>NC_058133.1:272279117-272333624 GCF_016433145.1 Gracilinanus agilis | reverse complement strand
TTCCTTCCTTCCTTCCTTCCTTCCTTCCTTCCTTCCTTCCTTCCTTCCTTCCTTCTTTCTGGCATGGGCATGGAAGGGACATGGCATGGGCATGGTAGGGAGATGGCATGGGCATTGCACAGATATGCCAAAGACATTGTACCCCTTAACTCAGGCAAACTGTAAACAGGGAAATGTCCTTGCTCCTTTCTGTCCTTGTGACTCTAAGCCAAGAACATCTGATAGTGTCTATAAGACCCTGAGATTACTATTATCCTTGGATAATCCTTTAGGTTGAGATGGACAAAGAGATACACCTCCATGCTACACCTTGATACCATTGGGCTGTATCTCAGGCATCCATCTATTCCCCAAACCATGAGGGTCTCCAGGCAGACCCTACACCCCACTGAATACCTAAGCGCTTACCACTCTAAAGTCACATCCATACCATGATATAACCTCACATACGCACTGTTGTAAAGGGTATAAAAACCCCTGAACTGAGACATTCTGGGAGCAACCCCCAGGGTTGTTCCGCTCATGTCATCTTGCTGCCCATTAATCCTATCCTACTAATAAATCTTTCTTTTTACTTTTAAGCTAAATTTCAGAGTCTTGCATTCTTGCAAAAGGTATCCTTCCCGAACCCAGAGATTCACCATTGTACCCCACAACACTCAGTTGTAACCCCATAACACTTCCTTCCTTTCTCTCTTTCTCTGTTTCTTTCACCTTTTCTCTTTCTTTCCTTCTCTTTCCTTTTCTCTTTCTCTCTTCCTTTCTATTTCTCTCTCTTTCTCTTTGTTTGTTTCTCTCCTCTCTCCTTCTCTCCTCTCTTTCTCTCCTTCCTTCCTTCCTCCCTCCTTCCCTTCCTGAATCAATACTGAATATGGATTCTAAGGCAGAAGAGTGGTAAGGTCTAGGCAGTTGGGGTTAAGCTATGAAGTGTTTGCCCTAGAGCAAAAGTTCTTGGTGTAGGATTATGAACTTGTCTTAAAAAATATTTTGACATGTATATATATATATATATATATGCCTTTCAATACAGCCTCCTTTTTTTATCCTATATATTTTATTTTATGCATCATCTAAAGAAATTATTTTGAAGTATCTGTAGTTGTCAATGGTCTCAACCTACCCCAGCATTGTCTGGATCCTCAAAGGTTGTAGTGACTGCTGGGACAGCACAAGGCCAACTTCTTCCCTTAGGCCTGTCCCTTCCTTTTAAGGGGGCATCCTGAGGGGTCTAGGAGAGCAAGGGAGTTATGGCTGGATGTTAGAGCTGGTGATAGACTTGAGGTCTAAACAGGACTAGGGAGTTGAGATAGGAGATATATTGCAAAGTAAGAAATGATGGTGAGATCAGAGAACATAGTGTGGAAGGTGGAGTTCAAATGAATGGAGGATCTCAGGCCATCCTTCTATTTCCTCTCATTCTCTTGCTTGCTTCCTGACCTGTTTCCATCTCTGAGACAATCACCAAAATGAAGAAAAAGTAATTCCTCCTATTCCTCCTCTATGATGTTCCAGCTTCCTTTTCCCACTCTTCCAGGACCCTCCCTGGTTCCATTCCATCACCCTGTGAGAGGTTTGGGGAAGAAGAGATTTGGCTGGGTATGTACCCTGTTGTGGATTAGAGGGGAAATTCATTCCATTTTCCCTTTTCCCCCTCCCCCCCCTGCCAGGGCAGTAAAGATCATAGTGTATTTAACTCAATTTGCTCAGCATAAAAATGAGCCTATAGAATGTGTCCAGCCTCCAGCTAGGGCAGACTTGAAAAATAGGAGTTACGTGTATTCCTTAGGTAGAATGTACTCCCTCTTTATCTCAACCTCTTAGAATCTCTATTTGCCTTCCAAATTCTGTTTAAACCCCATCTTCTACATGGCCCTTTCTTTATTCTCTTCCACTTCCTACTAACTACTATCAACAGCAAAACCAAAAATTAACCCAAATATATTTTGTATAACATCCCCTCTGTATTGCCACTGTGTGGAATGAGAAATTAATGTGTTATTCTCAAGTTATTAATTATTAATATCTCTAAGAAGTTAGTAAAATTGGCTCCCTTTCCCCTCATCCATCTTTCTTCAAGACAAGATTACCCCACCCCCATCCATCTCCCTTTAAGTTTTCTCCCTTCAGGACAAAGGTCTGTAAGAGTTTTGGGATTGGGTCTTTGGAGTTTGTCTGGGAACTTGCCTTAGGGAGGTGTCTAGGACTGATCTTGTCTTAGACCCTGAAGTACCCAGGGATCAAATCTTAAGGACCCTTTTGTGAAACTTCTTGTGTTGTATCAGAGTTTTTGACCCAGGTGATCAGGATCCTTTTACCAGCCCCTCCTAGGTAATCCAGTCCTGAACTCCTCCTCTCTTTGTATAAGATTTCTGTCCTTTATTTCTGGATTAAAACCTATTTCCTACTCTTGACCATTTCTTTAAAATGTTAATTTGAAGGAAGGCTTTAATGGGTAAAATAAGTCTGTTGTATTTTCTTATAAGTTGAGTGTCATTGTAAACCTTGGAACATTGTATCAGGAACTTGAGGAAACTGAGACAAACAGGATTAAGTGACTTTTCCAGGAGACCGGAAGCAGGGTGATGTTATGGCTATAATAGAAAGCTATGGCTATAATAGTATGTAAATTTAATGTAAAATGTGTCTCCTTATTCCATTTGATAGCCCTACCCTTTGACTGGCCAGTGGCTTCCTGGAAGAGGTTGACTCAAGTCCACATAGTTACAGGGTATCCTTGAGGGAGGGTGGAAGTCCCTGTTTGATGAGTGATGTTTCTGGACACAAAATTGAGGTTTTATTCTGTTCAGAGGGTCCCAGGAGGAATGGCTTATCTTAGTGCCAGGGCTGCTTAAGCTGAGACTGGGAGTTGGAGCCTAGGAAGTATGGAAGTGGTTTTTGGTTAAGGTGACCTGGTGAGCTTTCTCTTTCTCTCTCTCTCTCTAACTTTTACTAATAAATAATTATAAATTAATATACAGTCTCTAAAAAATTTTATCATTACAATATATTATAGCCAAAAGGGCATTAAATGAATCAGGGATGCACAAGTCAGGCACTGTGCTAAGTGATGGAGGTACAAAGAAATAAAAACAAACAAACAAACAAACAAACCAAAACAAAGTTTCTTCAAAATAAAACCATAGATACACTGATGGTGATGATAGTGTGTAAATAGAATTAGCTCGATCCCATTAATAGTCAAAAAATCTACTCAACCCAGGCGTGCTAATGATGTCACCCTCACCTCCCTTAGTGGGGAGGGGAGATGAGTTACCCACACGTGACAATAAGTAACAAATCAAGAATAAGGGACTGCCCTTTAGGCAGTCCAAATCAATGTAGAAACTGCCATTTGTCCATTTGAATTAGAGGTGGACCACAGGAAGTGATGAAAGACACGATCTCTTTGGCATCCCTTCGTGGTTGCCAAATGATAAATATGAAAAATAATAAAGGCTTGTATAAATATATAAATTAGTATTTTAATTAAAGCCATGCTGATAGATAAAATCATTAGACCACGCGCTTGTAAGCATTCAAAACTGCCGCCTCCATTATTGTCTCCTGTTTCCTGGAAGTGCCTACTCGCAAAAGAGCCCACTCCCTCCTAACCCAGGAGATTTAAAGCCCTCTCTGCGTCGACGTAGAGCTCCCCATGCCCCAAAGACCCAGAAACGGAAACAGCTGGACCATGTTGGATCACGGGAAATGTAGTTTTGGTACATTTCCCCTGTCCATAGAAATATATATACACTTTTAGATGGCTTTTCCCAATTTTCACTTTTACAATAGTGTGCTTTGATCCGCATCCATCTGACTGTAACAGCTTTTTCTCTGGAGGTGGAGAGCATTCCCTGTCATAAATATTTCAGGATTATCCCAGATCATTGTAATTGCTGAGAGTAGCCAATTGTTCATAGATAATCACCAGCCAATATTGCTGTTACTGTGTACAATGTTCTGGTTCTGCTTATTTCACTCTGCATCAGTTCCTGCAGATCTTTCTAGCTTTTTCTGAAATCATCTAGGGACACACATTCTAATGGACCAGATGACATGTAAGTAATTATGTATGTGTACATAAGCTATATAATAATGAAAATAATAATAATAATAGAATTTGTATAATGACATACTATATGTCAGGCACTGTTTTAAGAGCTTATAAATATTATCCTGTCTGATTCTCACAATGATCTTGGAAGGGAAGTGCTATTATATATATTATATGTATAACACATATATCACACATACACACATATATTATATATGCAAGGCCAATTAGAGACAATCTTAGAATAGAGGCACTGATATTTGGGGGAAGGGAGAGGTTCCAGGGGTTCTGAAATAAAGTGGTAGCTCTGAAAATGGAAAGAAAAGGATGAATTGAAGAAACATCAAGAAGAAAGAAATCAGTGAGATCTAATCTTCTCGTGTTTCTGCCAGCTGAAGGGGAGTAGCCCTGTCATTAATAAAAATGGGAAAATGAGGAGAGAACGCTGGTTAGTATGGTTTACCCATAGGTTGTGAGGTCTAGGTACCACTGAGTAGTAGAGAAGTAAACTTCTGAGGGAAGTTCCTGAGAGAGGGCCATGATAATCTTATGTATGTTTTTTTTTTTCTTTTTTAACCCTTACCTTCCTTCTTAGAATCAATACTATGTATCGTTTTCAAGGCAGAAGAGCAATAAGGCCTAGGCAATGGGGGTTAAGTAATTCATACAGCTTGGAAGTGTCTGAAGTCAGATTTGAATCCAGGACCTCCTGTTTTTAGGCCTGGCTCTCAATTCTCTAATCATATGTTGTTGTTTTTTGTGGTTTTTTTTTGAGCCCCAAAGTGGAGTACATGGCAAAATAAAAAGGGAATTCCTATTAAAAAAAAAACTCCATTCAAAGTATGTTTTATTTTTTTGAGACCAGAATCATCTTGGATGAATATCTGAAATAGGCATCTCCTCCCTTCACTCCCTATAGCCCACCAGCTGGCACAGGAAAAAAGCAACAATAGTCAGATTATGAGTTTTTAAAATGGAGCATGTGTTCCAAACAGTTCTGGATGTGCAAGGAATAGTGTTTATTATCATGGGAAATTCTCACAGAAGAGACTAAAGCAGACAGAAGTTAAGTGGCTTGCCCAGAGTCACATAGCTAGTTACTCCTTCTGAAGCTGGATTTGAATTTGGACTTTTCTGCCCAGCGTTTTCTCCATTTCACCACTTAACTGCTCCCTAGTACTTCTAATAGACTTGGGTCTATGTATATATTTGCTTAGCATGTGAACAGACATGGCAAGGAATAGCATTAGAAGAATAAAACATTTATCCACTATGTAAATAAAGCAACAGAGATAATTGCAGCCCATGGCCTCAATGAATAGTCTTGCTTCTTTTCTTCCCAGAATCCTGGGAATTTTAAACCTTCTCCAAACTCATGGTTCTGATAAGAAAGGCAGAGCTAAAAATCTCAATTGTTGAAGTGAGAGTTGGGAAGCAGTCCTGGGGCAGCATCTAGATCTCCCCAGGGATTTTCAGTTTTCCACTACTGCTCCATAGTTGACATGTCTTTCTTCTTTGTAAGAATATTCTTACCAAGTCTAGGAAATAATAATAGCCTGTGAGTGGAAGCCTTCCCCAGACGACTGGCCTTGTTTCCCACCCAATCCTTACAGTAACTCCTTTAGGGAAAAGGAGCCAGTCACTTCCACCAAATGCCAACCAACTGCCACACATTGGACAAGAAAGCAAGCTCAGCTGCAGCAAGGCACCCAGAAAGAGAGACAGGTGGTGAGCCAAAGCACCACCACCTTGACCATCATCTCTCTTCAGACTCTAAAGGATCCTGAGCCCAAGAGTCTTGGGAATAGCATGCTCAATAGAGCATCATGCTGCTTCCAGCCCAAACCCTACAGTCATTATTAAGGGCAGAAATCATTGTAGAGAAAGGACCCAATTTCCTCATCACCACCTGCAACAATTTCTGACCAACTGCTACCATCAGGAGGAGAGACAAAGGAGCTCCCGGGAGTGTCAGCCCTGCCTCAGACCACCAGTCTCTGCTTCCAGCTCAGCCCTCACAACCATCATCTAGGGAAGCAACTCTAGTAGAAAAGGGACCAATCATCCTCTCCAGCTGTCAATCAACTGCCACACAAAGGGAGGGCAAATAAGCTAGGTTAGATGAAGTGGCAAGGTCCCTTGAGGAGAGACAGGAGGCAGCATGAGCCAGATTAAGTCAAACCACCACCATCTTAACCACCATCTCTCCTCAGACCCTGATAGAGACAGCCCAGGACCCTGAGTACAAGAGTCTAGGGAGTAACATTTGTTTCCCAGTGTCCTTAGACATCACACTGGTAAATAAGCCCTATGTAAAGGCAGCCTGGCAGTTACCGAAGACCCAGAAGGGAATGTTCTTGCTACTTGAGTCTTAGGCCAGTGATGGGCAACTTTTTGGGCTTGGTGTGTCAAAATTTGCCAAAAAAACCAGCATAACTCGGGTGGTGTGTCACTTTGAAAAAAACAACATAATTTTGTGATATTTATAGTTTAAATAACAAAAATGTATAATTGTAATATATAACTGTATTTAATAAACCAAAATAGGTAAATTAATATAGGTAGAATTGTCATCTCTAGTGCACAGAGTGTCTACACTATACTACAGCAAATGTTTCATGTTGGCATGAGGCCCCATACTTCTCTGTATGTGGCCGCATGTCATCAAAAATGACTACGCTTGTCAGTGTTGACATGCATGTCATAGGTTTGCCATCACTGTCTTAGGTACTAACAAATTGTTCAACATTAGAAACCGATATACTTTTTCAGCAGAAATGACATTAAAGAGGCATTAATACCTATTTTACTGTTATGGAACTTTTTCATCAGAATTGTAGATGAAACCTCCCCATCAGAAAGCTACTTGAAAGCAGGGACTGTCTTACATTTCTATGTGTACCCTTAGTGCTTAAAATGCTGCTTTACACAAAGTAGATGCTTAAGAAATGCTCCTTCATTCATTTTATTTGCTCACCTTCTGGAGCAATTTGTACTTGGCAAGAAGACTGAAGACATTGCTATCATTGTTCCTGCTAGAATAAATGCTATTTTTTGTTTCTTCTCCTTCATTCCATCTCTTTTCTCAGATCAAACAGAAACTATTGCTCTCATTCAGTCATATCAGTGTTTTGAAGCTCAGGACTTCATGGAAATTGCAATCTTGTTCTACTTTGGTCATGCCTATTTCATGAAAATACCCCCAGAGCAACATTCCAGGTCCAGTTGCTTTCCTATAAGTAAAATGTCTCTCCTTCGCTTCATCTTTTTTCCCTTAATCCTTATTTGTTAACTGAAGAAAGGAAGGAAGGAAAGAAGGAACAATGTAAATGGAAAGATTAACACAAAAGTATTAACGTTTCTCTTATTTCTGTCCTTATGTCATGATACTATCTTTTATGGTTGTTTTTTTATCAGTCCACTGACACACCAAAGGTCTTTGTAAAAAATAATCTAGTTAAGCAACTTCAGTTTATTTTCATTGTTTTATGCCTCTGTATAACTGTATACTCCTTGCATGAAACCCTATTAGACAATCAGCATTCTAATGATAAATTATAATCATAATATATTCAATAATAAGGAATAACTCCAATTATTAATTGGTTACGTATCTGTTTATGAGATTCAGTAATCAATAATGGTGGTACACTTAAAATTAATAATAGAATTCCCCTTAGAAATCTTTGCCAAGTGCATGCCTTCAGTGTCTCAGGATGTATCTAGGAGTTTCTGAGACTGTTATCTCGTTTGCTCTGAAGCTTCAGAATAATCTTGACTTTCTTTGCTATTACCACATATGGAATGATGGAGTATGAGATGTTGCAAGATCTGTCCATTTTGACAGGAAAACCTCAGATCTTTTTGTCCAGAAGGTGTTTGGCCTTCTTATTAAGAAAAACCTCAGACCTTCTTGCCAAGAGGATACCACGTCTTCAAAGGGGAAAAACAATTTTTTTTTCCAAGAAAGACCAAACTTGTCAGACCTCTGAACAGAATTTGTGTAATCTCACTTGGACACATTTTTGCCTCTATGTATATATATGCATGTACGTTCATACACACTTGTCCCTCTCAGTTCAAAGCTCAGTGTGTCTCAGACTACTGGTATTGTAAGTGCACATTTACAATAAATTCTGTTTGCTTAGAAGTTTGTTCCCAGTATTTTTTGGTTACAACTTGGCCTTCTTGGAAATAATTGTATTAACTGTGAACCATTACCTTTGAAAAAATAAAGGCTCTCTTCTCTGGACTGGAGTCTGTACTCTGTTATAATAAATGCTGTGGGGAATGGCAATGAGATTGAACTAGAAATATGAACACTTTCCTGAAGGGTCCCCAAATGCATGGCTGCTGTATGTCAAAGCTCCATCTAAATTGACATGGTATCCTCTGAAAACTCAGACTCCATAAATCTAACCACATGTTTTCCTTACAAGTTCTTTTTTGGGTCTGTTTATGGTAATAGTAGCCTTTTCTCTTTTCAGTTCAACTCAGCAAAGCAAACATTTATAACACCCGGGCCCATACCACTTATTCTCTTGTGCGACCTTGGGTAAATCCCTCAATCTCTTTAGACCTTAGTTCCTTAATTTATAAAATGGCAGGAGGGGTTTGGCCCAAATGGTATCTAAGGCCTGTTATAGCACTATATTTTTACCTTGATCTGTTCTAGGAAAGTGAGGAGGGGAAGGAACACTTATTAAGCCCTTTCCATATGCCAGGCACTGTGATACATACTTTGCAAATAATATCTGATTTGATCTTCATGAAGATCCTATGAGGTAGGTACTGTTACGATCCCCATTTCACAGTTGAGAAGACAGAGGAAGGCAGTGGTTAAATGACTAGTCCAGGGTCATTCTGCTAATAAACATCTAAGGAAGGATTTGAACTCAGGTCTTCCTGATTCCAGGGACAACTCTTCCCAGAGAGGTCTCAGGAAAATCTGCATATGAATCTTGTCTCTGACAAACATTACCAGGGTGCTACTGGACCTTCTTAGCAATTGGGGGAGATATGTACATATCAAAATTTCAATACAAGATAACCTGTTCTTTATTGTTTCTTTAGCAGATGTAGTTTTTACAGGATGGGGTTGCTAGCCCCATGCCCAACCCTCCTCCTTTTTCAACTGGGCTAGGGACCGTCCTTAGCCCAGGAGTGGTAAGGGTGGGCGATAGGGGTCAAGTGACTTGCCCAAGGTCACACAGCTGGAAGTGTCCGAGGCCGGACTTGAACCTAGGACCTCCAGTCTCTAGGCCTGGCTCTCAATCCACTGAGCCACCCAGCTGCCCCCACCTTATTAATTATCTGGATAAAAATGGGTCTTTGAGATTTCAAGATGGAAAAGGCCAAAGAAAAAAATTTCTCCTACATGTCTTCATTCTATACACAGTTTTCCTCTCCCAACTAAAAAGGATCCAATTATAAACTGGATTCAGTTCAAACTCATCTCAAATTTGACATGCCTAAAATAGAACTCATTATCATTTTCTCATCTTCCTAATTTCTTTATTTCCATTGTGGGTACCACCATCCTTCTGGTCATCTAGATTTGCAGTCTTGGAGTCAACTTTTAACCTGAAACTCTTCCTTAAATCAATTGTCAAGTATTGTTGATTTCAACTCCACAATATCTCTTGCATTTCATCCCATTCTTTCTACTCACACAAGCATCATTCTAGTTCAGTTTCTCATCACCTTGAGCTTCAGCGATTATAATAACCTCCTGACTGGTCTCTCTACCTGCCAAACTGGTATTTCTAAAGCACAGGTCTAATCATCATTCTTTTTTCTCAAGTAGTTCCCATTCAGTATTAGGGTAAAATAAAAGTTGCTTTCACAGTGAGTGTCAGCAGAGTATCCTTCTGATCTGTTCAACCAGGATACTCCTTCATGGATGTAGGCATTTATTCTGGTTCCTTTCAGTGAAACAGCTTCTCTGGTCTCTTTGCTAAATGATATACTCTTGGAAATGTTGCAGCATATTCCTTATTGGTTCCCATGACGAGGGGCTGGTGGTTAAAGGTGACTGATGACTGAACCAGGAAGATCTGCTCTTTAAGTAGCCTATAAGAATTCTCTTTTTTTCAATGCTTCATTCTTTGGACAGATGTTGAATTCCAAAGTGAACATGTTGTTTTTAATCTTTTGGAAGAATATAAATGTTTTGATGGGGTATAGTCATATATTTTAATTATTTGTAAAGTATACTATTGTGTTTCCAATGAAAGTTGGCAATTTGGCCTCTAATTCCTTAAGCCTCTTTAAAAAGCAGCCTGTTCTGGTTATTCTTGGTTTACATATTGCTGAAGACTATATTTTAGTATAATCATACTGGCATATGAAATGAGCTCAATTGTTCAATAATTTTTTGGCATTGCCCCCTTTTAGGTTTGGGACATAAATTGGTCTTTTTCAATCCATTGAACACTGTTGATTTTTCCAAATTTGCTTGCATAATGAATGCAGCACTTTAACAAGATCATCTTTTAGGATTTTTAATGGCTCAGTTGGAATTTTGTCACTAATCTTTTTGTTAGCAGTGCTTCCTAAGGCCCATTTGACTTCATTCTTCAAGGTGTTTCATCCTAGGTCAGTAACTATACAATTGTGGTCATTGATAATGTCGGCATATTCTTGCTACCTCTTCTTACTCTCTCCAATTTCTGTGAATTTTTGTCTTTTATCATGCCCATTTTTGCATGGCATATTCTATTGATATCTCTAATTTTCTTGATGGAGTTTCTTGTTTTTCCATTTTAGTGTTTTCTTCTATTTCTTTGCATTGTTCCTTTAAGAAAACTTTCTTATCTTTTCTTTCTATTCTCTGGAATTCTGCATCCAATTGATTAAATCTTTATCTTCTTCCTCACCTATTTGAAAAACCTCATCAGGCAGGAATTTTGATTTGTTGCTCTTATTTTTTTTTTTTTTTTTGGTAGGGGAAATACTTTTTGTTGCTGCTTCCCTTTTAATCTTGTGGACCTCTGTAGACTCTCTACCAAATTTAATCCCTTAAATCTATTCATCACTTCTATTTCATATTCATATGAGATGTTATTTAGATCTTACTTATACATTCTGATGTTTTCCCCTCCTTTCTTTAACTTTACTTTAGATGCTTAGTACCCTTCTGTATAAATGATAAGGTTTTTATGTATTTATTTTAAAGAATTGTTGTCTTAAAGGATAAGCTTTATATATTTTATTGTGAAGAATTGTTGTCTTATTTTTTTTTTATATATTAGTCTATGTTTTAGCCTCTTTTATCAGAAGGATCTAGAATTCTTGAGGATAATTTAGACCAGAAGGTTTTTTTTTTAATATCAGGTTTTTATATGGAAGCAGTAACAGAATTTGTTGAGAAACCCTTAGCCAAGGTTTAAAAGTTGTAACAAGTATATGATTTTTTGAACATCATTGTTTATTGTTTTAAAATGTGTTATTAGAAATATGGTACTCTATTTGAATGTGCATTGTGAATCTGCTATTTTGTAAAACCCACTTTCTCTCACAGAAAATCTCATTTTGGGGTACCAAAACCCTTCTAGTTCTAAGCTGTATATATATTTTTGATTTTTTAAAACATTTTTTTATAGAGCAAATGATTTTTCCTTTTTCTCATCTTGTACTGGAAGTAAATATATAATCATTATTTATCCTTTTTTTTTTGATTCTACAGCGAAATAAGCTCAATGCAAATATCTGAGCCTGAGCCTGAGACTATGGGATTGTGATTTAATACCTCTCTGATTCCAGGAGAAGTGCCAAGCCACATGGTCAGAGACTTGAATAAAGAATCTGCATGAATTGCAGGAGTTCTATGCCAATACTTGAAGGGCTTGAAAATTGGGGTTTGAGTCCTAGAGTCCCAGTCTTTTCTAAAACTTTAGAGGACATGGGTCCCCTCAACTTAAATTCTTAGTGAAGCACCTAAGATTGGCTATCATTTAATGGCTCATTCCCTGAGAAGGTGCAGGGAAAAAATTGGATCAAAGAAAGGCATTTCCCTTATTCCTCTATATATATAGAGTAAATGGCAATTTTTTTGTAGTCCTGGCCCTAAATGGGTTATAGCATACTGCTTAAATCGCTTTCATTGGGCCTTGAATCAAAGGCCTGTTTATTTCCCCTACATTTTTTGCACATTTTACATTTCGTTCACAAGTTATTTTTTTCTCCTTTTTTTTATTTATAAAAAAAGAATTTTATTCTTTTTATTTTTTTTTATTTTATTATTTCTTTTGCCAATTGATTTCATGCACCCCCGTGACCCACTTAGCCATGCATCCTTGGCTGACTTTTTCAGGGAATAATGTGTTAGTTAAATATTTTCCTCAGGGGTGTGTGTGTTAAGTTTTTTATAATCATAATGTCTGAACTATAATCTATATTGCAAGTCAATTTTTACTTCTTTCGAAGTAAACTCAGGGAGGTAATGTTAATTCTCAGAAGGAAATGTATGTTTTATAATCTATAATGTAAAGTTTAAATTCTTTGAAAGTAATTTCAGGATAAGGATTTTGCCATCTCCCCAGAATCCAGACGACTAACCTGTTTGGTGGAGGCACCAAAAGATGCCTGAAGAGCCTTCATTGGCATGAAGATCCAATTTGAACTTTGGGGCACAGTTGATCTGAACTATGGGGTTGGATGCATTTATTTTGAATGGACAGTTTATGCCAGAAAGGGGGACTGTCCCCTTAATGGTTTTTTGTCAATGTACCGAACATTGGTTTTGTTCTTTCTCCCTTTTATCTCTAAATTATTGTAAACTCTAATTTGAATATATTTTCCTGATCCAATGGGGAGATTTATCTCCCAAAGGATCACAGGGGGGTAATGTGTTAGTTAAAATCACCTGGGGTTCTATTTGGAAGGATTGAACCTCAATATAGTGTTTGACAAACTTCTGTGGACCTGTGGGGGTCCTTAAAACTACATTTCCCGTGGTCCAACGGGTTTCATGGGTTTCCGGTTTTGGATGACGTATTCAAGGTGAGGGACTGTTTGAAATTAGGGGGAAGTGACTTGGAACTTCCTCTTTAGTTACCTAAGCTGGAGGAGAGAGGAAGGTAAATGGCTGAGGTGAGGTTGGAATAGGTTTTCTTACAGAAATTTATCTCTATCAGCATGGCTTTTATTAAAATACTATTCTTCCTTTTGATCTTGGCCCTCATCATTTTTAATCATAACATAGCCAAAATTTTGCAACAAGAAGCTCATTATCTGAGCCACAGTCAGTGCTAGGTCTTATTTTAACTGATTGTATAGAACTTCTCTACCTTTGCATAAGCTGTTCTCCCATGCCCAGAATTCCTCTCTTCTCTGTCTCTGCCCCAGAATTCCTAGCTCTTTTCAAAGTTCATTTTGGGCCCCCTTCACAAGAAAGTCTCTCCTAATTCCTCCAATTGCCAGTGTTCTCTCTCTTAGAAACTATTTTCTATGTACCTGAGATTTAACTTTCTTATTTACAAGGTATTTCCCCTAGTAAAATAAAAGTTCTTTGAGAGCAGTTACTATTTCGTATTTATCTTTGTATCCTTGGCATCCAGCATAGTTTCTGGCATCTAGCAGATGTTTAATATATGGGTTTTGAATGAATGAGTGAATTCAGTGTGGTGCCACTATCACCATGGTAACCCTAGGGTTACAGGATGGTAATGGCTGTGGAGGGAATTTTATCCCTTTAAAAAAACACACATACACAGAAGACAAACATTTGCTGTCTCTAAATAGCTATTTTCATTGTTTTTGTTGTTTTATATACTTCCATTCAGGGCCCTTGGAGTTAAATTTTTGGGGAAGATTTTGTATGTAGATAGAATTTGCTCCTTGATTTGCTTCTAGTATACATAGATTCCTTTGTTATGTTCTTCTGGATTTCTTTAATGATCCCAATGACCATCTTTCAAAATAAACCTTTTTAAAATCATTGTAGTACTTTCTCTAACCAGCTGCTTTGCTTCTTAGATTAGGCATGGGTGCATACACAAGATTGTTTCCTTTCTCATCCTTTCTAGGGTCAGAGTCACTGTATCTTCCAATGTGATAATTATTTGATCTGATAAATTTCTCTGTGCTGATAAAAGAAGATCACATGGCCCTCCTCACTTCCTGTAAGTACATGGTGGAGATTTTAATTTCTTTTTTTTTTAAATCCTTAACTTCTGTCTTGGAGCAGAAGAGTGGTAAGGGTAGGCAATGGGGGGGTCAAGTGACTTGCCCAGGGTCACACAGCTGGGAAGTGTATGAGTATTTTTTTTTAAACCCTTACCTTCTGTCTTGGAGATTTTAATTTCATTTGCTATAGCTTAACATAACTTACTCTCTACACATGTAACGCTACATTTAAATGCAAAGTTGACCTTACACATTACTTATGATATGTAGCTTTATTGCTAAACTTAATTGCTATTTTTAAATTTTACTTAATTATCATCATTTTCTTAATTCAATTTTGGCTGTTTTGCCACACTTTCCTCCATTTCATTTAGAGGTTGTTTCAACAGAAACTTTCCATGGAAGTTTGTTTCTTCCTCCCTTTCAGAACGTTTTGATAATGTGTGAAACAAGTGTTGTTACACAGCTCCAATGCAGGACCTGTTGCAACTTTTTCTGAGTGTATCTTTTCAATAAATTATTTAATTTTTTCCCAAATCTTCAACATATCCTTAATCTTGCTTGTATTGATCACTTCATCCACCTCAGGCTCCTCCCCACTAATTTCCTGCTGCTGTAACTCCTTTGATTCCTCCGTCGTTAGGACCCATGGTTAAAAGTTAAGAAATTTTGCCAAAAAAACTGATAATAAAGACAAAAATAAAGAAGAAAGAAAAAGCAATTCAAATCAGATGTCCATAGAACCAGATAAACACTGAACTAAATGAGACAGCCTCATGCAACTTGTGAAACCCAACGTTTGGCAGGCTATCTAGTGGAGGGTGGTGGAAGCTCATTATTTAAATATCTGCTCGTGACTTAAAGCAAAAAAGCCCAATCATGACTGCTCATATCTCAAATTGCTCATGACTTAAGGTACTTGTGTATCAAGGTACCACTGCAATTATTTTCAAGGCGAGGATCCAGGATAACTCCAAGGGACTCATGACAAAAAAGGATATCCACTATCACAGAAGGAATAGAGAGAATCTGAATGCAGATCAAAACATAAATTCTTTACTTTATTTCCTTCCTGAATTTTTCTCCACTGTAAGCAGTATGTATCTTGTTTCACAATATGATAAACAGGGAAATAGGTATTATGTAATAATATACACACACACATATATATATATACAAACTATGCCATATTACATGCCTTCTTGTGGAAAGGGAAGAGAAAAGATGGATCATAAAATTTCAGAAAATGAATATTGAAAATTGTATAGAAAAATAATCTGGAAAAGTTAAAAATAAAAAGTACTAAGTAACTTCTAAGGAGAGGGAACTAGCAACTGGGGCGGAGTGGAGTGAGGATCAGAAGAGGTTTCCAAATAACCTTTGAGTTGAGCTTTCAAGGACGGCAGAAATTCTATGGGGCAGGGGTGAGGCAGAAATACATTCAAAATACTTGTACAAGGTATGCACTAAATAGGATAGAATGTAGCTTCTGTGGAATAGCAGAGAGAAGAGACAGAAGGCTAAGCCCTAGAGCTGGGGTGGGGGTGGGGGGATAGAAGAAAGAAGAGCAGGAATAAGCCAGGATGTGCTTTTAACACAGGATGAAGACCACGAATGACAACTCAGAGACCTTCTTGGAGTGAGTGAGAAGAGAAAGGAGGCTATGAGGGAATTGAGATACTGAGGTTTGGGAGAGAGTATGTATCTGGGGCAAAACTAGGGGGTAGTAAACAGTTTTGTCTTAGGTTACTACAATCTGAAGAAGGGACTTGTTCCTTATGGTGGTATCATCTTTATGCCTTGCTTCATGCCACCAACATGGTGAAACTTCCCTAAGTTGCTACCCCCAGGATCTCTTCATTCTGACATTCCTCTCTGAAGGTCTGTCTTCTCTCTCAGGCTCTGTGAGATCTCAGTCTCTGTGGAGTCCTAGAACAGCTGGGGACAAGCTGTTAGCAGAGAGCAAGAAGCCCTCATGGAAAGCTTCACCTCTCTCTAACTATAGGCAAAGGACAACAGCAGTCATTGGAGCTCTTGGCCAATGACATCCACTCTCTTTGAGCATCCAGAATCGCTCAGATAAAGCCATTTCTTAATTGATTTCAACTTCCCCAGTGGTAATTCGGCAGCTTTTCCAGTCTTCCAGCTGTGTATTCAATTTTCACATTCTTCTTCCCTGCTGTGGCCATATTCCTTCCTTTCTTCCACCGTCACTCCCTTCTTGCTATGGCAGTCGTAGTTCAATGGCTTAAACGAGTGTCTCCTTTTTATTAAAAAATTTTTAAATGAAAAATACCTTTATTAAAAAAATCTCAATTCCCCAAATTTCTCCTAACAAACTAACAGTCCTTTTTCAATACTGAAAGTTCAAAATATTTATATGATTACTTATTTTCTTACTGTTATTCTCTCAAGTCTTGCATCTTCAACTGCCTTTCAGACATTTAGACTACTTGTCCAGTGGGCATTTTATTTTATTTTTAATTTTTTAATTTTAATTTTGAATATTTTCCCATATTTACATGTTTCATGTGCTTTCCCTCTCCCCCACTCCCCCAGTCCCCCTTAGCCGACACACAATTCCACTGGGTTTTACACATTTCATTGATCAAGACCCCAGTAGGCATTTTAGATGTAACAAGACTAAAACGGAAGTCATTCTCTTTCTCCTTAAGCCCTCCTTTCCTCTTAATTTCCCTCTTTCTATATATATAGAGAGAGACACCATCTTTGACATCTTCCAGGCTTACAACTTGTCATCCTCTACTATTCACTATCTCTCAGTCCCAAATCCAAGCCGTTGTTAAGTTTTGCCAATTTCCAAATAATATAAGGGAAAAACTAAACTTTTCCATTGATAACCATTAATATCAACACACACATAACTTGTATCAATAAATAACCCACTACATATTTAATTGCCATGAATATATAGCAATAACAAAGGTATCCTAAATATTAACATTTCATAAACCAATTATACATCTCAGAAATGACATAAAATAAAATACAAGCACACAAAACAAACTTTACATATTTGCCATTATAGGATTAGTTTTGGCTATAGTAATTACATTTCCAGATTTCCCAGCCTAGGTTGCTTGAAGGCCCAGGGACAATCTCACTCACTAGGAGGGCTGCATGATTGGAGATCAAACAAAGTCGGTAACTAAAATGAAAGGAAAAGAAATTTCCTAGCACACTAAGGAAGACTGTTTGATTGAAGAGTAGCAGTTTTAGCCTCTTGGGGTACAAATTGAATTTTTTCCTAACATTTTAGGCCTGCATAGAGTACACAGTCAATAACAATCCTGCCAGGTAGGTGCTGTTATTACCTCCATAACAATAACATTAACAGTTTGTTATTTCTCCTTCATATGCAAATCCGATTTAATATTCTTTAGAAACTGTACCCAGTTTCTAAATTTCTAGATATTTTATTATCAATATTATGTGGTGATAACCGGATGCTCACAGATAACTTAGGTTGCAGATTATATTCCCTTATTTTTGTAATCTGTTCTGTCTTGACAAGTTTCATGTGCAAATGGGGTTGCTTTTAAATTCAATCATCATTTTTTGAACTTTTATTCCTTTTAGATTTTCTCTTTGTTTTTCACTGAGATACTACTGGTAATACTCTCTGGGCCTCTGATGGGGACAAATGTTCAATTAAAATGCAATCATTTGAGGCAGCTGTAGTGCAGTGGATAGAGTGCTAGGTCTCCAGTTGGGAGGACCTGGGTTCAAATATGCTTCCAGACACTTCCTAGCTTTTGATCTTGGGTAAGACACTTAACCTCCATTGCTTAGCCTTTGTCCTTTGGTCTTAGAGTCGGTACTAAGACAGAAAGTAAGGGTTAAAAAAAATCAGTCATTTGAACTAAAGTATTCTTTAGTTTTGAAACTCTTAAAAATTATATCAATGCCTTTTTTTAAATTAGTTCTTGGACACACCCGTTTTCAGCAATCTTTTGTTTCTGCTTCAGTGTAACAGGTTCTTCTGATGTATCACTTACACTATTACTTTGTGACCTTAATTTACAAATTTTTTCTTCAATTCCGTTATCTCACATTTAACAATTTCCAAATGATTCTTCGGTTTCTCTAGTGATTCATGAAAAATAAAGTTTTCTTTCCCAACCCCTACCAGGAAAAGAAAAGAAAAAAGGAACAACAACAACAAAAAAACAATCCTCCTAAACTTTGTAATCTTTTCTCACTCTTGGGAAACAAACTTGAACCTCACATGGTCTCAGTTTTTGAGAGTGGTTCTGTTGTGGGGGGCTTGAGGTGGGATGGAGTGTCTTTTGCAAGAATGCAAGACTCCATAACTTTAACAGTCACTGGCATTAGCTTCTGAACCGATAATTCTTTTTCGTACACATAACATGCTTATGACAAGGGAGGGCAACATTATAGCAAGTGATAACTTTCTTTTGATAGTTTCTCAACAGCAACGCTTCTGTCTCAATTATTAGTGACTAATTGGGGATGAGGAGGTATTTTTCTCCTATGTTCAGGGTCCAGGATGACTGTCACTCCTGCTTCCTATTTCTGTTTCTCAAAAGCTGACTTTCTGTAATTCACCTTTATACATATAAAAAGTACCATTCTTTTAAATAATATGTACAGTATTCTTATGTCTATCCAAAACAAAGTTATAATAAAAGGTTCCTTTCATATCCCATTGCTTATACTGGTGATCTTTCCTCAAAAGGTCAGAATCTTGCTCTCCATTTACTCCAAAGAGAACAGTATGATATGATATTCTGTTTATAATCAAGATATTTATTTTTTCTGAATTGTCACCATCTAGTTTCTTTCTTGATTTCTGTGCACAGATAGGGATTAAGATATTAAGGCTAATAGTAGTTGGTCCTTTAGCATGTTCAAACTGATTGATTATTTTCAATAATTTATCAAAATTTGGTATCTCCCCCTTTCCTAATGCTGAACAGCTAAATATACCTCCATCTATCTATCTATCTATCTATCTATCTATCTATCTATCTATCTATCTATCTATCTATCTATCTATCTATATCTTAGCTTCCTTCTTACCTTACCTTCCATCTTAGAATCAATACTGTTCCAAGGCAGAAGAGCAGTAAGGGCTAGCCAATGGGGGTTAAGTGACTTGCCCAGGGTCACACAGCTGAGAAGTGTCTGAGACCAGATTTGAATGTAGGACCTCCCCTCTCTAGACCTAATTCTCAATCCACTGAGCCACCCAGCTACTCCCCAAATATACCTTTAACCACAGGCAACATGGAATACATTGAAACACTTGTTCTCTTCTATTGGCATCAGCTTCTCTGGGTTGAACAACTTTTTGCTATTAATATTTGAAGTTGACTACTCTATTTACAAATTTAAATTGTTATTAATCATTTTGTTGAATAGTACACTCACTATAATTAGTATATACCTGTTGATATGTCCTATCAACACTAAGTGCCATTCTAATTTTTGTTAATATTCTTGCCAAGGTATTTTAAGTATTTCAGGTTTTTTCTTTGTCTTGTACAATTTGAAATTCAATGCTTTTCAATCTTTTGAATAATTTATCTCTTTCCTCACCTCACTTCAGATCTGTTCCAATGTTGTAATGTTTCTGACACATTTCTAATCCAGACATACTGCTTTCACTTCAAAGGGATATGGTTCCTTTCCTAAGAAAAATCCTAACTTAAGTCTGTGACCTGACTATGATATTATATTATACTTTCTAGTATAAGGAAGCTTATTAATATCTGTAAACATCTTTTTCTTCTTTGGATAACATTTCTCTTGTTACTCCCTTATTAATACCACTTTAACTCCATTTAGTGTGTTTTCCTCCTGTGTTAGGTTTTATAATCAAATTCAATTCATTTCCTAAGATCCATATCCTATTAGGAATTTTAGAATGGTTTATATTCTTTAGTAACTTGTAGAGAATAATAATTTTTTTCTCCTTATGCCTTTTAGTTATTACTTCATTCTTCCTTATTTTTTCAATACTACCTTTTAAAACATCTTCAATATCTTTATTAGTTAGGTCATATGATGCTCCCTTAACTAATAATCCTCCATGTGGTTCCATCTACATTACTAAGCTCCATTATTCTAAATCTATCACATCTGAATTATTCATATTAACACCCATATTTAAATGTATGCATAATAATTCACAGATTTCAATACTTAAATATTCAAATAATCAATGTTAAGTCACAGAAATGATCTGACTGGTAAAATAAATTTTTTTTTCTGATTTCTGTTTGCTGCTTTCTTTACAAAAGAGGGCAACTAACTACTCATGATGATCTTTTGCATAGCCACTATTTGGTGAGAAAAGGATAAATTGGCAATGTAACTTACTGCCCCTCCTTTCAATACCATGATTGCAAAAGTGACTTTTGTCTCAGATCCTTTAGAATCAAACCCTCTAGACAAGTGATATTTGAATGGTAGTAGTTATGATTTAGACTAGACTCGAGATATTTGAAGAGGGGTGGATAAATATAATTATAGTCTGATGCCACTCTTGGAGACTGAAGGAAAGATTATCCAACCTTCACAGTCCTGAACCCTACCTCCTATCCTGTGCCCCCCCACCCCCACCCCAGATGACATGATTATCCTGCTCTCTGCAAAGATAGGCCAGATCCCAGATCAAATTTGTCCATATAATCTTACAAACCAACCATCTTTAGATATTTTACTGCCACTCATATATATCTTACACATAGATGAGAAAAATGAAGTTCAGATTGGTATAGTAACTTGTCCCAGATGACATAGTAGTAAAGTCAGGATTGTGGACCATGAAATTCTGGCTCTAAATTGAATTTTACCTCCCATTATACAGTGTCTCTAAACATTAGTATGGCTTCTGTTTTCCTGGGATGTGCCTGGGAAGTGGCAGAAAATCTTCTATGTGCTCTCTCCAAATGAATGAGGAACAAATGTTGAGTTGCTCCTCTTTTCCTACAATCGGACTTAGTTTTAGTTGCCAGGCCAACCAGGTATGATCTCTTTGCTTTTTGCCTTTTATTCTCCCTCAAACCCATTCAGACTCCTCTGTAATGCCATCCACTGTTAGCTTTGAAATTGAAGTATTTACATCAGATATGTAAGACATCATAGTGAGAAGCTTTATGTAAAGCCAGAGTTGCAGAATTTCAGTGTTATAAAGAACATTTGAGATCATCTAGTCCAACCCAGATTTATAAAAGGATCCCTTCTATGACATGCCCAACAAGTAACAGATCTTATAAATAAAATGAAGTGAGGCATCCAGGTAGAATGCTGGGTAGGGTGCTGAAACTGGTGTTAGGAAGATCTGTTATTAGCTGTGTGACCTTGGCTAAGTCTATTTATTTTTTCCTTTTTAAAAATCATTCATTCATTTATTCATTTATCCATCCATCCATCCATCCATCCATCATCCATCCATCCATTCGTTTGTTTGTTTATTTGTTTAACGAATTTAGAACATTTTACCATGGTTCCATGATTCATGTTCTTTCCCTCCTGTTTTCCCTCCCCCCTCCCATAGCCAATGAGCAATTCCACTGGGTTTTATATGTGTCATTGATCCAGACCTATTTCCATATTATTGATATTTGTAATAGAGAGATCATTTAGAGTCTGAATCCCCAATCATATCCCCATCAAACTACGCGGTCAAGTAAATGTTTTTCTTCTGTGTTTCTGCTCCCACACTTCTTTCTCTGGCTGTGGATAGCGTTATTTCTCATAAGTCCCTCACAGTTGTCCTGGATTGTTGCATTGCTGCTAGTAGAGAAGTCTATTATGTTTGATTGTGCCACAGTGTATCAGTTTGCATGTACAATGTTCTTCTGGTTCTGCTCCTTTTGTTCTGCATCATTTCCTGGAGGTACGTCTATTTATCTTTTAAAAAAGAAAGAAAATCTATGAATTTCCAAACCAGAAGATTAAAACCCACTTCAGTTGACTCACATGGCAATACATGATGCCAGAAGAAGGAAGCCAGAAAACATTCTCAGGCATTCTAAAGTCCTGGGCAAGAAATTCAAGGTCTTAGGGTTACATGTTGAACTTTCATTGATTCAGTTTAAGTTAACACCTATATATTTAGCTCATGCTGTATGCAAGATAATGTGCATAGCCACTATTTGGTGAGAAAAGGATAAATTGGCAATGTAACTTACTGACCCTCCTTTCAATACCATGATTGCAGAAGTAACTTTTGTCTCAGATCCTTTAGATTTATTTACATAGTGAATAAATATCATAACTGAGATTTGAATCTAAGTCCCAAACTTGACTTCCTGAGTCCGGTACTTTATCCCCTATGACATGGCTGCACCTCTAAATCTACCTCTTCTTTTATTTCTGTAAAGTCATTAATATATTGAACCCCCCAAAATAGGGCAAGAATTCATTTGTTATTTAGTTCATCCTTAACGTCAGCTAAGTGACACAGTGCCAGGCTTAGATTCAGGAAGATTCATCTTCTCTAATGCAAATCTGTCAGTTGTGTGACCCTGGACAAGTCACTTAATCCTATTTGCCTCAGTTTCTTTATTTGTAAAATGAGTTGGAGAAGGAAATGGCAAACCACTTCAGTATCTTTGCCAGAAAAACCCCATATGGGTTAACAAAGAGTTGGACATGACTAAAAAACAACTGAACAACAAAAAGTTATTTAAAAAATCCTTTCATTATATAGATGTGGCAATTCTTATCTCCTTAGGAAAAACTGCTTTACTTTGGAAAGAGTTTAAAGGCAGGTGGGTGGTCAAAAGAGCCTCAGGGTGCAATATTTGTATTTACCACCAGGTGGTGCTCTGAGCTCGAGATACTTTATGGTTCTTCTGGGTCTCATACCTATGTGAATGCAGATTTTTCCTCTTGGCTATATGCCAGGACCTGTGGCTTCAAATCTGAATCACTTGTTTGTCCTACTGTTCTGGCGGGAATAGACTAGCCAGAACTCTCATAGCTTCTAGACCCTCGTTGGTGAAGACGTGGCATCTTTGCACAGCCGGCACTGGGGGAGCTGCTCTGTTCCCTCTCTTCCCAGTGCTTGAGGACCCTTTTTTCATGCCCCGCCCCTCCGTCCAGCCACCCAAAGCCAGCACTTTCTCCCTCAGCTCTCTCTCTGGTAAAGAGGGGGCTCCCAGACAGCTTGAATTTGCCCTCTGGGCACTCAAACCGGAAAAAGGTTCGCTAACCGTGTCCTTAGACCCTCTTGGTGCTCTGGCCCAGATTCTAGCTCATCTTATTTAGATTAAGGTTAAAAAAACAGAACAAACCCTTATACTTTATTTCATAACTTTGTCAAAATGATTAATGCCCATATTCCTGTTAAGAGTCTTATCTCTGACTCAGTTTTGCATGAACCAAAGGCCTAAATTCATTTAATTTTTCACTTTCTATGTTATGCTACATTGACCAGATGGAAGTAAAAATAAAACATATGTAATGTAACTGGATTTGGCTTGAACTTGCTTTTCAGAGCTGATTGTTAAATTTTCTTTTCTTTTCTTTCTTTTTTTTTTTTAAACTGTTATCTTCTGTCTTAGAACTGATATGAAGTATCAGTTATGAGGCAGAAGAGCTGGGCAATGGAGGTTGAGTGACTTGCCCAGGGATGATAAGAAGTGTCTGAGTTCAAATTTGAACCCAGGACCTCCTGTCTCCAGGCCTGGTTCTCTATCCACTGAACCACCTAGCTGCCCCCTTGATCGATATTTCAATGTGAGCAGTTAAATCGAGGAAATCAGCAAACAGTACAAAGCAATGCCTGATTTGTTTTTGCTGATTTCTAGATTTCAGAAAATAATGAAAAAATATTAATGATGTAGATTAAACTTAAAAGTGTATTGTGTGTGCTTTTTATCTCCTTGAGATCTAGTTGTTAAACTGCACACTCCAGTATAGATGGAAGGAAGCCATAACTTATTAAGTGCTTACTATGTGCCAGACATTATTCTAAGATAAATATCATCTCATTTCATCCCTAAAACAATTCTGGGAGGTAAATATTATTATCCCTACTTTATAGTTGAGGAATCTAAGGCAGACAAAAGTTAAGTAACTTGCTCAGGGTCACTCAGCTATTAAGCCTCAGAAGCCAGGTTTTACTCTGGCTTTCTTGTCCCCTGTGTAATCTGTTGCTTGTCTAGCAATCTTTAATCCAATTTGCTCTTGCACCAAAGAATTGAGTAACCCCAGAGTTTATGGGGCTACCCTGAGAAGTACCCAGAAGGGTTGAAAGTGTTTTTCTAACACATTCTCTCCAATCTCAATCAGCAGTGTCTTTAATACCTCCTTGATACAATCAGCACCATTGATTGATCCCTTACTATAATTTAATCAATGAAAATCAATTAGCATAGGGACATTTACTGAGAAGTTTCTTTCCCCCTGTCTATTACATGTGAAAACAAATTTTTAGCATTCCTTTTTTATTTAAAAAAATTAAAAATGAATTATTTTAAAATATTTTCCCATGGGGGGCAGCTGGGTGGATTCACTAGCTTAGTGGATTAAGAACCAGGCCTAGAGATGGGAGGTCCTAGGTTCAAATCTGATCTCAGACACTTCCCAACTGTGTGACCCTGGGCAAATCACTTGACCCTCATTGCCTACCCTTACCACTCTTCTGCCTTGCAACCAATACACAGTATTGATTCCAAGACAGAAGGTAAAGGTTTAAAAATATATTTTTTCCATGGTTACATGATTCATATTCTCTTCCTTCCCTCTTCCATCCTTCCTCCCAAGGCTGACAAGCAATTCTACTGGGTTACACATGTATTATCACTCAATACCGATTTCCATAGTATTCATTTTTGTAATAGAGTAATTAAAAAAAACCAAACCCCCAAATCATATACCCATATAAACAAGTGATGAATCATGTGTTTTTCTTTTGTGTTTCTACTCCCATAGTTCTTTCTCTTGATGTGGATAGTGTTCTTTCTCATAAGTCTCTTGGGATTGTCCTGGATCATTTTATTTTTTTTTTAACTCAAATTAAAAATTTTTATTAAAACCCCTACCTTCCATCTTGGAGTCAGTACTGTGTATTGATAAGGGCTAGGTAATGGGGGTTAAGTGACTTACCCAGGGTCATACAGCTAGGAAGTGTCTGAGGTCAGATTTGAACCTAGGACCTCCCATCTCTAGGTCTGACTTTCAATCCACTGAGTCACCCAGCTGCCCCTGTCCTGCATCATTTTAACATTCTTTTTTAAAAAAAAAAAAAAGTTGAGTTCCATGCTTAAAGGGCACTAAAAGACTGCCTGTTCTTTGAGTCAGCCATACCACTGCTGGATTTATACCCCAAAGAGATAATATGGAAAAAGACTTGTACAAAAATATTTATAGCTGCGCTCTTTGTGGTGGCAAAAGATTGGAAAATGAGAGGATGTACTTTGATTGGGGAATGGCTGAACAAATTGTGGTATCTGTTGGTGATGGAATACTATTGTGCTCAAAGGAATAATGAACTGGAGGAATTCCATGTGAACTGGAAAGACCTCCAGAAATTGATACAGAGTGAAAGGAGCAGAACCAGAAGAACCTTATACACAGAGACGGATAAACTGCAGCACAATCAATTGTAATGGACTTCTCTACTAGCAGTAATGCAATGATTCAGCACAATTCTGAGGGACCTATGAGAAAGAACGCTATCCACATCCAGCGAAAGAACTGTGGAAGTGGAAACACAGAAGAAAAATAGTTGCTTGATCACATGGTTCAATAGGGACATGATTGGGGATACAGACTCTAAATGATCTCTCTATTACAAATATTAATAATATGGAAATAGGTCTTGATCAATGACACATGTAAAACCCAGTGGAATTGCACGTCAGCTATGGAAAGAACATGAATCTTGTAACCATGGAAAAATATTTTAAATTAATTAAATACAATTAAAAAAAATAAAAAAATAAAAGAGAGGGATATACACAGTAAAATAAAGCAAAATAAAACAAAAAACTTTGAGTTCCAAATTCTCCCCCTTCTTCAGACATTGTCTCCCTTCTTTTCTCTCTCTCTAAGATGGTAAGCAATCTAGTATAGATTTTACATGTGCAATCATGTGAAACATTTTTTTCTATTAGACATTTTATGGATTTCTACCATAAAAAAGGAAATTAAATATAGTTATGTTTCAGTTTGCATTCAGACTCCAACAGTTCTTTCTCAGACAGCAAATGGCATGCTTCATCATGAGTCTCTAGGATTGTCTTGGATATCACTGTCACTATATACAATGTTCTCGTTCTGCTCACTTCACTTTGCATCAGTTGATCTAAGTCTTTCCAGAATTTTCTGAAATCATCCTGTTTGTCTTTTCTTACAGTCCAATAGTACTCTACTATCATGTACCACAGTTATACAGTCATTGCCCAATTACTGAGAGGTTTCTTTAAAATTATCTATAACAATATCATCTTTATCTATCTACATATTTATATACATTTAGATAGATTAATAGCAACACAAAGATCATTATATCTTGCTATCAAGAGGTTCCATGGATAATTTCAATGGGTTCATAAACTTGTATGAAAAAGATTACATTTTAATTTGAATTAATATTTAATTAAAATTTAATGTTAACTTCAATTGTTTTTTTAAAATTCTGATACTTTCTCAAATTGGCAAAGAGGTCCAGTTTGCATAAAAAGGTTAAGAACCTCTTTTCTAAAGCCAATATTAGGATAAAGCTGTGGCTAAGTGAAGCATTATTGGTCTCTATGTATTTCATTTGTTCAAAGACATTTGAGCAGAAGGCTGGTTGGTTATCTAGAAAGGAAAACAATTTCTTTTTTTCTTTTTTTAAATTAAACTTATTTATTTATTTAATTAATTTAGGATATTTTTTATGGTTACATGATTCATGTTCTTTCCCTCCCCTCCTGTCTCCCCTCCTCCCATCCCTGGAACTGATGAGCAATTCCACTGGGTTTTACATGTATCATTGCTCAGAACCTATTTCCATATTATTCATATTTGTAATAGAGTGATATTTTAAAGTTAACATTCCCAATCATATCCCCATTGAACCACGAGATCAATCAAATATTTTTCTTCTGCATTTCTCCTCCCACAGTTCTTTCTCTGGATGTGGATAGCTGCCTTTCTTATAAGTCCCTCAGAATTGTCCTGGGTCATTGCATTACTGCTAGTACAGAAGTCCATTACATTCGATTGTGCCACAGTGTATCAGTCTTTGTGTACAATGTTCTTCTGGCTCTGTTCCTCTCGCTCTGCATCAATTCCTGGAGATCATTCCAGTTCACATGGAATTCCTACAGTTCATTATTCCTTTTAGCACAATAGTATTCCATCACCATCAGATACTACAATCTGTTCAGCCATTCCCCAATCGATGGACACCCCCACCCTGTATTTTCCAGGTTATTGCCACCACAAGGAGTACTGTTATGAATATTTTGTACAAGTATTTAGGAAAACAGTTTCTAATTGTTAAGGTTTTCTCCTCAACTCAGGGCTCCAGGCAAATCAAAGAGATTTTATTGAGAAATATTATTATGGCTCCCCTCAAATGGAGAAAAGATTAAATGAATCTGGTCACTATCTGGACCCAGAATGAGTCAGTAGCTTAGCACAACACATGGCACACAGTAGATGCTTAATGAATGACAATTAACTGAGCATTCTTAGTAGGAAGTTCATAATTGAGAGCTGGAGTTGCTTCCTCAGAGGCTGTTACTATCATGGCTTCAAACAAATGTCCATTTCCATTTTCCTGCCTATTGTGGATGGAGCTAAGGATGGTGACTAGAAAGTCTCATCTGAAGGGAGGGATTGGGAGAGAGCGCCTCTTCTCTCACTCAGGAGGGTGCCAGCCAAA
This sequence comes from Gracilinanus agilis, assembly GCF_016433145.1. Lineage (NCBI taxonomy): Eukaryota > Metazoa > Chordata > Mammalia > Didelphimorphia > Didelphidae > Gracilinanus > Gracilinanus agilis. The sequence continues at coordinate 272,305,566 of NC_058133.1, read as the reverse complement.
AGGAGGTATCTAGTTTTCCTTCTAAATCAAACATCTCAGATCTTTGACTACTATTACATTTATTGGGGTGTATTGGTCCCTTCCTACATTTTTAGTTTTATATAAAATTTCCCTTAGTGACCTCTATGATCAGGCTACAGTGGCTTATTTTCTTTTCTGTTCACAAATATTCCTTATTCTGTTTCCGTGCCTTTGCTTTGGCTGTCCTCATTCTCAAACCTACTGCATATTCACTTTGCATATATTTTGTATTTAGTTACATTGTGGGGTGTATATGGTATTGAGGGAAGACTAATCCCTCTACTGTTAGTGTTTGCCAAGTCGTTTTCAGGACGGCTTATTCTCCTTTGGTGTCTGCCTGACACCCAGTTCTCTCTTGTTCCTCCAAGAAACTGTAGCTTGCCCAGAACCCACATCTTGGTAAATCATCTTGGTAGATGTGCTAAAACAATAGGTCAGTGATTCCCAAAGTGGGCGCCACCCCCCCGGGGTGCTGCAGTGATCCAGTGGGGCGGTGATGGCCACAGGTGCATTTGGGGGTGGTGAATAACTGTAAGGGGGCGGTGATAGTATGTGACAGGGGGCGCTAAGTAATATTTTTTCTGGAAAGGGGGCAGTAGTCCAAAAAATTTTGGGAACCACTGCAATAGGCCATAAACCCATTAGTGAGTTAGAGGGTAAACAGGCATGTTTCCCCAGGCATATGAAAACTTCCCCTGATGGAATGGGCAGACGAGAACAATTTGTTCTAATGGTCATGAGGCAGTGGAAGCAGGTGCTCAGGAGTATTTAGAGTTTGGCTAGACTTTGAAGATGCTAAGATCATCCGGTACACTCCCAGGCATCCATCATCTTGATTTTTATATTGCCACTGAAATTGAAAGACCCTGGAAGAGAGAGTGAGGTTGAAGATGTTGTGCAACTCTGCCTCACTTATATTTAATTAATGTGTGAATCAGAAGACATCACTAGAAGTGAAGTCATTTTGATCCTGTATAAGAATGAAGGACAACAACTAGCCTACTATTTACATTGTAAAGGCTGTCCCATCATTAGAATGCAAGTCCTTAAAGGTGGAGACTTTTATATTTGTGCTGCACTCCCCAGGGTTTAGCACTGCTGAATAAATTCTCATTGATTTATTGAAAGGAGATTCATGGCCTGACTTCTGTCACCTTCACCTGCACAGGGAGCGATAGCTCAGGATCTCATCTTAGGGAGGTGTCAGTTATGAAGTCAGACATGAAGGGACAGGATGGCCAGAGAACTTCCTTACATTAAACAGCAGAGGGTGAAACCCAGCCAAATCCTCCAGGATTGAGAAAGGGAATTGTTGAGGGAGAGAGAGATGGACAGGCAAATAATTCTTCCAACAACTAGAATCTGTGTGAAAGTCTCCTCTTACACGCCTGTCATATAGGAAGAATAGAACTAGTCAACTTGAAATCTGGAGACCCCAAATTTGCCCTTGTCACATCAGAGTTTGCCTTGAGGGAGGTCTCAGACTTAGCCATTTCAGACTGAATAAGGGACCTTAAAATAATTTATAATTCCAGTTTTGGTAGAGCTAGCAGATCTTATCAAATGCTAAGTATCCTTTTAGTTTTAGAAGTTTCTCCCATTGTATCAGAGATTTGTTCCCAAGAAGACCCACACCTGGGCCAGGAACATCCTTTTAGCATCTATTATAAGTAGGCCACTCCCTGATACCCCAGCCCCTGGCTACCGTTCCTTTCCCAAGCCTGTTTATATCCTGTCAGTGTAGTTGGGACTTCTCATAACCATGGTAATTTCAATCAATCATAATTCCCTATCCTCAGTTCCCTAAAAGGTATTTAAGTTCTCCAAATTCTATTGTTCTTTGGGGTATCATCTATCACGGTGCATACTCCCAGGGATACCCAGGGATACATTCCCAGAGTCCCCAGAGTGTAGACCCTGTGAAGTTTCTGATGCTGGGCTCTGTATAGTGGCCGATTATTGTACCTATCCCTTTCCTGATTAAAGACTTGGTCTTTCTGACTACTTTGTCTTTCTGACTACTTTAGTAGTTCTGCATTTTTCTCAAGTTAACAAACCCTAGAATATCACAGTTGGAAGGGACCTTAGAGATAATAGGCTCTGAGATCTAGATCTTGAGGGAACTTCTGAGTTGCTCTAATTCAACTCCCTCATTTTAGGGGAGGAAATAGAGACCCAGGAAAATTGAGTGATTTTCCCCCCAATATTACATAGATAAGTGAGTATCTGTGATGGAATTTGAACCTATATCTCTTTTCTCCAAGGTACTATTTTCACTATACCATTGGTTGGAGAAAGGTGGGAAAGAGCTTTCAAAGCCAAATGAAGGAGTCTGTGTTTTATCAAAGAGGAATAGCAACTTTTAGAACTTTCTAAAAGTTCGTGTGATACGAACAGATGTGTGCTTTAGAAATATCAATTTGACAGTAAAGTAGAAGATGGATTGAAGAAGGGAGAGACTGAATGTATGATGACCAATCAGAAGGCTATTGTAATATTCTAGGTGAGAGGTGATGATGATCTACACCAGTGATGGGCAAACTATTTTTTTTCTTTAATTGATTTTATTTTAAATTTTTTTATACAAAACCTCAGTAAAAATTGGGTAAAGTAAAATGATTTTAAGCAGTAAAATCAATCTTATCAACATAGCATGAGGCTGACCAGAAACTTAGAGGTAGTCTACTCTGGAATATTTACATGATAACAGATTAAACCTTGTTGTTGGGCAAACTTTTTAAAGAGGGGGCCAAAGGAAAGGTAATGCTCATCTGTCAGTCTGTTTCTAAGGCAACTCTTTCGAAGTTTCATTGTATTATATCCTGCTCATTGTATTAGTCAGATTAGGACTAATTTCACAGGGCCAGATAGAACATTTCATGGGGCTGCATCTGGCCCACGACTGTAGTTTGCCCATCACTGATCTACACCAAGGTGACTGTGCTATGATTGGAGAGAAGAGGGCAGATATGAGAGAAGTTATAGAGGTAGATTTGACATGACTGAAGAACTAATTAGATATGTGGGATGAGGGAGTGTGATGAAGTGAGAATGATTCCATGGTTGTAAACCAGGGTGACTGGAAGGATATCTTTGGCAGAAACAGGGAAGTTAGGAAGAGTTTAAGGGGAAAGGTGATGATATCATGCTTGAAATGCTTATGGGACAATCAGGTGGAACTGTTCTGCAGGAAGATGATGATGTGAAAATAAAACTCCAGAGAGATTAAAACTAGAGATAGATATTTGGGAATCATTTCCACAGAGATGATCATTGAACTCATGGATGCTGATGAGATCACCAATATAGAAAGTATAGAGAAAGAAGAGGGTTCAAGATAGAGACCCAGAATAAATCCTTACTTTGAGTAGGAGTTGTGGATGACGATTCTGCGATATGGATTAGAGGGCCCATGAGAATGAACTATAATGATCTTATTAGCTGTCCTTTAGCTAAGAGCTGTCCTATGGAAAAGGGAAGAGATTCAAGGGAGCAAAAAAAATCTAAAAGCAATGGAACTCTATGCTGGCAGAGTTGTGGAGGAACAGGTATCCTTAATCATTGTTTTAATTTATTTTGTGTTGTTTTGTTTTTAGAGACTGAGCCTTCTCATCTCTCCTGGAATGGAGGTACAGAAACTATTCACTGGTTTGCTCTCACTCTGATTGGCCCAGGAACTTTAAATGTGCTTTATTTCTGACTTGGGCTAGTTTTCTTCTCTTTAGGTTCCCCTCTCTCCAGGGAGAGACAAACTTAGTGAGGACGTACTATAGAGCATAGCTCACTATATTTGGAACCCTAAAGCTGGAGAGCTCAAGCAGCTTTACCTTAGGGGGAAGTTGGGAATGTAGGGACCTGACAACCCATGCAGGATACTTTTGTATTATTATTGGGATCATAAACTGGAAGAATACTTTTGGAGAGCAATTTGTAGGTTCAAATTTGATAAAAATTACCCCTAAAAATCAGACCTTTTGAACCAATAATTCCTTTACTGAAAACATATCCTGGGTGCCAAGAACCAACTGTTAAAATGTGTTTATCTTAGTATTATATTTATTTGCAAAAACAAAACCAAAGAAAAACCAAATTGGGAACAATCTAAATGTCTAGTACTAAGGAAATAATGAAATAAATTTTAGTACATTATCCTAATGAAATATTATATTGCAATAAAACTAACAAGTGGCAAAAATCCTGAACTTGGCTGATACTGAAGACCCAGGATCTGAGTTTGAATCTTAGCTCTATAAATTGTTATCCGCCTCATCTTGACCAAGTCCCTTAGCCTGTCTTGGCCATTCTCATTTGTAAAATGATGATCCAGTAAAGGTTAGACTAGATGATTTAGGAAATTCCTTTTATCTCCAGATCTATGTTCCCATGACCGTAATTGTGAGGAGTACAAAGGAATCTAGAGAGACTTTTGTTAAGTGATACCATGCTAAAAATGCAAAACCAAAAACGTGCAGTGTGCATTAACCATACAAGAGGAACATGAATGAGAATGAATAGAGAAAGAATCCTAATGGACCAAAAACTTAGGTTACTCTATGCATGGAGCTAGGAGTAATGGATAAAAGTTACAAAGGGCTCAATTTAGGTTTGAGGTGAGGCAAATCTTTCTAGATCTTGGAAAATCCTCAAATGGAATGGGATGACACAGGATTAAGTCCTCTTACTGAAGGTCTTCAATCAAAAAATGGATTACCATTTACCAGGTGTGCTTGGGAAAGGGTCTGAGATCACATCTTATTCAGAAATTCTGTGATTCTATGAAGCAGGACTTCTTCAGATGGGCCTTGAAAGACAAGTAGCATTGGCACAGGGGAATGAAGAGTTTATTTTCATAATAATATTGATGATAATGATAATAGTTAACATTTATGTAGCTTTTTAATAAAGGTTTGGGAAGCATTATATATATATAATATATATATATAATATGTATATATATATTTTATTTTATTTTTATTTTTTTTTAACCCTTAACTTCTGTGTATTGGCTCCTAGGAGGAAGAGTGGTAAGGGTGGACAATGGAGGTCAAGTGACTTGCCCAGGGTCACACAGCTGGGAAGTGTTATATATATATATTTTCAATATATATATATTTTTAAATCCTTACCTTCCATCTTGGAGTCAATACTGTGTATTGGCTCCAAAGCAGAAGAGTGGTAAGAGTAGGCAATGGGGGTCAAGTGACTTGCCCAGGGTCACACAGCTGGGAAGAGTCTGAGGCCAGATTTGAACTTAGGACCTTCCGTCTCTAGGCCTGGCTCTTAATCCACTGAGCTAGCCAGCTGCCCCCCCATTTTATATATATTTTAAGGAAGAGGACCTCTCAAGAGGAAAGGGTTGGGGGAGGTATGTAAACATGGGAGTACTTAAAAGACAAGAATGATTTGTGAATATCTACCTCCAGAGAAAGAACTGAGAAATAGAAATAAGACATAGCTTTATATATACTTTCTTTTAGTTGAATGATGCCTTCTCTAGTGTGTGTGTGTTGGGGGGGGGGGTAGGGGAGAGAAAGGAAAGGGAGGAAGGGAATTTGTGAGAGAATTGTAAATCAGCTTAAAGAATCAGATGAGTAGCAAAACTCCTGATAAGGAATAAGGGAATTAACTGAGTATCTTAGTATTTTAAATGTTACAAACAAATGAATAAATACATAAATAATTTTTTAGAAAAAGGACAATGGGACTACTTATCTGACTGGTTCAAAAGGGATATACAGGCAAGTAGTGGGAAGTAAGGTTGGAGAGTTAAGGAGATACCATTTTATACTTGTTTTGAAACTTGGCAGAAACAAAATATTTGTCATTGATTTGCTGAGAAAGAGAGAGCTATCACTATTTTGAGCAGGGAAAAATAACATGATGAAAATTGCATTTTGGGAACAGTACGCATAGCATTTTTTCTGTTTCTCCCTCTGTTTATTCTTTTTTAGTGGGTCCTCAACCTTTTGACACATTCCCATTTCATTATTTCCCAACCCCACAGTCTTCAACATGACGCATGCATGGTGTGAAGCAACATCCTGAAAGTATTTTGAAGCTAGGAAGTCTGATGGCACTGATGCCTTGGGCAGCTGGATCATACACTATGAACAGATGGGATTTATCCCAGAAAGGCAGGACTGGTTCTTTATTAGGACAATTATCAGCATAATTGATCACATCACTAACAAAATTAAATGGCAATCATATGATCATCTCAATAGATGCAGAAAGCTTTTGGCAAAATATAATACCCATTTCTATTAAAAATACTAGAGTGGGGAAGCTAGGTGGCTCAGTGGATAGAAAGCCAGGTTTAGAGAGAGAGACTAGGAGTCCTGGATTCAATTTTGACCTCAGACTCTTCCTAGCTATGTGACCCTGGGCAAGTCACTTAACCCCCATTGCCTAACCCTTATCACTCTTCTGCCTTGGAACTAAAAAAAACAAACAGTTAAGGTAGAAAGAGCCAGATGGGATGGTGGTAGATCCACTTAGGGATCCCCTTGAATACGTAGCTGGGATCTCTGGGTATTCTAACTTCCAGTTAGTGAGAATAAAGCAGAATCACTTTCTCTTACTGGACAGTTGTGGAAATGCCTTGGAGACAATTGATATAAAAATCAATATCTCTACCAAAAATCCCTCTACGTCCCTTGAAAGAGGGAGCCTTCGAGTCTTCTGGCTAACTTGCCAGCTCTCTACCTCTACCTAGGTGTTCTCCAAAAACTGACTAAGCTACCTATCTATGACCCTCAATAGTAAGTTTGATATAGTCCAAAAGCTGTTGTTAAACCCATTAGGATTGCTCTCAAACAGCTAAGTCCCTCCCAGGGGGTCTGACCCCTGAGGTAAAACCTTTTTGCCCATCTGAGAGGATTTTTAGATAAAACCCTTCTGGAAAGTGCAGCAAGTATGGGCAGATTTTTTTCTAGATATTCCCAGTCAAACAGAGGAGGTAGCTAAGCTCTGACAAGTCACCTTTCCTCCACCCTTCCAGACAGGAAGAGATCTACCTCCTCCAGGAAGTACTGACTCACCCAGTTATCACTTCCAAACTGTTCCTCCTCTGCCTTCTGCCTGCTAATATCCTTTCTCTTGAGTTCCTAGTATGTGCTTTAAAGACAGCCTTCTACTTCTCTTAAATCTTATCCCATCTCTATCCTTTTTCCATTACAGAACCAATACTTAGTAATGATACTCAGATGGAAGACAAGGGTTTTAAAAAAACACTAGGATGCATATGAATATTATAAAGCATGTGTCTGAACATAGATTATGACCAAAGATGTTTACCACTATTGTGGTGCTGTTTTTTTTTTAACCCTTAACTTCTGTGTATTGGCTCCTTGGTTGAAGAGTGGTAAGGGTGGGCAATGGGGGTCAAGTGACTTGCCCAGGGTCATACAGCTGGGAAGTGTCTGAGGCCTGTTTTTTTTTTTTTTAAGTCTAAAAGAAGTGAGCTCTTTCAGATATTCCTGTTTGAAGATTCTATTGTATTAATTTTCTCAAGTCCCAGAACATGAAGGGACTTCCTCAGTGAGTTTAATAATTATTCAAGACAGATTGGCTTGACAATATACACAGTAATAGTTAAGTGGATGCAAAATATATAGTACATTCAAGTGGCATTGTGTGTGTGTGTGTGTGTGTGTGTGTGTATATGTATGTATATATACATATATATAGTTGAAAAACTAAGTGTTGGGTTATGTGTGTTTCAAAAGCCATGAAGAAGCAGTTAAAATTAACAGGCTAAGAAGCAGGTACTGTCTCTAGGTTTCTTATTGGGGAAATGACATGATGAAAACAGTATTTTAGGAAGATTAACAAGGGCGGGACATCACATCATGAACCACAGAAGTGTTCTAGTCCATCATTTCCCCACTTTAGTACCTCCCATCCTCCAATATGAAAGACATACATATCCTGTGAAGCAACATCCTGAAGATGTTTTAAGGCTGAGGGGAACTGGAGGTATCAAGACTTTGATCAGGAAATCTGGGCACAGTCAGTCACAGGTGGATCCAAGAGCCAGAGATAAGATGGAGGTGGCAGGAGTCTGGAGGTCACAGATGCTGCTGTTGCTATTTCTCTGTCTTGCAGGTAACAAACATGATGGAAACTCCAGTGGGCAGAGTTGTGGAAGGATGACACTAGTGGGGAATTCTAGAAAAGGAGAATTCTGATTCCTCTTCTTTGTCACCCTTGTAAATATTTTCTTGGGAAAAGTGGAGCTTGGGGAGGGATGAGAGTGCAGCTCATTGTGTGTAGGGAGGACCAAGTGTTGTTTGAGCCCCAATAGTACATGGAATTCACAGTTTTACAGGATGGAGAATGAAAGGGGACCTAAGAAACCATGAAGTATGATTTCTTTTTTAAAAAGATAAGATGTATAAATGTTAAGATTTTGCCCAAACTCGACCAGGGAATAGGTGGTGAGTCAGGATTTGAATACAGATCATTTTTCTAATGGCAACTCCAGTGCCCTTTCCACTGTATTATGCTACCCTCCCATCCTTGTAAACTTCTAAAATGTCTTTTAAAATTTACATGCTGCTATTTCATTATTTACCTGCCACAATTTCAGAAGATGAAAAACATTTTGAGGAATGGAGTGCTATGGAAAGTGCCCTAGAGAGAGAACTTCTTTGTGCTGGGAGGTTTGTGGAAAGGATTTGGTTAACAAAGAAGAAGGCATTTCAAGTATGGAAAACAGTGGGATCTAAAGATATGGAAATGGAAAAGTTCACTGAGCAGATTAGTCCACAGGGCTGGTGAAATTGGAACAATTATTTTAGAGTCTGGTGGCAACTTACCACAGAGTTGACCATTAATTTCCTGTTATTGATTATTGCAGTTAGTCTGCCCTGCCTGAATTTTCTCCTACTCCAAGCCTTTCTGCTTTCCCTCCTACAACATCCCCCATTTTAGCTGCTTCCTGAAACTCTGATCTCAAGAACAGTCCTTCCCTCCTGTCCTCTTAGTGAGTCCAATCAAGTGACATTGTCAGGTCACTGACTTTGGGGACACAGAAACTGTTTCACATCAGAGAGAAGTATAGAGAGGGGGCAAATTCCATACAGTCCAAGGCTACGTAGTCCAATTCTGGAGCCATTTTTAGTAATAATAATAGCTCACATTTATACTGTGTTTTAGGTGTATGCCTATATTGGCACAAAGAGTTTCTTCTCTTTAGCAGTGAGATATTAGGGATCTCATTGGTAAATAAGACTTTCCAGGGTGCCTAGAAGTTCCCTATGCCAATGAAATTTCAGATCTAGGCCCTATCCCTGTATTTAAAAAATAATAATTAAAAAAATAATGAGTCTTTTTAAGTGACCCAGGCTGGAAGTGTAGCTCTCACTCCTGGGTTTGATCACAATATTGATTGCCACGAAATCTTTAACCTCTTCCATTTTTGGGACATAAACCATTTACTTTTTTTTAAAAATTTACCTTCTATCTTACAATCAATACAAAGTTTTTGTTCCAAGGTAGAAGAATGATAAGGATTAGGCAATTGGGCATAAGTGACATCCAGTGCCATACAGCTAGAAATTGTCAGATTGGGTTGGTGTCTGGGCCTGGCTCTCTAGCCACAGCCACCTAGTGCCCCATCCTCCTTTTTGCACTTAACTTTTACTTAGGTAGCATATTGACTCTTTGCTCCCTGAGACCCACTATATTGGGTCCTCATGTGGATTCCTGATTGATCAGTTTTAACTTTGCTACAGCTAAGGGCTATTGAGCTCAAGTATATAATATAGCCTCAGCTTCTTTAGCCTCAGGGTCTACAATGGGGTCTACAATGACATAACAAGGCCCTTTCTCTATTCTTAAAAGCTGTGACCAGAAGGAAGCAACTGTGCATCAAGAAATTGTCCCAATTCTTCCTCTCCTCATGGGCACAATAGCCTTTTCCGCTCAGTCTTCCTTATCCCTGTTCTCATCAAAGCCTGGGAGGAATTTGGTTGAATGATGTGGAGAAGGCAGAGTGAAGGCAGAAAGGAAGCCAAGTGGCCTGACAGACTCTTTTCTTTGTTTCTCCAAGAGAAAGGTGATGAGAAGTTCCAATTCCCTGAGCTTTGTTAAACCATTTTCAAAAATCTTAAAGGCCCCTAGGAACTGAGCCTATTGTTCAGCATGGCTTAGAGGACAGAACTGGCCTCTCCAGATGACCTGGATCCACTCTGACATAGCCTGGTTCCTTCATCTCTCTGTGACTCAGTAGAGTATAAATTGTAGATAAGACAGCCATGTACCTGGCTTGGTAGGAGGAGTTTCCTCACCCACAAATCCCAAGTCCAGGCCCTATGCTTATCTTCTTTTTGAGCCTAGAGGTCATACCTGTAACATTCATTCAAGCTGGGGGGAAGGGAAACATGCATGAACTGGAGGGTGGGAACTGAGGGCAGAATGGGGCTTTTCTGAATGACTCTTATTTTCAGCATTGCAAGAACCCTTGGAAGAGAAGGAGGAGTGCATTGTAGAGGGGCAAAACCTAACTTTTGGATGTGCCTACAACTATGGGAAATATTTCAATGACATAAAAGCCTGGCAGAAATTAGGAGCTAGTGGTCATTTTGAGACCCTAGCCCAAACGATGAACAAGAACGGAGAGCCCAGCTGCATCCAGGTTGGCAGATATTTGCTAGATGACAATCCTCCTGATGCCATGCTGAAAGTCACAATAATGGGACTCCAGAGGCAAGATGCTGGATTATATCAGTGTGTGATCTATCGCCCACCCCGGGTCATTGACACCCTGTACCGCCCCATCAGACTGAGCACATGCAATGGTGAGTAGCAGAGAGACTCGTCCTGTTACTTTTGACCTCTGGGGCAGAGAAGGAGTCAGTCAACTTGAATTTATTAAATGCATACTAAGTGCCAGCCAGGTGCCAAGCCCTGGGGTTACAAAGAAAGACAAAAGTAATACCTGTCCTTAAGTGTTCACAGTCTAATGGAGGCAATATCTTTCAAATAGCTCTGCTCAAACAAGATATAAATGGGGGGGGGGGAACTGGAGGTAATCTCAGAGGGAAGGCATTAACACGAATGGTTTCTTGTAAAGGTGAGTTTTTAGTTGAGATTTGAAGGAAGTCAGAGAAGCCTTGAAGAAGGAGGGAATTCTGAAAATTCTGAACAGCCAGGGAAAATGTACTACTGACCAAAAGGCAGAGTGATACAATGGTCAGAATTCTGGACTGGGAGTCAGGAGACCTTCGATCTAGTCTCAGTTTTGTTAGGTGTAGGTATAGCAGGGTAATCATGGGCAAATCTCTTCCCCTCCTTGGGCTTTAGTTTCTTCCCTCATATTTCCCAAATCAAAATTATTTCTTCTGAGTCTCCTTCTTGATGGACTTTGTCCTCAGGCAGGTAGCTATGGCAGTAATCAGCTTAACTGAGGGGAAGTGTATCTTATCCTTGTTAATATGTTAGGCAAGACATCCCCTAGGCAACTTAGAATTTTACCAAAAATGCTCTATGATTTTATAATCCCTTTAGTGGAAAATCCCACTTCTCTAGTTTAATAGCTAAGGTCTAGGGGTCTTGGCTGAGACCCTTAGAGACTAGATGACTTAGTTGGGGCAAGAAGACAATCTTTGTCAGAGGCAGGAATTGAACCAGGACCTTGACATTAAGGTCTGATATACAAAGCATCATATGAGCTATTTTGCTTCAATTTTGCATCTTGACTTGGTTAAAAATGCACATTTCTTTATAAAAGCCTTCATAAACTTCAGCAAATTTCAGACAGTCCAGAAGACTGATGGAAGAGAAATTAAGATGTGGTAGAGGGCATTAATCTCCTTAAAGCAGACAATATAGGCAGTCTGCTCCATCATGACAAATGGCTAGACTCTGCTCACAGTCTCTCTTTTCCCCTGCTACTTGAGGAACTGGAATTGGGAAGGCCTAACTCAGAAAATGTGGCTCTCACTTCTTTGTAATCTTCCTGCTTCAATCACTCATTCAATCAACCAATGTAATGAAGACTCATTATTTCAGAACCCCCTAATATTGGAACATTCTCCTTTGAAAGAGAAAAGTAAAAGATTGGAACATCTGTTGCTTCAAACTATCTCTTCTCTCCTCGGTCTTCCAGGGCCAGTCCCATCTCTTTTCGCTTAGTGGATGGTCTTGTTTCCTACTTTCCTGTCAAAATCAAAGATACCCATTTTGGGTTCCCTCATTTTCTCTACACATGCCCAAACTGGCAGTTAGGTGTCTCAGTTGATTGAGAGCCAAGCCTAGAGATGGGAATCTAGCCTCTGATGCTTTCTAGCTATCTGACCCTGGGCAAGTCACTTAACCCTCAATTGCCTAACCTTTGCCATTCTTCTGCCTTGGAACCAATAGACAGTATTGAGTCCAAGATGGAAGGTAAGGTGTTTTTTCAAATTTCAGCTTTCTAACTACACCCATCTTCTTCTTTACTCCAGTCTCTGAAAAGGACTAATCCCTCTACTTTTGCACATAAGCCAGCTCCTTTTTCTTCCCAGTCCATCAATCATTCCCTGTTTAGCTCTCATCTTCAACCTCACCATCTACAGGATTCTTTCTCACTGCCTACCATGTAAATCAATAATGTAGCCCTTCCTTAAAAAAGTTTTAATTCAACTCTGCCAACCAGTGAAGCTACTGTTCTATAGCTCACTGTCACGCTGTTAGCAAAAAGCTGTCTGCACTCCTTGATTCCATCATATTTCATCTTGAGCCTTCTGAAACTGTGCTTGATCTTAGTGCTGATCAGAATTCCTAATTCTTTGCAGAGTTGTTTTTCTTTACAATATTGCTGTTATTTTATACAATATTCTCCTGGTTTTGTTCATATCAATCTGTATCCCTCCATACAAGTCTTCCCATGTTTTCCTGAAAACACCTCCATCATCATTTCCTACAGCACAACAGAGCATTGAGCCTATATATAAAACACAATAGAGTTTTTCTATATAAACATAAAATTTATATAGGTGTATATATAAGTGAAATATAATAGCTCATTGAGCATATGTGAAAAACCCATTTATTGATTTTAGAGTTTTGATTGTAGAATAAATAAATGAAAAGACATTTATTAAGCACTTATTATATGTCACGCACTGTGCTAATAAGACAGATATCTCTCCAAAGATGTGATATAAATAATAGAGGAAGGCCAATTGGGGAGGAAGAGGATCCTTCAGATTGCTTTTTTTCTCCATTACTAACAGCTCTATTCTAATGCTGCTTCTTAGCCCTAATCTCATCAGTCTTTTCTTGCAGGTGGCAGTATCACACCCACACCTGAGGATCTCACTTTTAGAATAGAAAAAACCTCAATTCCTTTCGCCACGGAAGCATATTCGCTACAGAACCCAAAGTTCCATACTCAAGCCCCAGTCAAAAGCACTACTGACAGTCTCTCTACAACCCTAAGAGCTAAGGACAATGACATCATCTTCCCTGTTTACAGGTTTGTTGTGGCCCTGTAATGGGAGATAAACCCTTGGCTTTCACTCACCAGTCTTGGCACAGGTCCAGGGGTCAGAGTCAACCAGGTGGAGAGCCCTAATGCCCAGGAGGCAGAAACTAACTGGCAAGATTCACTATGAACTGACCTATTAAACCTAGGGGGACAGGGCTGTGGGTATTGGGGGAGATCCCTAAGGGGTGAAGACCAAAGGTAAAAGGGTGAGTTCCTCATGATGCTGAGTTTGATTTGGTCCACGTGACAACCTTGGGAGGTGGGTGCCATTACTTTATAGATGAGCTGCTACCTAGCTATAAATTAGTTGAGTGTTTCCCCAAGATAAATCCTTGGAGGCAAGGCTGATATTTTGTTTTTTTTCTAGAACATCTAATATTAGATTGGAAAAGTATCAAAAATATTTGTTATGTGAATCTTTGTGTGTGTGAAGTTTGGTTTCCCCCAGTTTGCTGGAAAATCTCCCCAATCTCTCTATATTCCAGAGCTATACCATTATTTCAGACTGCCTAGTCTGCATTTATGAGTTCTCTGAATACTTTAAACTCTTACCCTCTATCTTAGAATCAATACTAAGTAATTGATACTAAGGCAGAAGATTGGGAATGGCTAGACACTTGGGGTTAAATGACTTGCTCAAAATCACACAGCTAGGAAATATCTGAGGATAGATTTGAACCTAGGACCTTCTGTCTTTAGGCGTGGCAGCCACCTAGCTGCCCCTCTGTAAATATATTTTAAACTCAAAAAGTATTCCACAGTCCAGTTAGTTTGGCTAATGCTATAAACTGACTCTGGCCAAATTAATCGACTTTAATTTCCTCATTGTCAAATGGTAATAATAGTTAACATTTTTATAGCATGTTAAAGTTTGCAAAATGCTTTATATATACTCTCAGGTGCAATTCATAACCATCCTATGAGGGAGGTACTATGGATCTTACTACTTCCATTTTATAGGTGAGAATAGTTAAGTGCAGAGACATTGTCCATCAGTTGGTGACTTTCCTAGGATCCTGCAAGGAGTAAGTTTAGAGATGAGATAGGAACTCTGTTTTTCCTTATTCCAAATCCAGCATTTTTCTACTCTATTCACAATAGGAAGGCAGAATAAAACTTCAGCCATTCAATAAGTATTTATTAAGCATCTACTATGTGCTAGGTATTGTTCTATGAGCCAGGGTTACAAAGAAAAGCAAAAAGATAGTCACTGCCTTGCAGGTGCTTACATTCTAAAAGGGGAGACCCTGGATATACAATTTAAATGGAAGGTGAGCTCAGAGAGGAAGAGGGGCAAGAAAGGACTCTTGAAGAAGGTGGCATTTGAACTTTTCCTCTGCGAATAATGCCTGCTTGCACTACCTTTCAGGAAGGTCAAGGCAAATGAGATAGATCATGGAAACGAGGACTGAATCTGGAATAAGAAGATCTGGGTTCAAATCCCAGCTCTGATGCTTCTTTAAGTTGCATGACCTTGAGTAAGTCCCTTAACTGCACTGGGTCTTGGTTTCTCCATTTGTAGAATAAAGAGATTAAACCAGGTGGATTCTGAGACTCCTTTGGGGCTTCAAATCTATGATCTTATGGAAGCACTATGAAAAATATAAAGTAACATAGAGATATTACTACTATGTTTAATTGTCTTTCCTGGGCTCAAGTCATTATAACTGAAGAGCTTAGATGATACAGTACAAAAAGCACCAGACCTGGAGTCAGGAAGACTTGAGTTCAAATGTGACCTTAGACACTGACAAGCTATGTGACCCTGGGCAAGTCAGAACCTCATTTGCCTTGGTTTTCTTGTCTATAAAACGGGGGATAATAATAGCATTTACATCTCAGGTTTGTCACATGGATCAAATGAGATGGTAATATTAAAGCTCTCAGCACAGAATCTGGCACATAGTAAGCACTTTTAAAATGTTAACTGTTGTTGCTCTTATTACCTGTCTTGCTCTTCTCTCCCCCAGGCTTTCTCATGTGCTTATAGTGACTCTTGGGATCTTTTTGAATAAGGTTCTGGTCTTCATCACTTCGTATATTCTTCTTCGAAAGAAGACTGGCTGCTAGCACCTTCATGGCTGACCTTCCTCCAAACCAATTGGGAATGGGGGGAATGGCAGGTAGAATTTGTCCAGGGCTGGTATAATCCCAACCCGTTCTATGGATCATTGAACTTTTGAGTTGCAAGATGGGTTAGGAGCTCGCTGAAGCATCTCCTTTCCTGGAGAGGCTTTACAAAGCTGCCCCAAAGGCCTGATAGGCTTTAGGTTTCCTGATTGCAGTTTCCTGGTCATCCAGGGACATGAAAAGTCACACACACACACACACACACACACACACACACACACACACACACCCTTTTGGCCTTCCCTTTGCACTAGAGAGGAAGTCTGAAATTTTTCTTTTTCTTTTATGTGGTGTTTATAGTACCTTAGACTCATTTTTGAGTTTTAACGATATCTCTCCATTTCTAGCCTGATCGAGTCAGGGATTGGCCAGTGATACCCTGCCAGTTTCTGGGGGTCCTATTAGGGTTCTCCAAAGTCCTCTTTGGATTAAGGAGGCAGCAAGGATCATAAGAAAGACGGATGAATCAAAATCACCAGAGATGCAGATGGTATTCAATGGCACCAATGGCAACTTTATTGAGGGGAATAATGATATTTATAGGAAGCTGGATTGCTACCCAAACATATCTATCCACATGGTTACAGGCAATATTTTCATAGTAACAGATAGTCAATCACAGAGAGTCTTGAGAAGAAAAATGCATCCTGTCAAGGAATTGATCTATTGGGTACAATCTTCATGGTGATTGGAGGATTCAGGGGTATCCATAAGATACATGAAAACATGTACAAGATGGCATCTCTTCTGCTAGAGTTTCCAGGGATATAGTACACAAGACATTTCTCAGTTCATCCCCAGGTCACTTAGGCCTATTCAATTCCTTTACTTAGGGGTCCAATAATATCACCAGCCTTTGTGGCTTTTGTGTTCTTTTTGCAAACTTTAACTTTTTACTTATTTTAACTTTAAAAAATAAATTGTGTATATTTATCATATTAAAAGATAAAATGTCATTAAACAATGCTAGACATATATTTTGTGCATTTCTCAGGTTCTAAATTTTCTTTGTGTCGTCTGCTGGTCTTCACCTGTCATCTGTGGCTTCTGCAAAACTCCTAAAAATTCCAAATTTAATTTCCTTTGCCAACACACACTATATTGAAGCTGTGATGTTGAAGGGATAATTGAAGTCTGCACCTTCCAGACTAGGTGTGTGCCTCAGATTTACTAGAGTCTCCAAATCATCAGGATTTATTAACTAGAGCATTTCCAGGTGGAGTTGAGAAGGGTCCCATTTTCCAGAGGAGTGGACTAATGTAGTCTGGTTGGAAATACTTGCTCTTGTAGGACAAAATAAACCTCCGTTGTTAAATGTTCAATGAATTGTGAGTTTCTCATTTTTCCAAATATTAAATTCAAACTCAGAGGAGTGCTACTGGGGATTGGGTTGCCTTTCGCAGAAAGAATGTTAGAAACCAGCTCATTTGACACCCTAAACGACTGCATGAGGTAGGAGTCTCCTTCAATGCCTGTTACAGATATTGTTTAACTTCTGCCTTTTGAATGGCTTCAGTGACACAGAACTTACTACCTCGTATTAGATTATTTACTACTCTAATTATTCTTCAAATATTTGAAGAGAGTTGCCCTATCTATCTCTTGCTGAATAGTCTCAATTCCTTCAGTTATTCCTTAATGAAAGCTCTTGCTCCAACTTTCTGCTGGATACAATTGATATCATATTGCTTGCCTTCTCAGTGGGAGTGGGAGAGGATGGGTGGGAAGGAGAGAATTTTGAACTCATAATAAAAAAGGAAAGAATCCTAATAAATAAATAATAAATTAAAATGTTAAAAATAAAGTAATGGCTTGGAAGTCAAAGGACTTGGGCTAAATCTCCTCTCTGACACTATGGCTGGTCTTTAGCTTTACATTTGTATTCTGGTCTTAAGATAACTTCCCTGAGAAGAGGCGATAGAACTACCTATAACCTCACTGAGTCAGTGAGCAGAAGAACTATAGTTTGGCTTCTTTTTAGGGGTTTGGGATAGCTTTTCTCTCCTTCCTATCTTTAACTGTAGATCCTATCTTTAAGAGTAGAACAATGACCATTTGATTAATCTGTTAAATTTCAGTGCTTCTTTTTATCTTTTTTCCTTGCTTCTCTCTGGTGGTAAATAGAGCTATAGATGATTTTTGCCAGCTTTATCTCATATCCCATTACTTTACTAATTTTTAATTATTTTAATTATTTTAATTTATTATATATAATTATAAATATTTTTCTTTATTATTATTAATTACTAAATAAAAATTATTTACTACCTCATTTAATTTGATCATAGTTAATTGCTCTAGGTTTTGAAATACTAAGGTGGGTTTTGGGGATGGAATAGGATGTTATTTAGGCCAGTGTCAGAAGAATAACCTGGGTTCTGGGAGGGCCACCCAAGTACAGGGCTGGCAGAGCCAGACTCTGATATGACATACAAACACACACACACACACACACACACACACACACACACACACACACACACACACGGTGTTTATTTTAACAAGGGAAAGGTAAAAGGTAATTGGGATAACTTAACTTAAAGGTTTCTATCTAAACCCCACAAGATTTAAATGTCCTGTTGCCAGGAGTCTTTGTGTATTTTTCCCAAATTGAGCTCACTATCTATCTAGAGACCCAGGCCATAATATAAGTATCCTACAGTAACCCCAAAACAACTCCCCTTTTGGTGGTAATGAAGGTAGTTAAGCAGCTAGGCAGGACAGGGCCCAAGAAGTGGTTCTGAATCCAAAAGGATTCCAACCAGATTCTCACAGACAGATGGCTCAGCTGTACAGGACCACATAGGAAGCTCAACAGATGTTTCAATCAGGTAACAGGGAAGCAAGTAGGATGGAGAAGTCCAGATATACCACAGCTAGCAAAGGAAGGTATCCAATTCCCTCTTCAGGTAAATAGAGAATGAATTCCCACAAGCTAACTGACTCTTCCCAATAGAATTCTTGAATTCGTTACTCTGCTTTCCCAACCCTTTGCCCTCTGCATATACACATAACTCTACTTATAACAGTTTTCAAGAAATATATTCATATCCCCTGTATACAGGTATTTTAACTTTTTAATGCTGGAGGATTTATTTCCATACCTTATTACTACCACTAATTCTGATAAAAACTTTGTCAAATAGTAGTAAAAAGAGTCTGTTTTGTACATATTTTTAGTAAGAATACTTTTAGTTTTTAATCTGTTATTTGTAATACTAACTTATGGTTATTGGTTTATCTGCTTATTCTCATAGCCTTTCCCTGAGTTTTTTTCTTCCTAAGATCTTTAGTAATTACAGTCTTTGAATGTATTCCCCCCCCCCCCCCGTTGTTCATGTTCTGACTCCTTTTATTTTTTATTATTATTTACTTGTTTGTTTTTAATTAAAACCCTTACCTTCCATCTTGGAGTCAATACGGTGCATTGGCTCCAAGGCAGAAGAATGGTAAGGGTAGGCAATGGGGGTCAAGTGACTTGCCCAGGGTCACACAGTAGGGAAGTGTCTGAGGCCAGATTTGAACCTAGAACCTCCTGTCTCTGGCCTGACTCTCACTCCACTGAGCTACTCAGCTGCCCCCATGACTCCTTTTTTGATAATGGTTTCCCTGGAGTTAGGACCTTAAAGCATTTTCAGTTTCTTCCCAATCTGGGCAACTCACATTTTGCCAGGATCAGGCTCTCCCTCCCTTTCTGGGAGGGAGTGTGGACAGATAAGAGAACCAAAAGGGTTGCATCAAAAGAGAAGCAAAGAAAACCTCATGGGTTAAGGTCTTGACTCAAGCATGGATTTGGTTTAAGTGAGGCAGAGTTGCACAGAGTTGTCAACCTCCCTCTTTCTCTTTCAGAATTACCAAAGTCCACTGGCAAGACAAAAGTCAGGATGATGGGTGATGGCCTGGGATGTAGCAGATAACCGTAGCATCTTTAATGTCTGAGCAAGCACTAAGTGAACCACAGCACCCGCTTCAGTCATCTCCATGGTCCTTGGAACAACTTTTTCTCACCTACTCATTCTGCTTGGGAATGTCTTTGCATGCTTGGGGTAGACATTCCCATAACTCATTCATTAATGGATTCCATATTTATTCATTATACCCAATCTCAGGCTCTGTCTCAAGTAACTTTGTGGCTAGGTGTGGGTGGGAAAGAGGATGACAGATAATAATAACTAGTATCTATAGAGTATTTTATGGTTTGTGAAACACTTTAAAAATATTCTCTCATTTTGTTCTCAAAGGATTCCTGGGAGGAAGGTGCTATTCCTATCCAGATTTTAAAGATGAGAAAATGGAGGAAAATAGAGGTTAAGTGACTTGTCCAGGGGCCTACAGCTAGCAAATGTCTGAGAAAGGATTTGAATCCAGGTCTTCCTGACTTCAAGTCCCTTTTCTATCCACTACGACACTTATCTGGCTTCTGTGCTTGTTGTTGATTAAAGGAAGGCATTTAACTTAATACAATGAAATTTAATATTAAAACTTTTCCTCTAATAAGGAGATGTTAATGCCTACGATCAAGTTCATTTAAAATTCTTGAACAGATAGAAGCATGCAGAAAATTACACAGTACCTGTTCCAGGAGGAGCACAAAAAAGGAATATGTATCAGAAGATGTATTGCCAGCAAAGATGTTGGCCACTGTTGTGGTGCTATTTTTCTTATGATGCAAATGGAAAAAGGATTGCCTAAAGAGAGGGAGGTCTTGCAGATTCTTTTGTATTGTCTCAAAGCCCAGAATATTAAGGGATTTCCTCAATAAGCTCTATAATTATTCAAAACCAATGGCCTGGCATTCTGCTCAGTAAAAATTCAATGAATTCAAAATATAAAGTGTATTCAAGGGAGAGTGTGGAGACCAGCCTGACTGGAACAGAGTACATATATTGGGAAGTAAAACTGAAAACTGAAGAGCTAGGTTATCTCTGCTTCAAAAGTCAGGCAGAAACATTTAGAATTGACATGATAAGAGACACCCTCTCTAGATTTTTTGTCAGAGAAGTAACCTGATGAAAACACCGTATTTTTGGAAGAGGAATAACAAGGGGAGCATTTCTTCTAGGCATGAGAATGTAGCTAATTGTGTGTAGGGAAAATCAACTACTGTCTGAACCAAAGTAGAGGCCAGAATGTACAAGACAAGGGACCTGAGAAGTCATGAAGCAGAAACTCCTTTTTAAAGAGATAAGACATAACTGTTGAGAGTTTTGCCCAAAATAAACCAAGTAATAGGTGGCAGAGGTAAGATTTGAAATTCTTTTTTTCCTTCTTCTCTAATATGGGTACATAGGGTGTTCAGTACAGATATGGGAAGGGCGTGCACCTTTGGTGTAAGGACATACTACCTCATGCCTACCTGAAGCATGTGAAGACTTCTCTGATGGAATGGGCAGATGAGAACAATTTGTTCCAATAGCCACACAGGTGGCTTAATCAGGGGCTGTGGAGCGCTTAGAACTTGGCCAAGGTCATCCACTGTATCTTGGCCATCACCAGTCATCTTGCCTTTTGTCTTGCCATTGGACTTCAGTGACTCTGTAAGAGAGGTGAAGCTGACAACTTTGTGCAACTTGGCCTCACTTCAATCCAATTCCCACCCGAGTCAAGACCTCAACCCGTGTTGTCATTGGTTTTCTTCAAAACAAAGGACAAACAGCAGTAGGTCCTCAACCACACGACAAATTCTATTCCATCATTTCTCCACGTCAGTACCTCCCATCCTCCAACGTGAAAGATATGCATATCCTGTGAGGCAATATCCTGAAGATGTTTTGAGGCTGAGGAGAACTGGTGGCATCAGGCCCTTGGACAGAACTCTGGGTACAGCCAGTCAGTCACAGTTGGATCCAAGAGGC
Organism: Gracilinanus agilis; assembly: GCF_016433145.1. Classification (NCBI taxonomy): domain Eukaryota; kingdom Metazoa; phylum Chordata; class Mammalia; order Didelphimorphia; family Didelphidae; genus Gracilinanus; species Gracilinanus agilis. The sequence continues at coordinate 272,284,086 of NC_058133.1, read as the reverse complement.
AAGAGATAAGATGGAGGTAGCAGGAGGCTGGAAGTCACAGATGCTATTGTTGCTATTTCTCTGTCTTACAGGTACAAGCATGATGGAAACTCCAGTGGGCAGAGTCGGGGAAGGATGATATGAATGGGGAACTTTAGAAAAGGAAGTGTCTGATTCCTCCTACTTTTCACCCTTGTAATTATTTTCTGGGGAAAAGTGGAACTTGGGGAGGGATGAGAGTGCAGCTCACTGTGTGTAGGGAGGACCAAGTGCTGTCTGAATCAAAATAGAACCCAGAATTCACAGGATTACAGGGTGGAGAATGAAATGGGACCTGAGAAGCCATGGGGTATGATCTCTTTTTAAAATAGAAAAGATCTAACCTATAAATGTTAAGAATTTTGCCCAAACTCAACTAGGGAGAAGGTGGCAGAGGCAGGGTTTAATACAGATCTTATTTCTAATTACCACTTCAGTGCTATCTCCACTCCACCATGTTGTCCTCCCAGGCCTATAAAGGCATCCAAAATGTTTTTTAAAATTTATATGCTGTTATGTCAGAGGAGAAAAAAGTTTCTCAGTAATTGAGTGCAAATAGGAAAGCTTCATAGAGAGAGGACTTCTTTGTGCTGGGAGGGATAGGGATAGGATTTGGATAGCAGAGGGAAGGGCATCTCAGGTTTGGAAAACAGTAGGAATCAAAGAGAGAAATGGGACAGTTCAGGGAGCAAATTATCAAATGGGGCTGGTGAAATTGGAGCAAATTGTTTTGGAGTCTAGAGGCAACTTAAGAGTTGACCATTAATTTCCTGTTATTGATTACTGCAACTACTCTGCCCCTTCCTTTTTTCTCCTACTCTATCTAACCCTTCCTGCTTTCCTTCTCACATCCCCCTTCTATATTAGGTGGTATTGGGAATGGGATATGATGGTTAGGATTGGGCCAGTATCAGGATGTTAACTGTGGTTTGGGAAGGCCAACACAACCCAGACCAGGCAGAGTCTGGACTGAGACCAACAGCAGACAACAGCAAGGCAGCAGGTAGGATGGGGAATCAGGGTAGAATTAACCACTAAGGAAAAGCAGCCACCCTCTCCAGAAACCTCCAGAGAGAGAGAACCAGCTAACCTCCTCAGTTCCAAGCTAACTAACCCTTTCTTCAAAATTCTAGAGTCTTCTCCTGTTTATCTCATCCTTCTCTCCTCTGCATCTGTTCCCCACATGCTATAACCCTCTCTTCCTTGTAATACTTCCTCTTAATGAGGCAACCAAGTGACATTCTCAGGCCTCTGACTTTGGGAACACATAAACTGTTTTACCTCAGAGAGAAGCATAGAGAGGGAGCAAATTTCATATAACTCAATGGTTATATAGCCCAGCTCTGGGGTTATTTTTTTGGAGATGATGATAGGGAACATTTATATTGTCCTTAAGGTATCCACTTATTTTGGTAGTTTCCTCACTTGGAAGTTCCCTGTACCAATGAGATCACAGATGCAGTTCCTATCCTTCTTGTTCTTTTTTAATTTTAATTAAAAAAAAATAAGCCTGAGTCTAACTTCCCCAGTAAGGAAGTGCAGCACCCACTCCTGAGCTTGATCCCAATATTGATTGTCATGGAAATTTTAACCTGCATCATTTTTCTGACCCAAGCCATTGAGCTTTTACTTAGGCACCCTGTTGACTTTTTGTTCTCTTAGACCCACTATATTTGTGCCCGTCTTCATGTGGATGCCTGATTGATCAAGTTTAGCCCTGCTATAGCTTAGAGCTATTGAGCCCAAGTGACCCAACAACCTCAGCCTCCCCAGCCCCAAGGCCTAGGGTTGTATACTGCCATAACTAGGACCTGCCTCTATTCAATCAACTGTGCATCAAGAAACTGTCCTATTTATTCCTTTCCAAATGGGCACAATAACCTTTTCCTTCTCAGACCTCCTTATCTCTGCTCTTAGAGCCTGGGAAGGATTTGGTTGAGAGTTGTAGAGAAGAGAGGGTGAAAGCAGAAAGGAAGCCAAATGGCCTGACAGTCTCCTTTCTTTGCCTGTTCCTTGAAGGGAAAGGAGATGAGAAATTACAGTTCTGTGAAATTGTAACATGGAGATGGCAGGGTGGAATTCCTGCAAGATACAGGGTCAAGCCTCACCCAGAGTTCTCTGGGGGGGGGCCTGGAATTCTGGGTTGAGGCTTGACCCTGTATCTTGCAGGAATTCCACCCTGCCATCTCCATGTTACAGAGATTTATTAGTCTGTCTGGGAAAACCTTAAAGATCCCTGGGAATGGACCCTGTAGTTACTGTGATCAGCATGATTTGGTGGACAGTGCTGGCCTTTCCAGCGGACCTGAATCCACTCTGACATACCCTATCTGTGTGATCTTGGTCAAGTCCCTTCATCTCTCAGTGTCTTGTCAAGTTTTGTTCAATGAATTATTTGTGGGTTCACTAACTGGGATGAGAAAAGTGATTTCTAGGATTACAGGAGGGTCAAACCACCAGACTGACAGACAGACATGCAGACAATCTTCTTGCTGGGAGGAGGCAAAGTTTATTGATTTGGGGTGCACAATTTATAGGGGAAATGATGTAGGCTGAGGGATTAGGTAAGTCTTTTCCAGGAACAATGGTTGATAATGATTCACAAGATGGAAACAATGGTTATAGATTGCCTTAGTGGCTCTAAGCAGTGTTTTCTATAGGAGAATAAATCAGAGATAGTTCAGCATGTCAGCATATCAATGTATGACCCAGTTTTGTATAGAATACTGTATGTTCTTCTCACGGAGCTCCTGCATCAGTAATATTCTTGGCAGGACATCTAGTATTTGGGGAGAGGGGAAAGTTTGCTTTTTTCATGCAGGGGAGCAGACTCTGTGCTTTGCAATTCCTAGCTGATGGCTCTGATTTTATTGGGGCCTACTCTCACTATTGGTGGCTACAGTGCCTCAGTAGAATATATAAATTGCAGAGAAGGCACCTACTTGCATGGATTGGTAGGGGGAGTTTTCTCATCTGGAAGACCCTTATAGCCCACAAATCATAAGTCAAGACCTTAGCCTTATCTTCTTTTTAAGCCAAGAGCTCATAGCTGTGACATTGATTCAAACTGGGGGGAAGGGAAACATGTATGAACTGGAGGGTGGGCACTGAGGGCAGAATGGGGCTTTTCTGAATGACTCTTATTTTCAGCATTGCAAGAGCCCTTGGAAGAGAAGGAGGAGTGCATTGTAGAGGGGCAAAACCTAACTTTTGGATGTGCCTACAACTATGGGAAATATTTCAATGACATAAAAGCCTGGCAGAGATTAGGAGCTAGTGGTCATTTTGAGACCCTAGTCCAAACGATGAACAAGAACGGAGAGCCCAGCTGCATCCAGGTTGGCAGATATTTGCTAGATGACAATCCTCCTGATGCCATGCTGAAAGTCACAATAATGGGACTCCAGAGGCAAGATGCTGGATTATACCAGTGTGTGATCTATCGCCCACCCCGGGTCATTGACACCCTGTACCGCCCCATCAGACTGAGAACATGCAATGGTGAGTAGCAGAGAGACTCGTCCTGTTACTTTTGACTTCTGGGGCAGAGAAGGAGCCAGTCAACTTGAATTTATTAAATGTATACTAAGTGCCAGCCAGGTGCCAAGCCCTGGGGTTACAAAGAAAGACAAAAGTAACATCTGTCCTTAACATGCTCACAGTCAGATGAGCGCAATATCAATTAAATAGACTTGCACAAACAAGATATAAGTGAGGGAAAATTGAAGGCAATCTCAGAGGGAAGATACTAACATTATGGAGGATAAGAAAGGCTTCTCATAAAGGTGAGAAGCCAGAGAAGCCACGAGATAGGAGGGTATTCTGAACATAGAGGACAGCCAGGGAAAATGTACTACTGACCAGAAAGCAGTGTTATACAATGGTCAGAGCTCTGGACTGGGAGTAAGTCAGGAGACTTTTGATATAGTCTTAATTTTTCTAGGTCTGGGTATGGCAAGATGATGATGGGCAAGTCTCTTCTCCTCTCTGGGCTTCCTCCCCCACAATTTGGAAAGGTTGGATGAGATGATCTAAGAGGTCCTTTTTTGGTTTTCATATGCTGTCCTGTAGTACTAGATGAAATTTCAAATTCAGCCAAGTTTCTTTCAGGTTCTTCTTTGAAAACTCCCTACTACTTTCTTTTGGCCACTGTCATCTCCTACCCCTCTAATCCTTATATACTATGTTGTGCTTAATATTGAGAACCTGTTGAGGGCTGTCTTAAATTTCCATTGCTGACTTTTGGTTCTTGGAGAGCTCCTCGTGATTCTGACTGCCTGTTCTTTGTCTCATTCTTTCTGGACCCTGCTCTTAACCACAGGTCAGATTTAATTAAGGGGGGAAACCCACAATATTTTAAAAAGATAAAGTCTCCTTAACTCTAACTGGTTAAGACACTTTACCCAAGTGTCAACCCATTAAAAAAGTTTCCTATATGAAGATCTTAAAGGAGTATAGTAAATACCTTATAGAATCACAGAATTTGAGAGCTGGAAGAGAATTCATCTAGTATAATCTATATATGAATGTAATTGGTACTATTACTTGCCTGACAAGTGTTTGATCTTTCTTTGCTTGTCTATTTTTTTTTTATCCTGGGACTCCATTCTAGGAGCATAGGGCCACAACCAGTAGGCAATGGGTCGCTCAGGGTCACCCAGCTGGGAAGTGTCTGAGCCCGGACTTGAACCTAGGACCTCCCGTCTCTAGGCCTGGCTCTCAATCCACTGAGCCACCCAGCTGCCCCGCTTGTCTATTTTGGACAGCTCTAATTGTTAGGATGCTTTTCTTAATTTTGAGCCTAGATTAGCCTTTTTGCAACTTTTACAGCATCAGTGATTATGAAGACTCTGAAAGGGATATGGAGGAGAAATCATTGGTTTAGGATTCTTCCCTCCCTCCCTCCCTTCCTCCCTCCCTTCCTTCCTTCCTTCCTTCCTTCCTTCCTTTT
>NC_058133.1:272200252-272279025 GCF_016433145.1 Gracilinanus agilis | reverse complement strand
CCTTCCTTCCTTCCTTCCTTCCTTCCTTCCTTCCTTCCTTCCTTCCTTCCTTCTTTCCTTCCTTCCTTCCTTCCTTTTTCCTCTTCCATCTTAGAATCAATACTAGAACTAGGCATTGGGATTAAGTGATTTGCTCAGGGTCAAAAGGCTAGGGAGTGTGTGCAGCCATCTCTAGACCTGGCTCTCAATCTACTGAGCCACCTAGTTGCCCCACTGGATAGATTTTCAATATTCCTCAAAGAATATCAGGAGGCTTCCACTCAAGTCCAGGGTCAGACACTATCCATATCCTTTTAAATAAAAAAAAATTATTGAAAGAAAAAAAACAACAAAACCTCTTTACCTTCCACCTTAGAATCAATTCTTAGCCTTGGTTCCAAGACAGAAGAATGGTAAAGGCTAGGCAACGGGGGTTAAATGACTTGCCTAGTGTCACATAGTTAGGAAATGTCTCAGGCCATATTTGAACCTAGGACCTCCTGTATCTAGTTCTGGCTCTATATCTGTTGAGGCACCATCTGCCCCTACCCACATTCTTTAAAAATCTAAATATTTATTCTGAACTTAAATAAATACAAAATAGAATGAGCATTTGCATATACATAATATAACAGAAAAAGAAAACTTTATATGAGACTGTAGGTACCCATTATGCATAGCTTGTTTTTCTTTCCTGAAACTGATTTTCTTTTCTTTTTTCTCAAAATAAAAGTTCATTTTTATTTAATTTTTCTGTTAGCAATTCTTTCTGCCTGCTATCTGAGATGCTGGTTCTGGGGAAGTTGAACCCAGTAATCCTGCCTCTATTGTCATTTTAATTTTCTTTCTTTTAGTCAGACAGTTAACTAACAAGTATAAGGAAACTTCAATAATTCAGTGCCTTACTCATTTGGGGCACAGAGGGTTTGGTGAGAGAAGAGGGAATTCTGGAATGGCTGCTCTTTTAACCTTTGGTTCTATTTCCCCATTTCTTGTGTCTCAGTCTTGTATTCAACTTTATTTGGCAGTAGTGCTCATTAGTCATCAACTCCCTTATTTCTCCTAGTTCATAGTTCACCCCCCCCCTACAGTTTTATCCCTTCCTATTGTCTTTTATGTATAAGAGGCCAAAGACCAACCTCTCTATATTCTATTCTCTCCTTTCTCTTCCAAGAATTTGACTCAGCAATCATTCTCTATCTGTCATCTTCAATTTCTTCCCCCTTACCCTACTGCCCACAAACAGGCTGAGGTCTCTATCTTTGAAAAACTCTCTCACTTTACCCTGCTAAACTTCAAGCTTCTGTCCTATGTCTCTACTTGTATTCACGGCTTAACCACTAGAATAAATTCTCCTACATATATTGCCTCTATTTTCTTACTCATTCTTTCATGCCTTTTTCAAATTTAATTTTACTTTAAATTTTTTATTTGTTTTAATCAGTCAAGATTTACCTTCTCATCCTTTCACCCTAACCCTCTCTCTCCAGCTGATAATACCAAAAAACACCCCCCCCAAAAAAAATTCCTGAGAAGTAAACCTATTTCAGACATGTAGTCAATCAAAACCAATTTCCACATTGGCTATGAAAAAATTTTTTTTTGGTGTTATTCTGCATTTTGAGTAAACCTCTATATCCAGAGGTGGTTAATATGTTTCATCATAAGTCTTTTGGAATACTGGTTGGTAATTATTCTGAGAATTTAGTCCATCAGTATTTCATCTCATTTATAGAATTTATATTTTCCAATTTATAGGAATCCCTCAGATTCCTATTTTTTGACACCTCGCAAAGAGATATAAGTATTTTTGTACATCTTTAGAATTTATTTTGCTTAGGATAAATTTCTCCCTTAGTTTATGCTCCCTTTCTTATGAGAAAGAATACTATCCACATCCAGAGAAAGAACTGTGGGGAGTAGAAATCCTGAAGAAAACATAAGATTTGTTGCTTGTTTATATGGCTATGTGATTTGGGATTTGGTTTTAAAGGATTACTCTATTACAAAAATGAATAATATAGAAATGGATTTTGAGTGATAATATATGTACAAACCCAACAGAATTGCTCATCAACTCTGGGAGGAAGGAGAGAAGAAGGGAGGGAGACAACAAGAATCATGTAACTATGGAAAAAAATTAAAAAATTAAATTAAATAAAAAAATTATGTTCCCTCTACTTCTACCTCCCTTCTATTTCCCTGTGAGTGAACTATATTCAACTCCGTGTGTGTATGTGTGTGATTCTTTTTTTGATGAGTTCAGATAAGAGTGAGGTTCAAGTGTCAAATATTCCCCCATCTCTCCTCATCTGTTTAGATATCTACTTGTACACTCAGATTGCATATGATAATTTTCCTAACCTTCTTCCTTCCTTCCTTCCTTCCTCACCCAGAGTATTCCTTTTTTCTTTTCTTTCCATTCTTTTCTTATGATTATTAAAACATAATCGGACTATTCCTAGTTCTTGTTTAACTGGACTTCCTCCAGGAACCTTGATGATCACTTTGAATGAAGGCTGTTTATCTTTGTTTAGTCCTTTCTTGGTCATTCATGTTTACTTTTTTATATTTGTCTTCACTTCTGTGTGTTTAGACTTCAGAGTTTCTACAAAACCCTTACCTTGTCATCAGAAATGCTTAGAAGTCCTCTATAACTGTAAAAATCCTTTGCTGATTCAACTACTCCCAAGGTCTATTCTGTATTGTCAAAGTGGGGCTTACCATGGCACATTGCTTGCTCTGCTCTCCTCTCCCACCCTTGTGCAACAGATCTATTGTGTAGACATTCTAAGTTATCTTGGGTTGTAGAATTGTTCTAATCCATCTTTTGTTGTTGTTGTTGTTCTGCCACTCCAAAATTCATTTTGAAGCATTCTTTTTTTAAAAAGTTGTTGGGGGGTGGAGGAGACCCAAATAGGTGACTCAGTGGATTGAGAGCCAGGCCCAGAGATGGGAGGTCTGAGGTTCAGATTGGGCCACAGACACTTCCTAGCTGTATGACCCTGGGCAAGTCACTTAACCCCCACTGCCTAGCCATTACCCCTTTTCTGCCTTAGAACCAAAACACAGTATCAATTCTAAGATGGAAGGTAAGAGTTTTTTTAAAAAAATGTTGCTTGGAAGGGGAATTTGAAGGCAGGTCCTTGCCTGGTTCTATCCCTCCTCCTGCTCTATTCTCTTAACTAATATATTTGATGGTCTTTTTCTCAGCCTTCATCTTACTCAACATCTGTGTAGCTTTTGATGATATCGACTGCCCTCTAGTACAGGATCCTTTTTTTCCCCTTAGTTTCTGGGACACTGCTTCCTTCTATTTCTCTTTCTACCTATCTGAATAGGTCTTCTTAAATTTTTTTTTCTATATCCTTATCCTCCAGATATGTTCTCCTGGTTTTGTTTATTTCACTCTGAATCAGTTCACGTAGGTCTTTCCAGCTCTTTATGAAATCATCTTGCTCATCATTTCTTATAGCACAATAGTATTCCATCACCATCATATCCCACAACTTGTTCAGCCATTCCCCAATTGGTGGGCCTCCCTTTAGTTTCCAATTCTTTGCCACCACAAAAAGGACAGCTATGAATATTTTTGTACAGACAGGTCTAGCACCATTTTAAAACATTTCTTTGTGATACAAACCCAGTAGTGGTATTGCTGGATCAAAGGGCATGCATTCCTTAAAGGACATTTTAAAGGATAAGAAGACCATCAAAGAATTTATAGGCTAATTAGAGAAACAAGGATGTCATATACTTCTTGTTCAGTCATTTTCTGTTTTGTCCAACTCTTCATGATCCCATTTGCAGTTTTATTGGCAAAGATACTGGAGTGGTTTGCCACTTTCTTCTCCAGCTCATTTTACAGATAAAGAAGGAGGTGACGTTTCACTCACAAAAAAAAATAAAAAAGATAGGTTGGATACAGCATCAAAGGTGAGAGCAGGATTGAATGTGATGGTAATAAAATGAGGCTGACTAAAACACACTGGAATACAGTAAACTGTATATGAGCAATGCATACAGTACTAAGAAGATAACCATAGATGGGTAGTGAGGAAGCAAAGAGGAATGGATTGATTTTTGACCTTTGACTCATATATATATATATATATATATATATATACACACACACTGCCTATATTACACGGGCAAGACATTTATCTTTTGGCAACTACCTCTAAAAGAGTAAAATTGCAGAATAGTTAACAATCTACATAGGTCAAGGGAATTATTTATGCTACTAAGATAAAAGGCCATGATAAAAAAAAATAGGCAGGGGGCAGGAAGGTGGTTCAATGAATAAAAAAGCCTGGAGATGAGAGGTCCTGGGTTCAAATGTGGGTTCAGACACTTCCTACCTATGTGACACTGGGGAACTCACTTAACCCCCTTTGCCTGACCTTTACCACTCTTTTGCCTTAGACCCAGTACTTAGTATTGAAACAGAAGGCAAGGATTGAAAAAAAGAAAATAAACAAGTAGAGAGCAACTTATTGGTCAGGAGGCTCTGAAGAGCAAAACCAATGTACTACAAAAAGGAAGGACTCTTTTCCAAAAGTAGATTTGGGGCGCCTAGAATTTGGCCTCATCCGTGCTACTATATGTGCAGTATGGATGGTTTAGGGATAGGTTGAGTGTTTGAGGAAGATTAGTTTGGCAGCAGTTTTCAGGGTGGCTTAGAGACTAGGAGATATGCACAACAAAGAGGTCATTGAACATATTTAACCTGGAGGAAAAGAGCCTGACAGGGTACAAGATAGTTATTTTTAAATATATGAAGGTTTTATTGCGCAAAAAGAGCATTATATTTGCTCCAATTAGCCCCAAAGAGATAGATAGATGGAAGCTATAAGGAAACAGATTTCAGTTGTTACCATTATTAACCAAAATAAATGGGCTACTTCTGTTTTCTAAGAGCCCAGCACATTTCCTGACATGGACGAGTCAGTTACTACTGTGTTAAGATTTGTTGAATGGAGCAACTGGACTTGGAATCAGAAAGACTCATTTTCATAACTTCAACTCTAACCTCACATATAGATTAGTTGTGTAAAGCTGGGCAAGTCACTTAACCCTATTTGCTTCAGTTCCTCATCTGTAGAATGAGCTAGAGAGGGAAGTGGTAAACCATTCCAGTATCTGCCAAGAAAACCACAAATGGGGTCACAGAATCAAAACAAACACAATTGAAAACAACTGAACAAAAACCTATTTGTCATGGATATTTTGTTGGGAAGATTTATGCTTCAGATTGGACTAAACCTTCTTTGAGTTTTCAGGTCCTTTCCTACTCTAAAAATCTATGATTCCAGGTCAGAGTTGTTAACCTTCTTGAGTCAGAGATCCTTTTGGCTTTCTGGAGAAGCCCATGAACCCCTTCTCAGAATAATATTTTTAAATACTAAAGATCAAGGTGGAACAGTGGATAGAATATTGGACTTAGAATTAGGAAGACAAATTCAAATATAGATTTAGGCACTTATTAGTTTTGTGATCCTAGGCAAGTCACTTGATCTTTGTCTCAGTTTCCTTGTTTGTAAAATGGGGCTAATAATAGCAAATACCTTCTGGGGTTTAGAAAACTTTGTAAACCTTAAAGTTCCATATAAATGTTAGCTACTATGATCAGAATCTGAAGAAATGATAAATTTCAGTAACAATTTGGTAAAAACAAATATCTAAATTTTATTCCAGTAAATTCATGGGTTTCTGAAATCTGCCTGCGAATCTCTTAGAGGTCTTTGGATCCGAGATTAAGAACTCCACTCCTAGATTGTATCAATTGTTTAGAGTTAGAAAGGAACTTAAATATCATCTAATCTAACCTCTTTATTTTATAGATGAAGAATTTGAGGTCTGAAAAAGTGAAATGACTTTTTCAAGGTCATATAGGTAATGTCAGAAGTAAGATTCCAAACTAGCTTCACTGACTCCAAATCTATTGCTCTTACCACTCTACTCTTCTGCCAACATAGAGTAGGCATGAGGTGATAGGAATGGAAAGGAAGGGAACAGATTTAACTAAATAGTTGTTGGACTTAGCTTGTCATTGATTTGTGAGACAGTGGATAAATTTCAGAGTGATTATTTGCTCATTAGAATGAGTAAATGTTCTAGATCTGGGCTTAATTTATATTTTTATTGATTGCCTAGTCTTGAGAAAATAATGCAAATTAAACTTAAAAGTGTGTTATGCATTTATCCATCCATCTATGCATGTATGTATGTATGTATGTATGTATGTATGTATGTATGTATCTATCTATCTATCTATCTATCTACCTGTCTGCCTCTCTATCCATCTGTCTTCAGGAGGGTCAAATGTCAAACATTTACCCACATGCCATTATGTCAACCCATCAATTCATTAAAAACTCTTGAATGTTAATGGGCAAGAGATTTGAATAGAGTGGGGTTTGGAATAATAATAATTTACTTTTAAGCTTATGAACCACTTTCCTAAAAACAGTCTCATGAGCTAGTTAGTTCATGTATTATACTTACCATTTAATAAATGAGGTAACTGAAGTTCGGAGATGTCAAGGGACCTTCCCATAGTTACACAACTAATAAAGAGTCAGAATTATGGCTTAAATTCAGTTCTTTTGACTTCAAGTCTAGTCTTTTCACTATGCCTAACAAGGAAAAGAGGGTTTTGATATTCAAGAATCATACAGGATAGTCTAATCATGGTTGATTATCTGGTGGTGAAGGATTAGAGACATCTACTTGGGTTCCATGCCAAACACTTATTCAAATGTGTAGCGAAGCACCAAACACTGGGGATTCATGGGAGTCAAACTTAATAAGCAAATAGGGATGGTAACAATGAGCCCTTTAATTCTAGACTTCCCAGTTTATGCTCTCATTCTGGTATGTGGACTCCTCCTGTTTAAGATTGTGGTATTCTCACTTCTTCTTGTTCTTCTTCGAAAGACTCGGGTTACAGGTGAGTAGAGGTTTTGGCTTTGGATTGAATTAGAAATGGAAATGAAAATAACCTCTTCCTCACTTCCAGATAGTAGCTATGGAACACTGGATAGAGTTCTAGACCTAGAGTCAGAAAGACTCATCTTCCTGAGTTCAAATCTGGCTTCAGAAATTACCAGCTGTGGTGACCCTGGTCACATCACGTAACCTTGCTTGCATCAGTTTCCTCATCTGTAAAATGAGCTGCAGAAGGAGAGGGCAAACTATTTCATTATCTTTGCCAAGAAAACCTCGAATTGGGTTGGATACAACTGCAAATTACTAAACAACCACATTCCCAGATAGAGGCATTTCTCATGGTATTTTGGTTTTTGTATATCCTCAGTGGGTCTATATTTAGCTTGGACATCTGATAAGAATTTGGGCCTGACAAAGTGATGGGGAGCAGAGCTTGGGGCTGCACAGAACAGGCTGGGTTTGGGGCCCAGGGATTAGAGAGGACCTGAGAACATCAGGCAGGTAGAAATAAAAATGGACCAAAATGATGGCATTTCTAATGCTGCATTTTTGTTCTTTGAGGGATAGATATGATGAGCAGAATGAGGCTAGGCATGCTTGGATCAAATAAAGGCTTATTCATTTTAATTTTTAGGTGATGTGGCTCCTCTGACACCCTCATTCCATCCTGAGGACAATGAGAAAGAGTAATTATACTCCTCACCAGAGTGGACAGATATCTCGTTCCCATCATTGCTGTCTTCTGAGTCCTTCACCTTCTTAACTAATAAATTAAATGTCTGTCAAATTCTACTGGGTTTCTCCTTCAACTATTCCCTTTGTCTCCAAAACAGAAACCTGGCAGGATAGTCAGCATCAGTTAGGGAGTGAGGGAAGACTAAAGGAATGTATGGGAAATAATTAAAGATAAGGAGTAGATTTCTGGATAACTATATTTAATAGTTCCTATGGATATAATGAGAATTAGTTTGATTTAGCAGAGAACCTGAATTATGTAATTTCTCCCATTCAAAGTTATTCTGCCTACCCACTCAGGACAAAGTCATCTCTCCCTAAGTCAGTACTTTAATTGTCATGTTCTTGTGATGAGATGATAGGTTCTCTTCCATTGATTTCACTTCTGTTGCCATGACCTGAGGATTTAGGGAACATTAGGAGGTCCATTTTGGGAGATGAAATACTCAGAAGGAGGAAGTTGACACAAAACTACTCTATCACAGAAAAGAAAATGATGAATTTGGAATAAAAAGATGTAGGCTTGATTCTGGCTCAGATTGTGTGACCTCAACCATTATTCTATCTCTTTGGGTCTCAGCCTCTTCATCTATAAAATGACAAGTTTCAGCTCAGTGACCTCAATGGAGGTCATTCTGTGAATCTATTTTTCTATTAATATCACTTGATCCAGCAAGTTAACTTGATTGTAAGAAAGATAACTTTATTTCAGAGTTGAGGATACTTGATTGATCAGGCTAGTTGGAGTTGGTTCCAGGGTCCAAACTCTGCCTATTTTAGGAGAAAAGAGGTGGTGTGGCTAAGGAGATAAAACAAGGCAGTGAATGATAAGAGACAAGCAAAAAGCACATTGAATTTGGAATCAAAAGACTCAGATTCAAGCTCCAGTTTTGATACAGTGATTATTTCCTAGAACATTCTTGATTTCATTCAAATTCCTACTAACTTTAGTTTCATCTTCCTTGATTCTGCGCATGTAGGAGAATCTTGCCTCATTCTATTGCCTCTTTGAATCTCCCCTGGCCAGGTATGAATCACTGAGGAGTATATCAGAGCAAATTCTGAGATTCTGCTATAGGAGAAGGATTTCTGACACCTCAGGGATTCAACAATCACTGTGCAACAGACACATAGTTAAGGTTGAAGTCCTGTCATGGGATAAGAGACACTGGACTCTTCTTTCCATTTGGGTTTCTGGAAGTAAGATGGTAAAGCTGCAGGCTATAGTGGCTGGAGTATGGGGGAATGCAGAATGCAGAATGGACAGAGTGAGGCTATGCTTTAGGGAGTAGATCAGATCCACCTAGAATTTGTGAGGATTATGAATATTTTCAACCTTGCTTGGGAAATAACTGGTGATCTGGGAGAAAGGTAATCAATGTTCTTGCATCACAGAAAAAAAAAGAGACTGAAAGTTCTTCCTGCTCTACTCCTGTGTAAGTACAGTGTGTTCCTGCTTAGGGACCTTTCCCTGTCCACACAAAATATTTAGGAGGGAAGGGGGAAAGGACTGGATGAAGGACAAAGTGATAATTATTTCTGATTGAGATTATGAAAGTTTATATTTTCTTTTGTATGTAACTAGAAGTGCAGAGACACCCACTATCAAGGACTGTGAACTTATATGAACCAGGTTGAATCTGAGGATTTACCTCAAAGGATCTAGGACTCAGCCTTGCCATCTACATTTTACCATGGTTACATGATTCATGTTCTTTCCCTCCCCACTTTTGGAGCTGATGAATAATTCCCCTGGGTTATACATTTATTATCACTCAAAACCTACTTTTGAAGAAGGAACTAAAAAGAAAAGAAAAAAAGAAAGATTCGAATCATACCAAAATATTTATAGCACTCTTTTTATAGTAGTAAAGGACTGGAAGTAAAGTATTTTTTAATCACCTGGAAAAAGCCTTAAAAAAGCATAATACATGAATGTAAAGTAATATTATTGCTTTGTAAGATGGAAAGAAAGTAGTGAGTATAGAGAAGCTTAGGAAGATATACGACTGATGAGATGAAGGATGCATATCTTTAGAATTGGGAGGACCTCAGGGATCATTGAGTCTAACCTCCTCAATTTAAGATGAAGAACCGAGTCCTAGAGAGGCTAAGTGTCTTTCTCAGAATCTTATAGTTACTAAGTGTCTGAAGCAGGATTTGAACTCAGATACTTGACTCTAAATCCAGATCTCTATCCATTTTATTATTCTGAGAATCAAGCTGATCTAGGAAAATAATATCCATCTGAAAAAATTGAGAGAACTGAGGGAATTAGGAGAGCTAGTGGTTAGTTGTGGGAATTGAATAAACCACACTGATTCTATTTTGTGACTCAATTCTTTTTTGTTTTTAATTTATTTATTTAGAATATTTTCCCATGGTTACATGATTCATAATTTTTCCCATCCCTCTTCCCTCCCCTTTCAGAGCTGACAAGCAATTCCACTGGGTTATACATGTATCATTGTTCAAAACCTATTCCCATGTTATTCATATCTGCAGTAGAGTGATCTTTTCTTGTCAAAATCCAGATCATATCCCATTGAACCATGTGATTGATCATATGTTTTTCTTTTGCATTTCTGTTCTCACAGTTCTTTCTCTGGTTGTAGATAGTGTTCTTTCTCATAAATTCCTCTGGATTGTCCTGGATCATTGCATGGCTGCTAGTAGAAAAGTGTATTACATTTGATTGTGCCATAATGTATCAATCTCTGTGTACAATATTCTCCTGGTTCTGCTCTTTTCACTCTGCATTAGTTCATGGAGGTCTTTCCAGTTCACATGGAATTCCTCCAGTTCATTCTTCCTTTGAGCACAATAGTATTCCATCACCAATAGATACCACAATTTGTTCAGCCATTCCCCAATTGAAGGGCATCCCCTCATTTTCCAATTTTTTGCCACCACAAAGAGTGCGGCTATAAATATTTTTGTACAAGTCTTTTTCCTTATTATCTCTTTGGAGTACAAATCCAGCAGTGGTATGGCTGAATCAAAGGGCAGGCATTCTTTTAAAGCCCTTTGGGCATAATTCCAAATTACCCTCCAGAATGGTTGGACCGATTTATGACTCAATTTTTTAGCTAGCTCAGTTACCTTTCTATTCAATTATGTCCCAACTCCAAATTTTGTCACATGAGAAAAGTTTATTCAATTGTGAGAGCTGAGAGAAAACCTTATTGAATTGTTTGAACCTAGCCCTGCATGGCTGTGAATCTGGATCCCCTGTACCTGATGTTTAACTCTTAATCAAGGACCTAGCTTATATTGAATGGAATGGCAGATAGGACCTAAGACTGATGTAAGGAATTTTGTCATAATTGTACATCTCAAGCAACCCAGTCTTATCTGAAAATTGTTTAAATATTGATTAATCTGTAATTGTTTTCACATTCCTTTGATTGTTTACTGATGTGGGTAAATAAACACACAGTAGTTTCTAGGGGGAAAAGGGATGAAGGAGGAGTGAAGAGTGATTGCTTGACACACAATTACAAACTAGAAATCTCACCAAACACACAAATACAGGATTTAGAAATGGATGGTGACAGTTGGGAAGCAACTGTCACTTCAGACCAACTCAGCCAGGGTTTTCCTATTAAATGACAATGAGCCCTTTGGGTTGTGGAATGAAACAGGAGGAAGTTATAAAAACACATTTTAATAGCTAATTTAAGGGTAAAATATGTGGGGAAAGGTCTCACTACTCTAAATAACTATAGACAGACTACACAAAACACCTATGGGATCAATTCAAGGTTAAAGGTCTGGGTAATCCCTACACTAACACTATGGCAGGCAGCCAGGATACAAGGGAATAATGGGATATCACATAGATGTTCTTGATCAGTAGCTCAAATGTATCAGTTAGTCCAAGAGCACAGGTACCAGCTAAATAAATCCTCAGAGAAGTCAGGAAAACTGATCTTGATTGTCCATCAAACGAGACAGCTATTCTCAACCCGCACTTCTAGATCTTGCTAGTTGAGGTGTTGCTCTTGTAGATGATGCTCAAAGCACAGAGATACCCAAATCCACCGGCTTTTTGGTCAGTGGCTATGACTACTCCAAGTCCTTCAAAACCCAACTTGCCCTTAGAGAGAGTTGTCTGTGTTCAGTCCCTTGTTGTGTTCCAGGTTGGAATGTTTGGAATGACAGCTCCTGTCACCCTGCCTGGCTAAATCTCTAAATCTGCTTTTAAAAGCTATTTCCCTATTACATTACAGATACTTGGGGAGGAATGGGACACCTCTTTTTCTGAATTCAGGGAGTTGCACCTGTTCACTCTCCCCCTCATGACTTGGAAAGTCACTAATCTTTCATCCAATTAGAAATCAGATTACTTAATATTTTGTTTCCTTTTAATTACCTGGTCTTATTTGGGTAATTGCTTGCGTGGGAGGCTATAGGTGTTTAATGCTGCATATAATGTCAGACTTAGTTGATATATATTGTTCAGTTGGATTTTTTCTTTTTCATTTCTTTGTTATAAAGGATTGCTATAAAGGATATAAAAGGAGGTGGAGAACCATTAGATATGTTGTAGATATCTATTGTATATTGATCTATACAGTCGATATCAATACACAGGAGATATATTAAAAAAAGAAAAGAATATTTTGGGCGGCTAATAAGAAATCATTTAACAACTCTCTGGCCTGGGTCTCTAAATAGGATGTTGCCCAGGTACTATATGGAGTCTTCTCTTAACCAATGAATAGGTTATATTAGGAAATTTCTTTATCTCTCTAGAAGGTGTGGTCTCAAACTTTCAAACTTAGGAAATCTTGAATTAGGGCTGCCCAAGAGAAAACACTCAAAATTTGTGCTGCTTATAAAATCTTTCTTACTAGCTTTTAAAATCATGTGGGCCAGACAATTCAGTAGCCCTCCCCCTCTATCTGGGAGGTTGGAATTTAGAGACACTGTCCACAAACAACTTCTCAGGTCATGTGCAAACATGTCTGCCACTGCCATATGCTTTTGGCAGAGGCCACAACTCTTTCTGGGGGGAGAAACTGCACATAAGTGCAAAGTGTTAGTGGGAATGTCCACATTTCATAGGTAGTTACCAATTATATGTCCAGGTCTTATAATCTCATCATGCTTACCTGGCAACTCTTGACATTACTATTGAAATTATCTATTACTCTCCTAATCATCTCTTTCTTCCCCTGGATATTATATTAAAGCTATGTGATTGCATAATGAAGATATAAATTTATGAAAAAAGAGTCCTGAGAGAATGAAATATCTCATTTGGTTAGTTGCAAGACAAAGATGTAAATGTAATAAATTTCATATTTAAATATTTTATCAACATTTCATCTCCTAGACTGTGAGACCAGTGAAGTCTTCTGAACATCCTAAAGCAGACAGGGAAGATTCTAGTTCAAGTAGAGCACGCCCTGATGGCTAACTGAAGTACTACAATCTGAGTTAATTTGGTACCCCTGACTGGATTTCTACTTGTGTGGCAGTACCTTTGAACCAAGCAAATACCACATAGATCTTTCCTGTCATTGGCTATTGTCCCATGTAGGGATTCACAATATGTCACATATGTATGAGTATCACACTGACAATTACTATATCAACTCTTAGTGAATCCCTATCCATTTCCCTTCAATAGATGAAAAATTCTTTTCCCTGTCTTCTTAAGTGTGCAACCTCCTTCTAGTCAGCCATATTTACTACAGATGACCTCATTTGGAGTCACAGAACATGGGTTAGAATCCTATTTGTCCCACTTTTGGAGAATTACTTTGAGTAAGTCATTTAATCTTACTGGGATTCAGTTATTTCATCTGTAAAATGGAGGTGATTGGATTAGATGACAACTAAGGCTAGGGAATAATCCTAAAAGTTTATTAGCTTCTTTTTTCCACATTCCACTATTGATTCATATTGATTCCACCAAAGTAGCCACATCTTTTTTAGATCAATTACCCTCTAGATGAGCTTCTGTAATGTATTTGTAAAGTTTGGTCACTAAACAGTAACACT
Organism: Gracilinanus agilis; assembly: GCF_016433145.1. NCBI lineage: Eukaryota > Metazoa > Chordata > Mammalia > Didelphimorphia > Didelphidae > Gracilinanus > Gracilinanus agilis. Next base: position 272,265,348 of record NC_058133.1, on the reverse strand, counting down.
TATATTGGTCTTTATCTAGTTTATGCCAGACTGCTTTCCAGTTTTACCAAAATAGTGAATTCTTTGTGCTCAAAACTTGGATCTTTACTTTTGTCAAACATGAGACTACTGTAATTTTTTACAATTGTTTGTTGTATATCCATTCTGTTCCATTGATCTACCTTTCTATTTCTTAGCCAGTACCAGATATTTTTCATAATTATTACTTTATACTTCAGTTTAAAATTTGGTATGCTAGAACTTCTGCCTTACTTTTTTCATTAATTTCTTTGATATTTTTGACTTTTACTTTTCCAAATTAATTTTGTTATTATTTTCTCTAGTTCAAAAACTGATTTTTTGGCAATTTAATTGGGATAGCATTGAATTAACTTAGATTAGAATTAGAGTAGTTTAGGTAGGATTGTCATTTTAATCATATTGGCTCTGCTCACACATGAATGATCAATATTTCTCCAATTATTTAAATTTGACTTTATTTGTATAAAAAGTGTTTTATCATTATGTTTATGTAGTTTTTGGTTTTGTTCTGTCAGGTGTATGCCTAGATATTTTATTCTCTCTATGGTTATTTTTAATAGATTACTTCTTTTTATCTCTTCTTGCAGGGCTTGTGCCATACAGAAATACTAACGATTTCTGTGGGTTTATTTTACATACTGCTACTTTGCTAAAATTATTGATAGGTCCAACTAATTTTTAGTTGAATCTCTAGGATTTTCCACATATACCATTATATCATCTGTGAAAAGATAATTTTATTACCTCTTTGCCTATTCTGATTCCTTCAATTTCTTTTTCTTTTCTTATTGCTATTGCTAGCATTTCTAATAAAATATTATATAATGATGATAATGAGCATTCTTGTTTCATTCCTAACCTCATAAGGAAGGCTTCTAATTTATCTCCATTTACCAAGAAAATATCAAAATGGATACACGACCTAGGCATAAAGGGAAATACCATAAGTAAATTAGAACAGGGAACATACTACCTATCAGATTTATGGATAGGAGAAGAATTTATGAATAAAAAAGAGAAAGAAAGCATTGTGAGATGTAAACTGGATAATTTTCAGTACATTAAATTTTACAGTTTTTGAAGAAATTAAAATTGTGTCCAAAATTGGAAGAAAAGCAGTAAATTGGGGAAATTTTATATTTTCTTGACTAGAAAAATTATTATAAAGATATATAGAGAACTTTGTCAAATTTGTAAGAATATGAGTCATTACCTAATTGATAAATGGTCAAAATATAGAAACAGACAGTTTTTGGATGAAGAAATCAAAGCTATTTATAACTATACTAAAATTATCTAAATCACTATAGATTAAAAAATGCAAATGAAAACATCTCTGAGATAATTTCACACTCATATTGGCTTAAATGATAAAAGACAAAACTACAAATGTTGAAGGGGGTGTAGAAAAATGGGGACACTAATACATTGTTGGAGGAACTATGAATTCTTCTAATCATTTTTGAGGGCAATCTGGAATTACACCCAAAGAGTTTTAAACCTATGCATACCTTTTGATTTGACCTAGAAATATCACTATTAGGTTTATTTCCTAAAGTGATTAGGGGGAAAGGAAAAGAACTTGTATATTCTAAAATATTTATAGCAGGGATGTCCATAATTTGGGGAATGGATAAACAAGTTATGGCATATGATTATGATAGAATCCTACTGCACCATAAGAAATGATGAGCAGGTAAACTTTGGAAAATCATGAAAGGACCTGCATGAAATTACAAGGAGTAAAATGAGTAGAACCAAGTGACAGAGATATCATTCAAAGAATTATTTGTATGTGTCTCCCTCCAGAGAAAGAACCAATAATAGAAACAAATAAACATTTTCTATATATGTAAATACACCTTTTTGTCAAATCATGCCTTTTCTAATGGGGGAGGGAAGGAAAGGAAGTAATTAACTGGATATTTTAATGTAACAAACAAATAAATTTAAATAAAAACCATAAGACAACATTTATTTCAACACTTTTAGAAATTCTATTTTATTTTTGTTTTGAAATTTCTTCCTTCCACTTCCCTCTTTCTGTCTCAACAACAAGAAAGCAAGAAAACAAAATTCCTTATAAACATGTATGGTCAAGCAAAAAAAAAAATCATACATTTTTTATTTCCAAAACAAAACAAAATATACACCGCATCCCACACTCCATCAACTATCTCTCTGGAAATGGGCAGTCATACTTCATCATGAGACCAATTGAATTGTGTTTGGTCATTGTTTGATCAGAGATTCTAAATTTTTTGATGTTGTCTTTACACTATTATTTTCTTGTATAAGTTGTTCTGATTCTTCTCACTTCACTCTATATCAGTTAATACAATTCTTCCTAGGTTTTTCTGAAACCATCTCCTTCACCCTTTCTTTTTTAAATCCTTATCATCTGTCTTGGAATCAATACTGGGTATTGTTTCCAAGGCATAAGAGTGGTAAGGGTTAGGCAATGGGGTGTGTGTGTGTGTTAAGTGACTTGCCCAGGGTCATACAGCTAGGAAGTGTCTGAGGCCAGATTTGAACCTAGGACCTCCCGTCTCTGGGCCTGGCTCTCAATCCTCTGAGCCACCCAGTTGCCCCCTCGTTCACCCTTTCTAACATCATGATAGTGCTCTATCACATTCACATACCATAACTTGTTCAGTCATTTCCCAATTGATGGGTATTCACTTACTTTTCAATTTCCTACCAATCACTATGAAAAAACCTTCTACAAATATCTTTATATTTAGGATCCCTTTACTCCTTCCTTGATCCCCTTGGGGTATAGACACAATAGTGATATCACTGAGTCAAAGGGTATGAATAGTTTAATAGTTTTGGGGGTATAATTCCAAATTGCTTTCCAGAATGGCTGGACCAGTTCACAAACATACCCATTTTCCTATATCCCTTCTCACAATTATTTTCTTTTCATCTACTTTGCCAATCTGATTGGTGTGAAGTGGTACTTCAGAGTTATTTTAATTAAAATTTTTCTCATTATTGGTGATTCAGAGAATTTTTATATGGCATTTGCTAGCTTGTATTTTTTCCCCTGAAAATGGCCTGTTTATATCATTTATCAATTGGGGAATGGCTCTTATTCCTATAAATTTGCCTTAGTTCTCTATCTTATCTTAAATATCTTTTTTGGGATGGGATGACAGCTCATTTATTTATTTATTTATTTATTTATTTTAAAGATTTTGATCTCAAAATTTTGTCACTCCTTCAAGTCTCTCCAGGACCCATTGAGAAGATAAATAATTTGATATCCATAATATGATACCTGTGAAGTTATGCAAAACATATTTACGTATTTGTCATCTTCCATGCTATAATTATTCTTGTTTTTCCCTTCTTATTTAATAAATGTTCCATGATTAAGTTTTAAATGGTGTTGCAGAATCTAAGTGGCTTGGTAGATAGAGAACCAAGTCTGGAGATGAGAGATCCTGAGTTACTCATATACTTTTTAGCTGTGTAACCCTGGATAAATCACTTAACCCCAATTGCCTAATTCTTATTGTTCTTTTGCTTTGGAACTATTTTTGGTATCAGTCCTAAGACAGAAAGTAAGGCTTAAAGAAAAAGATTTAATGGTGCCATTGAGACTAATTTGTGTCAACTGAAAGCACACCAGGAGTGCTTATCATTGTGAATGAAATTTAGGAGTAAACAAGCCAGTCCTAGTCCAGGAAGAGAGACCCTGTAGAAGTCATTAGTTATTGGGCTAGTGTCATGCCTTCTAAATGTGCTACATGAAAAGTGAGAATATTAAGTTATCTAACTTCTAATCTCTTTTTCCAGTTCTAAAGTTGCTATTCTGTGATCTGTAATCTCATATAATATTCTTTGATCTCTTAGTCAATCAACAACAAGCTTGTAACAGGCACCATGCAATTTTTGGAGATATAAAAAAAAAAAAAAGAAAAACTGTCCCTGCCTTGAGGAACTCACATTCTAATGGGGGAATCAACATGAAAACTATTATGTATTTCCAGGAAGTATACAGGAAAATGGAACCTAAACTCAGAGGAAAGGCATTAAGGAAGGCAAGGAAAAGCTTCTTGCAAAGGACAAGATTTTTGCTGAGACTTGAAGGACGTCAGGATTTGAGGTTGAGTAGAGAGCATACTCCAGGGGTGATGAACAGCCAGTTGAAAATTTACTCAATCTGAAGATAAAGCATCTTGAGAGAATAATGAGGAGACTATTTAAGACAACCCACAGCTTCCATACAATCAAATTTATGGTAGCTGTTGTCTACTGACCTTCAGATTGCTCCCCTTCTTACTTCATTGAGTACTACAGTACATAGTTCATAATTTTTCTCTTCTCCCCGACTTTCACTCTCATATTAGGAGACTGAACAGATATACTGAATCCTTCTCAAATACTCATCAACTTCCTCATTCCCACTACCTTTCCAAGACCTCTATCCTACCTCAGGCAAGCACAAGGATAGTCAAACCACCTCCACGTTCAAGAATACCAAAATCCCCTTGGTTGACCATAATCTATTGGCTTTCCATATTTCCTTTTGCCTTCCCTTACCAAATACTACTCTGCAACTACTGAGAATGCTTCTAGTTTTTATCCATTGTATATAATGATAACTTAAGGCTTTGAATATTGGTTTATCTACTTATGTTCAAAGCCTTTCATTGAGTTTTCTTCCTCCCAAGACCTTTAACAATTTTAATATTTTACTATATTTCCCTGTGTTGCTCACATTCTGACTTTTTTGATGCAAGTTTCCCTGGGGATTAGACCCTAAAGCATTTTTAGCCTTCTCTTAGTCTAGGCAATTCAAATTTTACTAGCTTCAGGCACTATATCAAGCTACTTCTTAACATGGGAGATGTAGATATTAACAATAGCTACAGCTAATAATAATAGTTAAGTTAAATAAATCAAAACAAAGAAATAAAGAAAGGAAGAAAAGAAAAGAAAAAGAAACTCAACATAGAAAGTTATTTTGGAGACAGGGATGACCAAAGCATAAACTCAGAAGGTAACAAAGGCAATAATGCTATAGCCAAAGACTCTGAGAAAAATATGAATTGCTCTCAAACCTTAAAAGAATTAATGGAAGAGCTCAAAAATTTTTTGAAAGTCATATGAAAGAAGTAGAAGAAAAATTGGGAAAACAAATGAGAGAGATACAGGAAAAAGAGTCAATAGCTTGGTAAAGGAGGTACAAAAAATCCTGAAGGAATTAATATCTTAAAAAAAACCAGAATAGGTCAGTTGGTAAAAGAGGCACAAAAACCCACCAAAGAGAAGAATTCCTAAAAAGTAGGACTGGCCATATTGGAAAAAAGAAGTACAAAAATTCACTGAGGAAAATAACTCTTTATAAAGTAGAATTGGCCAAATGGAAAAGAAAGTACTAAAACTCACTCAAGAAAATAATATCTTAAAAATTAGAATTGGCAAATGGAAGTTAATGACTCCAAAAAGCAATCAAAGTAAAAAAAAAAGAAGAAAGAAATATCTCATTGGAAAGACAACTGATTTGGAAAATAAATCTAGGAGAAATAATCTAAGAATTATCAGATTACTTGAAAACCATGATAAAAAAAGAGCTAAGAAATGATCTTTTTAAGAAATTATTCAGGAAAACTACCCTGATATTTTAGAACCAGAGGGCAAAACAGAATTGGAAAGAATCCACCTTTTACCTGCTAAAAGAGATCCCAAAAGAATAACTCTTGGGAATACTATAGCCACATTCTAGAACTCCCAGATCAAGAAGGAAATATTGCAAGAAACAAAAAAGAAACAATTCAACATGGAGCCACAGTCAAAATAAGACAAAATTTAACAGTTTCTACATTAAAGGTTTGGGAAGCCTGGAATATGATATTCCAGATGGCAAAGGAGCTAGGACTTCAACCAAGAATCACTTACCCAGCAATACTAAGCATAATCTGTCAGAGAAAAATAGTGGTATTTGATGAAATAGATTTTTAAATATTCCTGAATGTATAAATGAAATGGAATGGAATAAGCTGAATGGAAAATATGATTCTCAAATATAAGACTCAAAAGAAGTATAAAAAGGTAACTAGAAAAGAGAAGTTAAAAGGCATTCAATAAGATAAAAATGTTTACATACTTATATAGGAAGGAAGATGATTCTTGTAACTCCTAAGAACTTTTATCTTTATTAGGGCAGTTAATAGTAGTATATCTAGACAGAGGACAAGAGTGTGAGTTGAATGTGATGGGATAATATATAAGAAAATAAAATTAAGGAGTGAGAAAGAGGAATTCATTGGGAGAAGGGGGAAGAGAGAAAACGAATAGGGTAAATTATCTCATGAAAAAGCTTTTTACAGTGGAGGGGGAGATGGGAGAGGTTGAGCTGGAGCACATGAACCATAATTATAGGAATTGACGAAAAGAGGGGAAAACATGCACAATCAATTGGGTATTGAGATTTATCTTACCTTATGGGAGTGTAAAAGGAGAAGGGAATAAGAAAAGGAGGAGTGCAGTTGATAGAAAAGAGGCCAGATTGGGATATGTGGTGGTCAGCAGCTAAAAAGGGGGGAATACAATGGAGAGTAATACACAATAATCATGATAGTGAAAAAATGTTTACAAGTCCCTCTAATAAAGGCCTGATTTCTCAAACACATTAAGAAATTAGTCTGATACAAAATTACATGTCATTTCCCTGTATCAATATAATCCCTGTAATCAAATAAAATTGATAGATTTTCAAAGGATATGAACAGGCAGTTCTCAGACAATGTAATTAAAACTATTTAAAGTCATGTGAAAAAATTCTCTAAATCACCATTATACATTTTATATTTTATATTTTATTATACATTATATATTTTACAGAAATGCAAATTAAAACATTTGTAAGATACACACCTACCAGTTTGGTTATTATGACAGAAAAGGAAATGACAAAACTTGGAGGGGATATGGATAAATTGAAACACAAATGCACTGTTGAAACAGTTGTGAATGGTTCCAAACATTCTGGAGAGCAATTTGGAACTATGTCCTAAGGACTACAAAACAGTATATACCCTTGACTCAGCAATACCATTTCTAAGAGATATAAAAACCAAAAAGGGGAAGGACATATGTGCACAAAAATATTTAAAGCAATTCATTTTCATGGAGGTAGAGAATTGGAAAGTGAGGGGACCCCTATCAACCAGGGAATATTTGAGTAAGTTATAGCATATGAATATCATGGAATACTATTGTGCTCTAAGAAATGATGAGAAGAAGTTTAGAAAAACCTGGAAAAACTTACATGAACAAGAGCAGAGTAAAATAAGCAGATACAGGAGATCATTGTACACAGTGACAGCAATAATGCATCATGAATGAGTGAGTAATTTAGCTATTCTCAGCAATACAATGATCCAAAATAATCCCAAAGGACTCTTGATAAAAAATGCCATCTACTCCCAGAGAAAGAGTGGATGTAGTTTAAATCTAAACCAAAGAAAACTTTCATTTTCTTTCTTGATTTTTTGTTCATGTTTTCTTCCACAAAAGAATTAATATGGAAAAATGATTTATATGATTGTTCTTGTAAAATTTATATCAGATTGCTTACAATCTCAGTGGTTGGTGGGAAGAGGAGTAGGAGGGGTAAAAGGAGGGGAGGGAGAGAACTCAAGACTCAAAATTCTCCTTTACTAAGTAGTTTTTTTTTAAGCCTTACCTTCTGTTTTAGAATCAATACTGCACATGGGTTTCAAAGCAGAAGAGCAGTAAGATGGGGGTTAAATGACTTGCTCAGGATCAAGCAGCTAGGAAGAGTCTGAGTTCAGATTTGAACCCAGGACACCCCATCTCTGGGTCTGGCTCCAATAAGAAGCTCTCAATGAAATATGATAAACTCATATAAAATTCCTCAACAGGTATAACCATACTACAAAGTATATACTACCTGCTCTAGGAGAAGCATAGAATAGTCTCATGTATCATTACCAAAGATGCTTTCTATTATCGTGGTCCTATTTTTCTTAAGGTTCAAATGGAGATGGGATTGTTTATAGAGAGTGAGGTCTTCCAGATATTCCTGTTTGGACATCCTATTTTTTTTTTGTTTCAATTCTCAGAACATTAAAGAGCATTCTCAGTGAATTCCATAATTATTCCAAACAGATTAGCTTGAAAATTTACACAGTAAAAATTCAGTGGATTCAAAATGTATGATATAGTCAGTAGACAGTTTGGAGATCATCCGGAATAGAACAGAGAATATATATTGGGAAATAAGGTTAAAAGGTTAAGTGCTAAGTTTTGCCTGCTTTAAAAACCAGGGAGACCCAATTAGAATTGATGTGATTAGGAGCGACCCACTCTAGGTTTTTCATCAGGGAAGCAACATGATGAAAACTGTATTTAGGAAGAGGAATACTAAGGGTTGCATTTCTTTTAGGTATGAGAGTGCAGCTAATTATGTGTACCAACTACTGTCTGAGCCAAAGTAGAGGCCAGAATCACAGAATTAAAGGATTAAGAATGAAAAAGGTGGGGCAGTTGGGTGGCTCAGTGGATTGAGAGCCAGGTCTAGAGACAGGAGGTGACTCCAAATCTGGCCTCAGACATTTCCTAGCTGTGTGATCCTGGGCAAGTCACTTAACCCTCATTGCCTAGCCCTTACCACTCTTCTGCCTTGGAACCAACACTCAGTATTGATTCCAAGATGGAAGGTAAGAGTTAAAAAAAATGAGAAAGGACCAGAGAAGTCATGGAATACAACCTCCCTTTTAAAAAGAAAAGACCTATAAATGTTAAATATTTTGCCTAAACTCAACTAGGCAGCAAGTGTCAGAGGCAAGATTTGAAACTCCTTTTTTCCTTCTTCTCTAATAGATCTACAACCACATGGCACAATCTATTCCACTATTTCCCCATCTCAGTACCTTCCATCTTCCAATAGGAAAGACATACATAACCTGTGAAGCAGCATCCTGAAGGTTATTTTAAGGCTGAGGCAAATTGGTGGCCTCAAGTCCTTGGACAAAAACTCTGGGCACAGGCAGTTACAGGTGGATCCAAAAGCCAAGGACAAGATGGAAGTGGCAGGAGGCTGGAGGTCACAGATGCTACTATTACTATTTCTCTGTGTTGTAGATACAAACATGATGGAGACTACAGTGGGCAGAGCTGGGGAAGGATGGCACCAGTGGGGAACTCTAGAAAAGGAGATTTCTAGTTCCTTCCTTTTTCACCCTTCTAATTATTTCCTTGGGAAAAGTAGTGCTTCAGGAAAGAAAGAGCATGCAGCTAGTTGTGTGAAGGGAGAACCAAGTGTTGTCTGAGCTAATGTAAGGCCCAGATTCACAGGTTTACAGGATGGAGAATGAAAAGGGATATGAGAAGTCATTGAATGTGACTTCTTTTTAAAATAGATTAACCTATGAATGTTAAGGGTTTTGTCCAAACTCAACCAGGGAGTAGGTAGTGAGTCAGGATTTGAATATGGATCATTTTCCTAACTGAAACTCCAGTGTTCTTTCCATTATATTATGCTGCCCTCCCATTGTTGTAGGCTTCCAAAATGTCTTTTGAAATTTATGTGCTGCTATGACACTATTTAATGCTGCCACAATTTCAGAGGAAGGAAAAAATTCTGAGCAATGGAATGCTATGGGAAGGCACTCTAGGGAAAACATTTCTTTGTGCTGAAAGGTTTAGGAATAGGATTTGGGTAGCAGAAGGGAGGACATCTGAGGTATGGAAAATAGTTGAATCCAAAGACACAGAAATGGGAAAGTTTATGGAGCAGATTATTCCATGGGACTGGTGAAATTGGAGCAAGTAATTTTGGAGTTTAGAGTTAATTTACTACATAGTTGGCCATTAATTGCCCATTATTGCTTTTTTCTTAAATCACTACCTTCTTCTTTAGAATTGATATTAAGTATTGGTTCCAAGTCAGAATTTCATAAGAGACAAATTCCATACAGCTCTGGGGCCTTTTCTTAGAGATGATGATGATTCACATTTTTATCAGCTCGAGATGCCTACTTATATTGGTAAGAGAATTTCCTCACATGGAAGTTCCCTATACCAATGAGGTAATAGATTTAGTCCCTATTCCTATTTAAACATTTTAAGAATTATTTTTAAAGGCTGTTTCTAATTTCCTCAGGCTAGAAGTTCAGCAGCCTCTCCTGGGCTTGATCCCAATACTGGTTGCAATGGAAGCTTGGACCTGCCCCATTTTCCTGAACTAAGCCATTGAGCTTTAACTTAGGTAGACTCTTTGCTCCTTGAAACCTACCATATTGGTACCTATCTTCATGTGGATGCCTGATTGATCAGCTTTAGCCCTGCTATAGCTCAGAGCACTTGAGCTTGAATGGTTTAACAACCTCAGCTTCTCCAGTCCACCTTGACTATGACTTGTTTCTATTCAACTGTGCATCAAGAAACTGTCCCATTTCTTCCTCTTCTCATGAACAATAACTTTTTCCTTCTCGGCCTTCCTTATCCCTGCTCTCCTTGGATTCTGGGAGAGATTTGGTTGAAGGATGTGGAGAAGACAGGATGGAGGTAGAAAGGAAGCCAAATGGTCTGACAGACTCCTTTGTTCCTCTATGGGAAATGGGTTGAGAAGTTTAAATTCCTTGATATTTGTTAGTCTGTCTTAGAACACCTGAAGGGACTACAGGAATGGTATCTATTGTTATCATGATAAATATGGTAGTCAGAATGTTGGTCCATCCAGATGATCTGGATCCACTATGACACACCCTTCCTCTGTGATCTTGGTCAAGTTCCTTCATTTGTCCATGACTCAATAGGGCATAAATTGCAGAAAATATACTCCACAAATCACAGGTTCAGGCTCTATGTTTATCCTTTTTTTGAGCCAAGAGCTCATAGCTATAACACTGATTCAAGCTGGGGGAGGGGAAACATGGATGAACTGGAGGTGGGAACTGAGGGCAGGGAGAGACTTCTCTGACTGACTTGTTTTCATCATTACAAGATCCAACAGGAGAGAGAGAGAAGTGCATTATAGAGGGAGAAAAGCTAAGTATGGTATATCTCTACAACATCCAAAAATATTTTAATGCCCTGAAAGCCTGGCAGAGATTAGGAGATAATGGCCAAGTGGAGACTCTGGCCCAAGCAGAGAACATGAATGGGAAGCCCAGCTTCATCCTGGTTGGCAGATATTTGCTAGAGGACAATCGTCCTGATGCCAGAGGCAAGATGCTGGGTTATACCAGTGTGTGATCTATCATCCACTTCAGGAACCAGTCATCTTGCACTACCGCATCAGACTGAGAACATGTGATGGTGAATAGCAGGGAGACACCTCCTGTTACTTCTGAACTCTGAGCCTGAGAAACAGTCTGTCCATAGTCAGTTCATGAATTTGCATTTATTAAACATTTACTATGTGCCAGGAACTGTGCTAAGCATTGGGATTACAAAGAAAGGCAAAAGTAAAGACTGTCCTTAAAGTGCTCGCAGTCTAATGAGGTCAATGTCATTCAGATAGCTCAGCATGAACAAGATATAAGTGGGGCAAAAATCTCAGAGAAAAGACACTGGCATTAAGTGAGACAAGAAAGGCTTCCTGTAAAGGTAGGATTTTAATGAAGACTTGAAGGAAGCCAGAGAAGCCATGAAGTAGAAGGGGATTTGAGGCCCAGAGAACAGCCAGTAAAAATGTACGACTGACCAAGAGTCAACATGATACAATGGTCAGAGCTTTGGACCTGGGTTAGTCAGGAGGACTGTGATCTAGGCTTAGTTTTGCTATGTGTAGGTGTGGCAGGATGATTTTTATAATAGTTTCATGGGGTAGATACTATAGATATAGACATTATCCTCTGCTTTTTTACAGATCAGGAAAATGAGGCTCATGGTGCTTAAATGATTTGCCCATAATCATACAGAAACTAAATGTTCAAGGTAGGTTGGAATTTTATTGCCTCTTATGACCCCATTAATCTTTTTTCACTGAGTGAAGACGTTTTGATCTTCCACAGTCCTATATACACTCATCCAATCAATGCACAAAAATTTATTAACTGTCTACACTGTGGTATGCTCTATGCTGTATGTTTGGGATACAAGGACAAACATGAATTAGTTCTTGCCCTCAAAGAACTTAAAATTCTAAAATTAAAAGCAGTTGTTTCAGAGAATTGGCACACCTCATTCTGTTGTTTAGCCAGCACCTCATTTACTAGGAAACACCTTAATCTACAGATTATCTACCAATAGACTGGTATCTGGGGTGAAAGACTCTAGGGAAAGGATAATGGAAGACGGTAAGAGGAAGTAGTTGGGCTGCAAAAGACAAATAGCTATTCTTTCTGACTTAAAGTACATTTTAAAGGACATGAAGACCACCAAAGAATTTATAGACTAATGTGGGAAACAAGGCTGTTTTACACTTGTCATCATTTTTAGTCCTATCTGACTCTTCATGGCCCCATTTGAGGTTTTATTGGCAAGATCCTGGAATAATTTGCCATTTACTTCTCCATCTCATTTTACAGATAAAGAAACTGAGGCAAATAGGGCTAAGTGACTTGTAAAGGGTCACACAGAGAGTAACTATCTGAGGACAGATTTGAACTCAGGAGAATGAGTCTTCCTGACTCCAAAACCAGTACTCTATTCATTGTGCCATCTAGCTGCCCTTGCAAAACACAGAGAAGTCTTATTGAAGGGAGAAGATTAGTCAAGGAAGAATGTAGAATATATGAACAAAGGCTTCTTGGTGTGGGTAGAATTAGCTTCTCCTGGAGATCAACAATTGCAGATTATATTTAAGAAAATCTCTAGAGTATTTTATTCTTATCTAGAGTATCTTATACTTAGATTGCTAGCTGAGGTTGTACGATCTAGGTCCTAGGAGAAAGTAAGAGGTTCTGGAGAAGGGTTGTTAGGGAGAGGAAGATTATAATTTGGGGGTTGAAAGAGGGGAAGTTTTACTATGTATTTGAAATAGTTTGGACAGAGCAGCAGAGGTAAGAGCAGGATTGAATGTAAGGTTGAAAACAAAGTAAGTCTAATGAAAATGCATCTGAATACAGTTAACAGTTAACAAGTCTAAACTTTAAATTAATGTTCAATACTTCAAGTATTATATTTTATAAAGTTTATTATCTAACAAAATAGAACCACGTGGCTAAGTTTTTCTACCTGCTCAAAAAGTCTGGCTCCACCAAAGCTGAGACAGGAAGGAAAGAGCTCGAGAGACAGACCTCCACCCAATTTATATCCTGTCTATGTCAATATGTAATGACAGGAATTGAGTAGGGTGCTGGGAATTGTAGTTTTGCTGGGGAATTATAATTTTTAGGGTAATAGATTCTAATTACACACAGGCAATGTATACTATGTGATATAGATAAATATAGGTAGAGAGGCAGCAAAGCAGTTTGTATTGAGATTTGACCTTTGAGTCAGAAAGATCTGAGTTCCACTCCTGTCCTTATATATTGCCTATATGACCTAAGCAGAACACTTATCCTTTGGTATCTATCTCTAGGACAGACTCTATAGATCTCCATTAGCTGAGGGAATTCTCTAAAGGATTATTTCAGGATAAAAAAATAGATAAATAGAGATCAACCTAATGTCTAAGAGGCTCTGAAAATCAAAAGCAATGTAATGCAAAAAAAAAAAAAAAGAATTCTTGGAAGTGGACTTCTGAGATCAAGAATTTGGCTTCTCTGCTACTTACTAGGATAGCTATGTGACAAGGTGGTTAGAGCACTAGATCTGAAGTTAGGAAGACTCAACTTCCTGAGTTTGAATCTGGTCTCAGAGAGTTATTGGCTATGTGGAGAAAGAAATGAGCCACTGCAGTATCTTTGCCAAAAAAACACCAAATGGGGTCATGAAGAGTCAAATATGACTGAAAAAAAAATTGAAGCACTTCTCATGTTCTTTGGATTTCTCAGATCCTTAGTGAGGTCACCTTATTGAGATATCTGGGCAGAATTTGGATGGTACAAGATTACGAGGTAGAGAGAGGATGAGGCTGCATGGAATAGGTTGGCTTTGGATCCCAGGAATTGAGGAAGATTTTGGGGCATCAGGAATGTAGCAATAAGGGTGGGGAACAATGTGATAGAAACTCTTAAGATACTACATTTTTGTTCTTTGAGAAGGAAATGTGAAGAGTAGAATTGAACGAAGCTAGGCATATTTGGGCCAGATAAAAACCTATTCATTTTGATTTTTAGGTGATGCAGCTACTCTGATGCTCTTTCCCCCATCCCAAGGACATTGGGCAACAATTATTCCACTCTTCTCCAGAGTTGATAGATATCTCACCCCATCATTTCCCTCTTCCAACCCCTTAACCTCCTTATCTGATAAATAAATGTTTCTCAAACTTTACTGGATATTTTTATGTCAGCTACTCTCTCTGTCCCCAAAACAGAAACTTAGCGGGATACTCAGCATCAGTTGGGGAATTGGCAAAGACTCAAACAATTAAAGATTAGCAGATTATAGTTATATATTTAATAGATATTATGGAGATAATGAGATTTAGTATCTCTCTTTCTCTGTATATCTAGTCCATCACCTTTAAGTCAGGAGTTGTATGTCAGGTTCTTTGGAATCATAATTGATTACTGGTTTGATGACAGTTCTTAAGTCTTTAAAAATTGTTTCTATTTATAATGTCATTATTGATGGTTCTCTGGTAAGCTCATTTTACTCTGCATCAGTTCAACAATTCTTCCCAGGTTTTCCTGAAACAATCTACTTTTTAATTTTTTACATCATAATATTCCATCACATGTACATACCATGATTTGTTCAGTCATTTCTCAATTGAGAGGAACCCCCCTCCTTTAGTTTCCTGTTCTTTGCCACTACAAAAAAAAAACTTTTACAAATATTTCTGTGCACATAAGACTTTTTCCTTTTCCTTTGATTTCTGAGCTCAGTGTTAAACTCTTGGACTCTAGAGTTTCAGGAGGGATGATTCCTCAAGTATTCTCAACTGAGAGGAATAAGGGAACAGAACAGACACAGTACTCCAGATTATGCTCCTAAATACCCTGCTGGCTCCTTTCATCCCTTCTGAATCTTCCACAGTCTACTACCCTTCTCAAACAGAACAGTGCAAAGCTAACAGATGTCAGCAGTTAACCCAGAGAGATGTGGCAAGAGGGTGGAGGCCTCTAGTCAAATGCTGGGTCATTTCAGTTGCTGGCAGCTGTGGGATAGAGATAAGGGTGAGGGCGGTTGAAAAGAGGGTATGCATATATTTGTGCCTGGGACTGGAAGGAAGAAGGGGGCAGTACCAAAGAGTGGTTTCAATGAGTGGAGATGAATTAGAGGAAGCAGGCAGCAAGATGCAGGGTCTTGTAAGGTGGTGTGGGAGACACGAGGAAGATGGTATGTGAATGGGGATGACTATAAGAGAAAGAGTGAGGGGTTGGAGAAGGAAGAGAAATCAACAGGCTAAGGCATTTCTGAGGACACCCCGTAGTTTTCAGTTTTGATAACAAAATATTGTTCTGCAGGAGGGAATATAGGTGGGAGTGAATGAATGAATGCATGTGGTGAATGAGCAGGATTGTATGTGAATATGTGTGTCAGTAGGTAAGCATTCATTGAGTGTGAATGAGGGTTTGTAAATGAAATGCAGGATGGTTCAGTTCCATTCTACCCAATGCCAGAAACATTTAGTAAGTACCAACTATATCCTAAGAGGAGAAAGCAAACAGGATCTAATCATGAGGCACAAAACACAGTAGGAAAAGACCTGTGCACAAATAAGGTTGTTAAAAGGGAGAATGTGTATGAATGAGTCTGAAGAGATTTTGCAAAGTCCTGTACAAATTTCATTACTTTTTATTCTCACATTACTGGGAAGTAGGTGCTATTATTACCCCATTTTATAGATAAGGAAACTGAGGTAGATGGAGGATAAATGACTTGGCTTGGGTTAAAGGGTGTGCCTGTAAATGCTTCAAAAATAGTCTTTCAGGGGAAAAATATATACACAATATACTTAACAAAAACAAAACAAACAAACAAAAAACCTTTACCTTCCGTCTTAGAATCAATACTGAGTATTGGTTCCAAGCCAGAAGAGCTGTAAAAGGTAGGTAATGGGGGTTAAATGACTTGCCCAGGGTCACACAGTTAGGAAGTATCTTAGACTAGATCTGAATCCAACACCTCCTGTCTTCAGGCATGGTGCTCTATCCACTGAGCCATTTAGCTGCTCCCTCATGATACACTTTTGAGTTTAATTTGCATTATTGACGTTTCCTTTAACACTCTTCAAAGTCTAGAAAAACCATAAAAATAAGAAATCAGAGCTTGATTTGTAGCTGTGCAAATTCCCACATTGAATATTTAACAATTAGCTTAAGCTGGTAGGACTCAGTTCCAGCACACTTCTGTCTTCAAAATATTTTTTTAATTAAAAAAAAATAAAATAAATATAGCTTTTATGTGCCTGAAGCTGGATTTGAACTCACATCTTCCTGCCTGCAAGTCCATCAATCTTTATTTATTTATTTATTTGCCAAACCTTGCTTCCAGTTCTGTTTCTCTGAGTGAGATCTTTGGTACTCATCTTCTTCTCTCTGGGTCTTAGTTTTCTGGTCTTTTAAAGGCCAGGGTTGGACCAGATGAGCTAGCTAGAACTAGGTATCTCATTCAGTTCTAATATTCTTTGGTTTTGAATAAACAAATGGATATGTGTTAATGAATCATTATTTTCCCTGGGGAGCACTTCTTTCAGGGCAACACTATAGGCACTCAGCCATGAAGATCTAGTAAACTCCCTTTTAAAGAGTCACTACGTAGTTTCTGGCTTCAGACACTAATTAGTTGTGACTGTAGACAAGTCATTCAAAATATGTTTGCCTCAGTTTCCTCATTTGTAAAATCAGCTGGAGAAGGAAACGGCAAATCATTCCAGTATCTTTGCCAAGAAAACCCTGAATAGAGTCATGAAAAGTTAGACATGATTGAAATAACTGAAAAACAAACACCACTACATCCTTTATGATGTAGGAGTCTTCATGTCAGAGTAGAGAATCATTTGGATAGGTGAGAGCAAAGTTTATAGAATAAATGTGATACATGAGAAAGATGTGGGATCTGGGGTCAAGGGACTTAGATCCAAATCCTGGTTTTTCCCTTTACTACCTGTGACCTTGGCAGGACCCAGGACCTCTCTCTCAGCATCCTCTATAAAAAGAGCTTCTAAATTCCTTTTCAGCTCCAAGCATATGAAGGATGTAGTGGTGGTATATCAAATGCCTTACCAGCTTTAATGACTATATAAATAGCAATTATTCTGTCCAGACTGTTGCCCATCTCTTCCCTTTGGGGGACTCAAAACCCCTGAGGCAGAGCAGCTCTAGGATAGGGTGGAGTTGGCCACACCTGCAAAGCTTCTGAGTGAGGAACGGAAGCAACAGCAGACTGCCTCTCCCAGTGATAGGCTCTCTCTGGGGCCCCTGCGGTTGGGGCCCTGGGCTTACTGAATGCTTGGGTTCCCAGCAGTTTCCTCATTTCCCTAAATGGGCAATTTCACTTCCACAACTTCACCATCCTATTCACCAGACCCAGGTGGCAAGGCCCAGAGCTGGCTTTGGACATTGAACTCAGGACCCCAAGATACCCAGGTCCCTGGGGGAGGGTTCAGAGGAGGCTGTGACCTCCCAAAGCTCCATGGAGCCAGGGACCTGTCTCTGGTTGCTGCTATTTCTCTTGCTGCTGTTCTGTGTCTCAGGTGAGAGTCTTAGAAGAGAGATGGGGCCTGGGATGACTGCATGATTCTGAGGGGTGGGAGGTATGTTGTTTTGAAAGTGGGAGAGGGATTTTCTGTATGATGGGAAGAGAGCTTTACTGAATGTACACCTGATCATTTCTGTTTCAGAAAGACCTTTTCTATCTCTCCCTTCCCCTCACTATCTAAAGAATTTGAATATTATTCGACAGAGATGTGATTATTTGTGAGAAAGTGATCTTAACTTCTGTGGCCAGTTACTGCTGAGCATATCAAAGTAACTGGCTGAGGAAGTGCCAATCAAATCAGAGGCACTTATGAACCCAGATCAGTCTCTGTTTTGGGTATTCCATTTTTTAGGTTTCGAAATTGGATACTGACTTTTCTTCTTAAACAACTGGCTCTTTTAAAGGATCTGAACTTCTCTAAGAGGGTTAAGGGCTCAGGATTTCTGATTGGTTCTGACATCATGACTTTTATTTCATCAGCAGGTGAAGTTACAAGTCTCTTGGGAGTGTAAATGGATGTATGTGGTTCTCAGAATGCTTCCCTAGCCTCTTGCCCTGGGTTGGGACTAATACCTAGAGGTAGCTATCCAGTATGGCAATGATCATTGGTCCTTATGGGGTTTTTATCCATTCCTATCATCATGGCAACTGGGTTACCACTTCCTGTTAATATTTCCAACAAAGGCATTAGGAAACCTCTTTTCCAGCAGTGGGTTGGGAGACAAAGGCCAGGTTGGTTTATGTCTATATAGATACTTTGTCAACAGGGCCCTTCCAAATCCATCCTATCCATCCTATAACCTCAAGGCAGGATAAGTTCTGCCCTTTCCCAGATAGAAATTTGTCTCCCCTATGTTAGGGATCTCCAGCCATGAAGGTAATGTTTTAGCTTCTAGATGGGGCTACCAGAAAGTCTCCATACATTTTCTCGGTTGGGACCAAACAATTCAGAGCAGGTAATAAATATGCTGAAAATTTACTGAAAGCTGAAAAACATTTCTGTAGTAGATATTGCATTCGGATTCTAGTGACTTAGATTTGGACCCTTCTTCCCTTTTCTCCCTGGCATAGCCACTGCATAGCCCTATGGATACCATAATGGATAATGTACCCATGAATGGCCTGAGGCTGTCATTCTAAGATCAATGCCAGAGTATTGATCCAGGCATGGCAACTTTAGGACCCTCCATGAGTTAAAAGGATCCATAAGTTAATATTACATCACCATGGCCAAGCCATGTGAGATCAAAGCAAGGAAGCATTGATCCTGGATGAAACTAGACATCTTGGAATAATCAGTGATCCAGGAAAGAACAAGTCATTCTTGCCTGAAGTAATCTCCTGTTCATGATATTACTGAATGAATAATCTAACTATAGATTAATATGTTACTACTTCTACTATTATCTTAAGAATCTTTAATTAACTTTGGAATGCTTTTGAAGTAGTCCCTTGCCTACCTGCTCTTCTATTTCTGTACCTAAGCATTACGTATTGTACCATTACCTCATGTTTGTCACATGTCACATGTACTCTACTCTGCTACTGATGCACAGCAGCAATTGCCCTGAACATCAGCACCACTCCAGTCTCTCTCTCTCTCCTTTCAGTAGTCCAGCCCATGCTGAGCTGTTTCCTCTTTAGGTACCCTGCTCTTTGTGCTCTGTGTTTATGTTGGCGATAGTAGAGCCCTGGAGAAAGTACTATTTGCAGGTAATCTAATGGGGACCAGGAGTCAAACTACTCAAAGTACCTTCATATTTTCCTCCATGAAGATGAGAAGGTATAATGGAAAGAGCAATGTTCACCAGTCACTTTGCTTATTTGGATCTTAGTTTTTTGTTCACAAAATGAGCAGATGAGAAGTTGGACTTTGTTCAATTGTTTCAGTCATGTCCTCCATTTGGGGGTTTCTTGGCAAAGATGTTGGAGTGATTTGTCATTTTCTTTCCTAGTTCATTTTATAGATGAAGAAACTGATGCAACAGAGTTACATGACATGCATAGGGTCATATGGCTCATGAGCGTCTGAGGCTGGATTTGAACTCAGAAAGATGAATTTTCTTGACTCTAGGCCCAGTACTCCTTCATTACACCACCTAACTGCCTGAGGGGCTGGACCTGAAGACAACAAATTAAACAAACATTCATGAAGCACCGATTATATACCAGGCACTAGGGACATAATGATTAAAATCAAACAAGTCCTGTAATCAAAGAACTTAAGTTCTATTAGGAGGAGAGGTATAGCTTTCACACAGATAAACAAGTGCAAGGTAATTTGAGGAGAATGGATAATACTGAGAGAGAGAGAGGGTGAAGAAAGATAAAGAACGCTTTGACATAAGTGGAATCTTTATTAAGCATTGAAGGAAGCTAAAGATTTCAAGAAGTAGAGATGAAGTTAGTCAATGAATCCTTAATTAAGCATCTTTTATGTGCCAGGCACTGTGCTAGGGAAGGTAAAGTTGGGGGGAAGCATTCAGATACAGATTTCTAGGCAGCCTCTTATAAGATTGTAGAGGTGATAATAAATCTGAGGACAACTAGAATGCCAATTTGGTTAAAATATGAGTACGTGAAAGGGCATTAATGGGAAACAAATCTGTAAATCCAGATTGGAACCAGATAATGGAGGGCTTAAAATGCCAGTTTGAATTTTCTTCTAGAGGCAAGAGTGTGACATTAATAACTTTCATTCAGGTGTATAGCATTGCCAGATTTGTGTTTTAAGATGAGAATGATAGTTGCTTGGAGGATGGATTAGAGCAGGAAAATCTTGAAAGGAAGGAAACCAGTGAGGACACTATTGCAGTCTGGGTGAGGGGTGATGGAGAATCTAGTTAAGGAAAATGAATGTTTGAGTAGAGAGAAGGGAATGGGAGTGAGAGAAGGTGAGAAGTTACAATAATCAAATGATTTGAAAATCAAATGTGAGGGAGAAGGAGTCAAGAGTAACTCCAATACTTGTAAACCTGGGTGACTGAAAGATGTTCTCTTAACAAAAATAACCAAGTTTACCTGTTCCATTATGGGAATTTGGGATGACATTTAGGTGAAAACATCAAACAGGACAGTTAGCAATATAATACTGAGATTCCAAAGAGAGACTATAATTGAGTATGTAGATTTGGGAGTCATATTCTTAAACATTATAACTGAACCTATAATGAGATTACCAAGAGAGAGGAGAGAGTGTAGAGCTAGAAAAGAGAACAGTGATCAGGACAGAGTCTCATGGGGCAAACTGTCAAAGTTTGTGATCAAAGAGTCACAGCTTTAGAGATGGAAGAAACCTTAGAATTTATTCAGAGACAATCTGTGCATTATTTCAATTGGTATTTCCTTTTTCTGTTTCCAGAAGTTCTTGTATTATTTCTTGCATTAGGGTGGTTAGGTTTTTGTCTTATGTTATTTTGGGAGACTTATAATTCTTATGTTGTCTATATTCATACTGCCTTCAAGATCAATTTTGAATTGCCAGCATGCCTTCTTTTAATGTTATTGCTTTTGCTTTTCTTCTTCCAGATTTTCTTTGATGGCTCTGAATTTTTATTACCAATCAGTTGTGTTCTCTCTTGTTTCTTTGGTGAGACTTTCCATCACAGATTCAAGTTTTTCTAGTCTACTTGTTATTTCTTTTGCCCAGGCCATAAATTCTGTCCTTGTAATTCTCATTTCTCTTTTAATAGTCTCAGGAATAGAGTGTGGTGTTTTTTTCTCAAATTCCACAGGGTCTTCTGTCTCATCGTGTTGATTCATAGACCCATATTTCCTTCTGCTGTTAACACTTCTATTGATTTATTTGCTTATCCTCAAGGTCTTTGAATGTTATTCCTCCTAAGATTTTTAGAAATGTTAGCCATCCCCCTCCCTCCTTATTTCCCCCTATTGCTCACTTTCTCACTCCCTCCCCTCTGATGGTATTTTCCTGGGATTTGGATCTCAAAGTGTCTCATCCTCCTCCAACACTGAGCAATTCATGGTTCACAAGACTAGATCTCTCTGTTCTGACTTTTGGGGAACAGAACAGTTCCCAGCTAAATGCTAGGCTCTTTCTTTCAACCTTGGTGGAGTGAGTGATACATCACCTCCTTATCACCAAAGTGTTCTGTCTTTCTATTCCTCAGTAGTTCAGTTTGCTGCCTCTCTAGAACCACCATAGCTGGTGTGGTTTATGTCATTAATAGTATGAATTTCTGAGGCTCTGGCTGGGGAAGGTATGAGGTTGAACTCTTTCAAGCTCAGATATGTTTCTTACTCCTTTCTCTCTGTTCCTCTGTCCTCCTGCAGAAATTTTGTTTGCAGCACAGAACACTGAGGACGCTGGCTCTTGAGACTCCAGTAAATTTCTTCAAGGCACCAGGAAGAAGGAGGGGGTATTTGGTGTGGGGATGGGTTATGTTGCAAGCCCATGAGTCAAGTTCTGGTCAGCTAGTATAGCCTTGCTGTCAATAGCCTAGTGGGTGGTAGGGAAAGGAGTACTGGGGGGCTCAGAGTAGGTATTAGTTTGTTTGTTTTTTAACCTGCTTTTTGATTCCTGTTGTGCTAGACCAGTGATGGGCAAACTTTTAAAAGAGGAGACCAAAGGAAAGGAAATGCTCATCTGTCAGTCTGTTTCTAAGTCAACTCTTTCTAAGTTTCATTGTATTGTATCCTACTCATTGTATTCGTCAGATTAGGAATAATGTTGCAGGGCCGGATAGAACATTTCAGGGGGCCTGCATCTAGCCTGTGGGCCATAGTTTGCCCATCACTGTCCTATACCATGAAGAAAACTGAAATTGCTTTATCTTTGGTGCATGATCTCTCTTTTGGAGAGGTTCGAGAGATTTCAAGGATCTGAGAAAATATGCATTTGGTCTTATTTGTTATGTCACCTAGAGGTCCTGTAGAATTCATTCAATCTGACACCATGATTTTATAGATAAGGAAAATGAGGCACAGACTTGTGCATGGTCACACATCTTAGCTTTTAGAGGAGGAGGGAGATGATGGATGATGGTCCAGCATAGGAAACTGAGGAGTAGTCAGATATAGAAGGGAGATCAGGAAACCTCAAAGTTTCCTTCCAACATTAAATCTTCTGTTCCATTTCCCTGATCTCCAAAATCCAGATCCTAACTAAATTTTTCCTAGGCAATCTGCTCTGATTAGCCCTTACCCATTTCTGATCACTCTTTGGTTTCTAATCTTGTTAGTGTTTATAGGATTGTCCAAAAAGTTTTACTTCCCTTTCTGGAACTGATATATTTCTTTAAAAGGAGTAGAAATAAAATCAGTGTCTGCCATACAGTAGGTTCTTAACAGATACTTGTTGATAAATAGATTTGTTGAATAAACCTAATTTTAAATACTCTGGTGGGGTCTGCAAGTTAGAGAAGTCTTCTGATTAATGAATTTATGTGATCATTACTTTATCATCTTTTTTGTGACTCAGGATTTTTACATAATGCATTTGCTTAAAGCAGAATATATTTGCATTCATATACACTTGTTTATTACTCACAGCTGACCTTTGTTTAGTACTTTAAGGTCTTCAAAATGCTTTGAAGATATTATCTCTATAGTCACAACTGTGTGATACAGGTAGTTTCAAGACCTGGAAACTCAAAGTTAGACAATGTAAATGACTTAACCAAAGGTAGCACAATCAACATTACAGGTAGGATTCAAATTCAGTTCACTCCTGACTCAAAGTCCATCACTCTTTCCTCTGTACTGAATTGCCTTCACATTCCCCTACCCTCAACCCATCTCAGCAGTCTTTAAGGATAGGGAGAATGTCTTTCCAAATTATATAGGAGTTCTATGAAAGCAGGAATTGGGTTCCTCCCATACTGTATATTCCTTCCCAAACTCCCAATTATAAGACTCTATTGTATATACACAAGGGATGCTCAACACAAGTCTTACTAACTGATTCTTAATGACCTTGGGAAGGAAGAACACTAAGGAGAACAAAGCTTTGGTGACTTATGCCATAGTATGGACAGTATTGGATGTAGAGTCAGGAAGGTTGAGTTTGAATTTGAACTTGGACACTACTTGTATGATCCTAGGCAAGTCAAACTGAATCTCAGTTTGCTTATCTGAAAAATGGGGGCAATAATACCATTTATATACCAGAAATGTAGTGAGGTTTAAATTGAGATGCTATATGTAAAAATCTTTGTAAATGTCAGTTGTTAATAATGTTATTTTTTAATAAGATTAATGATTTTTTAAGTGTAGTGTTCTCTTTGTGCCATGGAAAAAGCAGTGGATTTGGAACCTGAGGACCAAAGCCCAGCTCTGTTGCTTGCTACCTATGTGATCATGAGAATGTGATGAGGTCTTCAGTTTGGAAGATGAGAAAGTTGGAATAGATGGCCTCCACAATCCTTTCCAGCTCTAAAATATGATCTTGTGGTCCCTTAGTGCCTTCTAGCTTTTTCTTTCATTGTTTGGTTTTATTTTTCTTTCTTCTTTTTCTTTCCCTTCCCCTTTCTCTATTCCCAATGGGGTATGTGCCCCCTAGACTCCCAGGCAGAGAATGTATATACAATGGTCCGTTACCGAGAAGGGGAGACACTGTCTGTTCAATGCTCCTACACTGTCCGTTTGGATAGATGGGAGGGCAAGGTCTGGTGTAAGGTGAGAAGGAAGAAGTGTGACTCAGGGTTCAGTCGAGGCTCAGGCTTCAGCCCTCCATACAAGCTCCATGATGACCCACAATCTGGGCTCCTCACTGTCACTATGGAAAGACTTCGACACCAGGACTCTGGGAAATACTGGTGTATGCGGAACAATTCACGCATCCTATATCCTGTAAAAGGCATTCAGCTGGTGGTCTTACGAGGTGAGTGTCTGAGCCAAGAAGGGGGAAGGTTACCTTGATTCTCTAAATTCTCTTGAAAATGTTTTTAAATCTTTATTTATTATTCTAAATGTTTACAAATCCAAACAAAACAAGCATTTCCATATGTGAAGAAAAAAGTTATTACATAAATGAAATCACAGATCTCCTATATGCTTAATTTACTTTTTTTTCATGTCTACATAATAAATCCTGTCCACGAGTATCTCCAACCCCTCATATCATACAGTATATTGTCATGGAAACCAACAGGTTAATAATAAATTAAGTCTTTCATATTTTATCTTTCTGTTCATTTTCTAGTGATAACGTTCTCAGCTTATTCTTCTAGTATTAGTTTTGTGGCTGTATATTATGTCCCTAAATTCTCATTAGCTCCTTCCTGACCCCTTCCTTTGTCAAGGTTGATGTGCAAGAGATAAAGTCACAGATCAGGAGAGGGGAGATTGCATTCCTTCTCCCCACTTCCCCTTATACTGCTCCTTTTAGCAACTCAAGTCAGTATTTAAGGGATCTCAATTCCCCACCCTTATCCCTATCTCTGAGTTGGACAAAGCTATATCTATTCTAAAGAGTGTAGGAGCATAAGGAAAGTTTATGAGGTGATGAGACAAAGAAGAGTAATGGGAATGACCGTTATAAAAAGTCAGAACAGAACTATAGTGTGAAAAAGGTAGCTTTGCCTTGGGGAGGTGATAAGGGGTCCAGTTAGGGGAACCTCTCCCCCACATCCCAAATCTCATTTCATACTCTTGTGGAGATTCCAGTGTGTGCCCTGCCAAAACTACCACTAGAGACCAGGATCTCATTGCCAAGGCATATCTCACTTAGTTTCCTCATCTATAAACTAAGCTATACTAGCTGACCTTGAATGTTCCTTCTAGTTCTAGAATCTAGAATCCTGTTGTCCTTTCTCCCCAAACCTTATGAGGATGAGGGTCAGGTCTCTCTGGTTAATGGACTAACCCTTGCTAGTACAATGACAGTGGAGATAAGACTGTTCTGCTACCACATATCCCCATATCCCTTCTGCACTCATTATAGGGTTAGCCACTCCCTCAAACTTAATTTGTCTCAAGCATGCCTTGTCCAGAATCACATAGATAGTAGTTATAATAAATTAGAGTTGTGAGATGGAAAGTTTTCGGTTTTGCCACAAATCCATTGTCATCTCTCATGACTGCCCCAACACATACCTCTCAACTTGTGTACTTAAAGTCCAGAAAATGGATGATGATAACCCTGAGCAATCCCAGTGGAAACTTCTGGAGAGAAGCTCCTCTGCCCCTCATCTCAGTCAATACTTCTGTATTAAATTTTTCCTTCTTTCTACTTCCTCAGCACCTCCAACTGAGAAAAACATCCCATTTACTACAAAGGATACCTCCATTCAGAAGCCAGATTACATCTTGAGGATTGCTGTCACCATGGGCTCACTGCTCGACAAGGTCAAGGACCTTCCCATGATTACTCCTATCAGTACTTCTGTACCTGCCTCAGTGGGTAGGATGCCTACTAACACAGCCACCATTTCTTTAATGGACACTGTGCCAAGAGTGACCCTGAGATCCACACCAGTGACCAGAACTGTAACCACTGCCATGTTAAAGATAACCACAAGACCCTCAGTAACTAATGGATCTCCTAGCAAGGCCAGATCCACCCATGTTGCTTCAGTGAGCAAAGTCACAATCAAGGCCAGATCTTCCAGTACCCGATCCACCACCACCAAATCACACCTTGAGAAATTACCTCCTAACAGGTACCCTATTAATCTTAGGATATGAGAAAACCATTTGTCAAGCACATTAGCAGCTTTCTTTTTAGTTGTGATGATCCCCGGGTGCAAGGCTCACCTCAAACCTATCACCCATCCTCTTTTTCTGATTTGGTCTTTTGTCAGATGAAATGGGAGAAAAACAGGGAACTGAGGGAAGGGATGGGCAACAGGCAAGTGGGCTTTAATTATATGGAAATGAGAGGAGTGAAAGATAGAAAACAGTGGATTGACAATGGGAGGTGAGTTTGGGAATAGGAGATGGGGGATAGGGATTATATATTTAAAGTGGGGACTGGGGAAGGGGATAAGAGATAAGGCATGGAGAATGGCAAATGAAGATGCTTTGGATATTAGGGCATGTGAACAAGGGGTGAGGAATAGGAAATAATGCAGAGAATAGGGATAGGACATACACACTGGGAAAATTGATTGCAAAGTTGGGATGGGAGGTGAGACATATATGGTATAAAGGAAGTCAGAAGATATGCATCCTGGGAGGATGGGAAATTCTTATCAAATTCTGAAAACATAAAGAAGAAATAATTCTGACAAGAAGGAAAAAATGGTAAAAGGTATTTATTTACCTAAGTAAATTTATATGGATACATAAAAAGTTCACTAATTAATTTAGATTTTTATAGTCACATATAGAGAATAGCAAAAAGGACAAGGAGCAGAGGAGGGATGCAAAAGGGTTACATGACCTTTTGAGAAAAATATTAGGAATGGTAAAGCTCAGAATGAGCTGAGGCTGATGAAGAAAGCTACACCTAAGGGTTGTTTTTTTTTTTTAAGCCAAAGTGAGGAAAAGAAAAGGAGTTAGGAAGGGCTAAGCCTACTGTTCTGGACAGATGAGATAGTGATGATGAAAGGCAAGGAGAAGGAAGAAATGCCCAAGCTTAATTTTGCTCCTGTTTTCCCTTATAAGTAGGAATGTCTTTGGATTGAAAATGACCAAAAAAGTGATGAATAATAAATGGAAGCTCAAGATAAGTAAGGAAATAGTAAGAGAAGAACTAATTTCTGTTGATGAACTCAAGCACCTAAGTCCATGTAAAGATCTAAGATCTAAAAGAGCAGATGTTGTCTTGATATTAAAAATTGGGAAGAGAATGGAGCCGACAAGTCTTTAGGGCAGTGAGCTTGACTGTTATTCTCATCAAAATTCAGAAACATTTTTGAAGGAATCATCAGTGAACATCTAGAAAATTCATTCATGAGCATTTGTTTAATTAAGAATAAGTCATGGGAAAAATAAAAGAAAATTTAATTAAAAAAAAAGGAAAAGTCACTGAACAATTCACTTAGCCTCTCAGTGCCCCAAGCAATCCTCCAAGACTATAAGTTTCAGAGAATGTGCCAATTTGATTGAAAGAAAAGAGTCTTTTTTATCAGGAGTACTCTTTACCAAAGAAACCTCTAAACATCAATTAGATGAAACTGGAATGAACTTCCTTGAGAAATGATGTATTCTTCCCATTGGAGG
This sequence comes from Gracilinanus agilis, assembly GCF_016433145.1. Lineage (NCBI taxonomy): Eukaryota > Metazoa > Chordata > Mammalia > Didelphimorphia > Didelphidae > Gracilinanus > Gracilinanus agilis. Next base: position 272,237,460 of record NC_058133.1, on the reverse strand, counting down.
TCTTCAAGAAGAGACTAGACAAGCACTTGCTGGAGATATTGAAGAAAGGATCCCTTTTTCTTAGATGTGTGTTGAACTGGAAAGCTTCAGTCTCTCCCATCTTGGAGATTTTGTCGTCAGCTAGTTTGGTCAGGAGAAATCAGAAATGGAAGATGAATGGTTACATTGGTCACTCATGGGGGAGGTAAAGGAATAGGCCATTATATATGGGAAAGAGAGAAAAGTGATTAAGTTAAGGGGTGAAGAATAGTGTGGATTATAGATATGAAGCAGGAAATGGAGTATGAGAGAGGTATTCTTCATCACTCATGAGGAGAATAATGTGTCCACCAATTCCTGATGGAGATTTCTTTAGGGACATGATCCAATTAAAGAGTAAAGTTGGTGTGTGTGGTGTATATGTGTGTGTGTGTGTGTGTGTGTGTGAGTGTGTGTGTGTGTGTGTGTGTGTTAGAGCTTATGATGGAGAGATATTAAGGGAGTGTGTGGTTCCTTCTGTAAGAGGACACAATGACCACCATAATAAATTTCCTTTGGCAGTTTTCTGCATGATAAGTGATTTCTTCTTCCAGCTTCTGGAATCCTTAATCTTCTTTCATATCTGGGTTTTCAGGAACTTTTGTTTCATTACTCTGAATTCAATGACAAATAAAAATGCCTGGGAGTTCTGCTAGCATCTCCATGTAGGGAGCTTTTGTGTGTCTATATTTCTTTCTTTTGGAGGCAGCCAGGAGCTTAGAGCTTTGAGTCTGGAGTCAGGAAGACCAAGTTCAAATCTGGCCTCGGTCATGTACTAGATGTGTCACCCTAGGCAAGCCACTTACTCTTTGTCCCTAATCCACTGGAGAAAGAAAGAACAAACAACTTTAGTATTTTTGCTAAGAAAACCTCATGGATAATATTAGCATGCTATGGACAAGAGGGTCACAGAGTTTTCTTTGAAGCAGGATTAAGGAGGATGAAATCTCTTTCCTCTACCTTCCCAACCCCATCACTCTGGATTCATTATTTCCTTCATTCCAGGATGGGAGTGTTAGGAAGAAGCCTATCTGTGCTAACCCTATTTCCCCTCCATTCTCCTATTTTGTCTTGTTTTTAGTTTCTACAACTCTGGCCTTGCGGTTCCCATGTTGTTGGGGGGAAGTTTCACGATCCTGATGTTTTCAGTTGTATTCTATGTCCTTTGGAAAAAGAAACGCATGGGAAGTGAGTAAGAACTTGGCCTGCCCAAGGGCAGGACGCTGACCCAGTTCTCTTTTGAGTCTGTTCTAACACTAATATTGGTGATTCCATGTCATTCAGTCTCCTTGCTGGATGTCTCTTTTCCTGTCTCTGGGGAGACTTGACATTCATAGTCCTTCAAGGACAAGGGAATGGGGGACTTACAGAACATAGATCTTAGGACTTCCATGGCAACTAATCAGTTAGTCAATCAACAAGCATTAATTAAGCACTTAAGTTATACTATTCACTATTCTAATCAAAGGGGAGTCAGAGAAAAGCAGAAATAATCTCTGTCTTCAAGAATCTTAAATTCTAGTTAGTGAGTCATCATGTAAATGAATAGGTATATTCTAGAGATATACAGAGAGCATGGAAAATAATTTGAAAGAGGAAGATATTAGTCACTGGGAGAACCAGGAAAGGCCCCTTGTACCCTTGTAGAAGAGATTTGAGCTGAGTCTTAAGGGAAATCTAGAAAACTGAAAAGGTAGTGAGTTCCCAGGCATGTTGGAATGACTAAAATAATAATAATTTGACTTAGAAGCAGATAGATCTGGGTTCAAGTTCTGCTTCAACACATATTACCTATGAGACCTTGGACAAATCAGTTAACCCCACAGTGCTCTAAAATTTCTAAGTCTATAAATTGTAGAGCAGTTGGTGATCCACATTGGTAGAGAGCATTTCCTTACCTGGGAGTTCCCTATATCAATGAAAAATAATAGGTAAATTCCCTATTCCTTTGGGTCAAGCTCTGTGGGAATAAAAATTAAAAAGGGCAACATTCTTCCCCCAAGGGGTTAACATTCTATTAAGTGCAAGAAAGTTTCCTCTCTGTTTTTAGTTCTAAGTCTGGGGGATGAATTGAGAAGGAACACATACATAATATATCCCAGGATGGGCGAGGAATGCTGTTTGTATATTGCATTGGTGGTGAACTTATGGATGGGTGCCAAAGATGGCATGTAGAGTGCTCTCTGTGGGCACTTGGCCACCCTCCCTCCCCACCCCCTACCCCCCAGAGTTTGCTAATAGAAAGGCAGAGGGATTTTGACAGAGCTGCTCCCCTCCCCCTCTCCATCCTGCCTAAAGACATTTTTTCATATCATCCTCCCCTCTGCCCAGCAGCCCAGTGGGAGCACTTTCTCTCTCTCCTGTGTGGGGTGGAGTGTGGTATACCCAGCATGTGGGGGGGCGGGGAGCAGCATGGCACATGGTCTCTAGGAGGGGCAGGCACAGCACTTGGTCTGGGAGTGGGGTGGGGACAGGGCCCAGCATTCCATCTCTAAAAGGTTCGCCATCACTGGTATTGCATATATGGACTCTATTTCCTTTATATCTTTGCAGCATATTATGTATAAGATGGTCCACTTTTACCCTGGTCCAAGGAGCCTGAAGAGCTGGAACCCTCAGAAGCAGGCTAAGTCTAAGTAGTCTGAGGCTACGCTGTCCCAGTCACTGTGGAAGGAAGATCCTTTTCCTGCTGGTCCTCTGGTGCTGGAATCAGTGGAAAGGAAGATGGCTAATGAAGAGTTGACTCCAGAGTCAAGTGGGATGAGAATCCATCCCGGCTTCTGGGTTCAGAGGATGACTGACTATTTGTAGGAGGATTTGGGTAACACTAGAGGGGTATATTTGCTTTTAGAAAATAAATATTACTCCCCTCCCAGATTTGAAGGCAAGAGGTGAGAAAAGTGGGTGTCCAACCCATTCCTGATGGAGCAGAGGAATAAAGTAACAATCCAGACAGCTTACTCAGCTTGGGAGAGGTCTGTTGTGACCTTTTGCAGGCAGGATTCTAGATTAGATGCAATATGGAGATCTTTTTCTAGCATTACCTCCTGAAGACAGGAGGATCTTGCTCCCTCTCTTGGGTGGCAGAATCTTCTAGAAGGGATTCCAGAATAGTTCTTAGATAATTCCCCCTAAGATGGTGCCAGAGGAATCCATTTTACTCTGCCCATAATGAAAGGTCCTAATTACATAAATCCTAATGGGGTAGTAAGAAGGGGCTAATATGCCCATTTTACAAATGGAAAAAACAAACTCTATGTGATATCTTGTATACTATTTTGCAAGGGGAGAAATTGGGGAAATCTGGAGTCTTGTTTGCATTCCCTTTTTTCTGGGGGGTAATAACTACATTGTCTGATCCTTTCATCTTGAATGCTAGCTTCATGTAGTATGTGCAGGGATAGATGGGAAGGGCAGAGCACCAGTACTTAAGGGCTCCCTTCTGGAGTAGTCTTTTCTGAAAGAAGGGGAGGTCTGAAATCTCTCTTTGAGGAGAAGTGAAAATGTCTTGCGGTGTCTCCTGAGAAAGACTTTCTGAATGAAACCAGGGCTCTTTCAGTTGGTCCTGACTCTCTGAGGGTAATGATCTAGCAGTCATTATATTTCTACCCTCTTCCCTGATCTGAGACTATTTTCTTGGTTTTAACCCAGGAAAGAAGAGTCACTTTCCTGTGACTTTCTCCACTTTCCTGGGGATGGTGGTGGTTTAGGATGGGCAGTTATACTCTTTAAGCATGACATTCATTATTTCCCTGCTCCTGGCCACTGCTGGGGAGCATCAGAGTTGATAACTGACTTTCTTTGCCTTAAGATATCTCCCCTCTCTTGCGGCTATTTTAAAACTAATACCAGGGACCTCCACAGTCCACAAACAGTTTATAGATCAGAATGAGGTTGTCCTAGCATTTCCTTGTGCACCCTATAACCAGGCAAGGCAAGGTTAGATTTCATTTTTTCATTCAAGAAGTATTTATTCATGATGGCTAGCATTTATTAAAAATGTAGTATGATTTTATGTGCTTAGTACTTTCAGAGATATGGAAGGAATTATGGAGCCTTCCTTCTGTGAGCTTATTTAATATACTTGACTTGCAGGGTTTCTTCATCTGAGGTATGTGAACTCATTTGAAAAAAAAATCTTGATAACTGTATTTCAGAATAATTGGTTTACTATGTAACTTGTGGTGGTTTTTTTTTTATTCATCTAAAAATTCTGAGAATGTCCATAGATTTCATCAGAATGCTAAAGAAGGCCATGACACAATAAAAGGTTAAGAATTCCCAACTTAGACAGGTTACATGTTGGTGAGAAATAAGAGAATAGCCCTAAGCTAACTCATCAACATAGGAGTCCAGGGCAAAGTGAATGGCTAAAAAGTCACCCAAGAAGGTTAGATCAGCTGCCAGAGACTTCTTTAATCAGGTGCTGGTCAGAGTTGATATTTTGAGGCTTGGCTATCCCTGGGTGCCCAGCTCATCCAATGCTGATTTCTTTGCTTTGGCTGATATCCAAGGGGATAAACAACTAGAATGACTTTCTGAAAATTATTACTGCTCTGGGATTGACTCCCTGCTCATTCTCCAGGCCAGGATGATTACTCAAAAGGGAGAAGAACAAAGGTCCTGTTCAGGTGCCAGATGCTAGTGGACTTCAGCGTTTACTCTCAAACAGTTTTTGCCCATTTTTGTATTTCTAGCACTTAGCACAGTGCTCGGTACATAGCTAAATGCATAATAATTGACTTATTGACTAAGTGACTGAGACTGACCCAAAGTTAGAGTAATCAAGAGTCCTGCTAGGCATGTGTTCTCAAGTTATCAGAAGGACTCTACTGTTAGCCTGAAAGTTAACCTACTTCTACCCATAGAATGACTTTTAAAAAATATTTTTATTGATACATTTCGTTATTCATATCAGTGAAATTTCCATTTTATCTCTTTCCCTTACCCATTCCAGAGAACCAAAAAAGAAAAAAATATTTTAAAAACTCTTAGAATCAATATTGTCTATTAGTTCTAAGGCAGAAGAGCAGGAAGGACTAAGCAATAGGGATTAAGGGACTTGCCCAGGATCACATAGCTAGGAAGTATCTGAGGCCAGATTTGAAGTCAGGTTTGGAGACAGGGAGGCCTGGATTCGAATCTGAACTCAGACTTCCTAGCTGGGTGCCCCTGGGCAAGTTGCTTAACCCCATTTGCCTAGCCTTTACTACTCTTCTGCCTTGGAACCAATACTTAGTATTGATTCTAAGATGGAAATTAAGGGTTTTTTAAAGTAAAATGTCTATCTTCCATTAAAGAATCTCTCTTAACCTCAATTGCCTAGCCCTTACCACTCTTCTGCTTTGGAACTGATAGTATCAATTCTAAGACAGAAGGTATGGGTTTATTTATATTTAAAAAATCTGTAACTATTTTATTGGGGTAGCTAGGTGACTCAGTGGATAGATCTAGGCTTGAACACAGGAAGTCTTTGGGTGCAAAGCTCGCCTCAGACACTTCCTAGCTATTTGACTCTGGGCAAGTCTTTTAATCCCTCACTACCTAACCTTTACCACTTTTCTGCCTTGAAACCAATACTTAGTACTGATTTTAAAATGGAAAGTAAAGATTTTTAAAAGTAAAGTTTCTGTCTTCCATTAAAGACTATCTCTCTACTCCCATAGAAGCATTCTTCAGTAGATGCCTTCCCATCACTGAATCAAGTCTTTCCCCTTTCTCTCTTCTTATTTCAATCTCTTGATTGAACTGTGTCTGCAGTTATTCTCAAGCCCTCGTCTCTTTGAGAGAGTTTCTTTTCTTCTTTTTTTTTAAACCATTGCTAGGATACATCACTATCCCCTCTACCTTCTTCCTCCAACTTTCCTTTTATGTGCCCTCCCACTTTGCTATTTAGCTGTGCACCCCACCACTCCCCCGCAGATGGATTCACTTGTAGGTAGGTTGTTGTGAGGTTTATTTAGTGCCTTGTGTTTCAGACTTGTTTCCCCACAATTGGTTCTATTTATATTCCACTTTCAACCTCATTTTCAGGTGTACTAGGAAGATGGTCCTATCAATGGTCCTTCTGTTCTTATTTTGTTGTTGTTTTTATTCTTATAGGTGTCTTTTTCTTTCCAGTTTTTCCCTTAAGATCTGGTGAATTTTTCCTAGTCCCCTTTGCTTCTGAATTCTTTGAGCATTGTTGGGGGCAGCTAGATGGCTAAGTGGATAGAGCACTGGGTCTGGAGTCAGGAAGATTTGAGTACAAATCTGTTCTCAGATACTTATTTGTGTGACTTTTGCCTCAGTTTCTTCATTTGTACAATGAGAATAATAATAATAATACCTAGGTCCCAGAACTGTTGTAAGATTTACATGAGATAATAATTGTAAAAAGCTCTCAACACAATGCCTAACACACAGAAAGCAATATGTAAATGTTAGCTATCATTATGATTCTTACAACAAAGCACATTGCTATGCCACCCTCAATGGCAAAGCATAATTCTTGTTTTGAGTGGCACAAGGTGAGAGTGGGGCAGTGTTGAGTTCTAGCACAGCCCTGTGGGTCAACATCTGTGGCCTTGCCAGAATGGAGTAGATAGTGGTGGATGGGATATTGAATGAGCATGTTCGGGCTTAGGGATTAGCTTTCTCTGCTCTTTAGTTCATTGGGTTATTACTTCATTGGGGTTCTTGGCATCTTAGGTTGTGGAGACAACTGAAATCACTTTATCACATACATAATTCTTATTTTGGAAATCTTTGAAGATAGTCATGTGATCTATAAGCCATACCATGCCCCTGCCCCCATCCCAGACTTTTATTATTTCCTCTTTGGGTCTGGGCCCTCTCCTTATCCCTGCCTCACCTTATGAATCAAGTTATATTGTGCACTGAAGGATGAACAACTGACTCCTGAATGCTCATAGATCAGAGTTAAGAGAAGCATAGAAACTCTCTTAAATACTTACGAGATCCAGGTGAAAATAGTTACCTCTAGTTCAGAGGCAACAATTTAATTTCTGTGTTCCTTATGAATCATTTCGGGTAACTTTTCTGTCTTGAAATAGTTTCTCTTACTGTACCACATGACTAGGGGCTCTGCTAATATTTCAATACTAGTGTTCTTTTCCCCTATAGACTAACAACAGTGAAGTTTTTATTATTATTCTTATTTTTTATTAAAAATGCTCTGCAAACCATTGCAAAAGCAAACAATAACCTTAATTTCCTTAACCTGACTCCTCCAAATTTCCCCCAACACTTCCCACTCCTTAGAAATTAAATCTTCCCTAAGATTTGCATAGAGTTTTAGGTTATATATTTCTACCCTTGAAATGATCTATGGCCAAATTAACTTCACATATAGTAGATAGAATACTAGGCTTGAAGTCAAGAAGATCTAGGTTTGAATCCTGAGTGTAAGACAACTAGTTATGTAATCCTGGGAAAGTTTTTTGACCTCTTAGTCTCAGTTTACTTATCTGTTAAGTGTCAAAAACAATAGTATCTACCTCACAGGGTTATTAGGTGGGTCGGATGGAATAAAATACATAAAAGTGCCTTATGACTGTCAGTTGTAATTATTGTTGTTGAAATACAAATTAAAATATGTTTTTAGAAATGCACAAATAAAATAAAACCTATTTTCCATTTTAAAAGTCTTGTCACTCAGTTGATTGATCAAAGTTTTAAAGTAAATATAAAACATTTCTGGATATTTCTATGAAAAAATTAACTAAAGGTATAAGCAACCTAGTTACAAAAAAAGAAAGAATGAAGTTCCTCTAAGTCATTGGATGAAATTAGATGATAACAATGTATTGAAGTTGGTTCAAATAATTAGAAACACTTCTAGGCCTATGTAACATATCAGAGAAAAGATGTTTCAGCAGACATATTCTAGCGACTGCTTTGAGAGTTTAAAATTTGTAACACTTAGAAGAACCTAGACCAGTGATTCCCAAAGTGGGTGCCACCGCCCCCTGGTGGGTGCTGCAGTGATCCAGAGGAGTGGTGATGGCCACAGGTGTATTTATCTTTCCTATTAATTGCTATTAAAATTAAAAAAAATAATTTCCAGAGGGCTAAGTAATATTTTTTCTGGAAAGGGGGTGGTAGGCCAAAAAAGTTTGGGAACCACTGACCTAGACCAATGATGGCGAACCTATGGCATGGATGCCAAAGATGGCACACAGAGTGCAGTCTGTGGGTACGAGGCTGCCCTCTTCCCCCCATCCCCAGAGTACTTTACTTTCTAGATAGAGAGACTTGAGTGGAGTTGCTCCCCTTCCCCTTTCCACCATGCCTGATGGCATTTTGATTCTAAGACAGAATTTAAAGGGTTAAAAAAACCTCTACAAGGTACCTAGACCATGGGACTGAATAGAGTGCTACACATGCTTCTGGGAAACTTCTTAAAGACTGCAGAAAGAGAGAAAAAGATATATCCAATTAGAAGCTATGAGTTACCCCTTTGTCATGTATTTGAACCTAAATTTTCCTGTATTCCTTATACACTTATGGGACAATGTTTGCCATACTCTGGAGAGGAATGCTTTCTATTGAAACTATATAACCTTTGTTAAGTATCCCTGACTGAAATTAATCTTGGTTGGTTTATTGATATCATCTAGACATATTCAATGAGTAGCACATTGGTAGGTATGCTAAGGATGAAAAATACTAAAAAATATTAAATTAAAAAAGTTATATTAAAACAATCATCCCAGTCCTTCAAGGTTATCCCCTAGAACACTGAAAAAAGAATCTCCATCTGGGGACCCAATCTGTGGGAGTATGGTTTGGGGAAGTGAGCCTAGAGTAAATGTCACATATGGAAATTACTTTCTGAATTTGTCCTGTCTCCTGGCCTGGCTTTCTATTCAGTGAGACATCTAACTGCCCCCAACATATTTTTTGAATATGGATTGGGAGGCCTCTGGGAAGAAGAGAAGAGATCTTTCATCTTTTTATCACCAGTTGAGAAGGAGGAAAGTGGGTGGGGAATGGTACATTTGATCTCTCCAGTTCTTCTTTCCTCCAAGACCTTGTGAATTCTTGTTATGAGCGATGGGATTTGTAAAACAAAAAGTGACTTCTTTCCTCTAGCCAAGAACTGATGAGGAGTGCTAGAGAGACCTCCACAGAGCAAATCTAGCTTTTTTTCTCCCCTTATCTGATGGCAAATGAGGAGAATGAGTTTCTGTACACCTACAGGTGGTGGTGGTAGGATGTTCTCTTTTTCATTCAAAGGTAGCATGAAGCCAAGAGCAAATGGCCCTGCTATTGCCGACACTATCAGCACCAACTGTCTAGTGTTCCCAATTGAATATGAACACAGAGACACATGACCCTTCAGTTGTTTTTGCAGCCAGTCAGCTAATAATCATTTAAGTACCTACTATGTACTAGGCTTCTAAGCAACAAGGATAAGAAAAAGGAAACAAGAGACAGTCTCTGCCTTTAAGGAATAATCGAGGAGGATTAGAGAAGAAAATAAGTAAATAGATTTGTGTCAACAAGCTATATATGAGAAAACAATTGAAAGAGATAAGGCACTAGGACTAAATGGGTTGGGAAAGGTTTCCTGTAGAAGATGAGATTTTAGTTGAGTCTTGAAAGAAGATAGGGAAGTTGGGAAGTAGAGATGAGGAGGGAGAGCATTCCAGGAATTGGGAACTGTCAAAGAAAATGCCTAGAGTCAAGAGATAAAGTGTCATCTTCATGGAACATCAAGGATGCCAGTGTCATTGGATCAAAGAATACCTGTTTTGTAGTGATGTTTCAGAAGACTGGAAAGGTACGAGGAGGAGTGCAAGGCAGGGGAGAAGGTGCTCTGTCCTGGGTCCACGAGAGGGCAGTAAAAGATAGAGTTAGGTTAAAGATACAGCTGCCTCTCTTTCCAGTCTTCATACCTTTACCCTCCACAAACCTTGATAGTTACATCATTAAACAGCCACTGGATGAAAGCAAAAGTTTCAGTCTTTTCTTCTGTAAAAGGAAAGAAAAAAAGGTGAACTAGATGGTCTCTGAAGATTTTCCCAACTACATCATTTTGTAGTTTTCTCAGGCACTGGATGACATATACATGAATCAAATACTTCCCCCTTCTCTTTCCCATTTGGGCAACTGTTGGAAATAAAATACCTCTCCTAAAATGTATTCGGAATGGAACACAGTATCTCAGGTGTGCCCTAACAGGGCCAGGGCTAAGACTGGATTAATTTCTTTGCATCAGATTTTTTTTTAAATGCATCAGATTTTTTTTAGTGATTCATATTGAACTTGAAGTCCAACAAATAAGCCAAATTATTTCCAAACCAATCGCAGTCTATTTAATTAAATACTTCTGAAGTGTTGGAATTGGACTGTGAGATTTTATGTTTATTACTTATATATTTCAGAAAGCTTAACTTTATTTTCAGGTTCAAATTCTCTTTTCTCCTCTCCCTTCCCCAGCTTCCATCATGTGAAAGTAAGAAAAACAAAAAAATCATTACAAATATATGTAATCAAGAAAAAAGTATTTGCACACTGTCCATGTTCAAAACAAAACAAAACAAAACATGTCTCAATAGTTGCTCAAAGTCCATCATCTTTCTATTAGGAGGTTTCATGTTTCATCATGAGTCCTCCGAAGTCATGGTTGGTGGCTGTTTTAATCAGAGTTAAGTCTTTGAAAGTTGCTTGTCTTTGTAATATTGTTGTTGGTATTGCAGAAATTGTTTGGCTCATTCATTTGGCCTCAATGAAGTCTTCCCAGGTTTCTTTGAAACCATCCCCTTACTCATGATAAAAAATGCTACCCAATATCAAGGAACTGATGGAGTTTGAATGCAAAGCAAAGCCTACTTTTCCCTTTATTTCTTTCATGAGCCTTTTCTTGTATGTGTGATGTGTCTTCTTTCACAACAGAACAGATATGAAGATATATATAAAACATATACATACATTGCATAATAGCACATGTATAACCTATATCAGATTGTCATCTTCGGAGGGGTTGGGAAGAAGGGAGGGAGAGAATTTAGATTGCAAGATGTTTAAAATTATTCTCACATATAATTGGAGGAAACTACAATAAAATGTTAATGGGGAAAACAAAACAAAACAAATTCTCCCCTTCATCATTTCTTACCCTACCATAGCATTCTATCACATTTATGTACTACAACTTGTCAGCTATTTTCCAGTTGATAGGCACTCTCCTCAGATTCCAATTCTTTGCTATCACAAAAAAATTGCTACACTTAATTGTATACATATCAATCCTTTGCCACTGTCTTTAATCTCTTTGAGGTAAAGACCTATTAGTAGTATTTCTGGGTCAAAGCTTAGCAGTTTAATAACTTTTTAGATATAGTTAGAAATTTTTATTTTCAGAATAGCTAGACCAGTTTACAGTTCTACTAAGAATTCATTAATTTACTTGTTTTTCCACAGCCCTTCTGGCATTTGTTATTTTCTTTTTTTGGGGTCAACATTGACAATCTGATAAGTGTTGTTATCTCAGAGTTATTTTAATTTGCATTTCTTTAATTATTAGTGATATAGAACATTTTATATGGCTGTCGATACTCTGAATTTTTTTTTGTTTACATTCTTTAATCATTTGTCAAGGGGAATTACTTTTATTCTTACAAATTGGATTCAATTCTCCACATATATTAGAAAAGAGATTCTTATCAGAGAAACTTGCTACAAAGATCTGCCCCCTCCAGTTTTCTACTTTTCTACTCATTTCATTTGGATTTGATTTGATTATATACAAAATTTTAAATTGCATGCAATGAAGATTGTCCATTTTACCTCCCATAAACCTCTCTGTCTCTTATTTAATTATAAACTCTCTCCTTATCCATAGATCTATAGTAGTTTCATGCTCCTTTAATTTGTTTATGATATCACTCTTTATTTCTGAATTGTGTCCATTTTCAGTTCATCTTGGCAAATGGTGTGAGATATTGATCTATTCCTAATTTCTGTTGGATCAATTTCCAGTTTTTCCAGTAACTTCTGTCAGATAGAGAGTTCTAAATAGCTGGGATCTTTGTATTCATCAAATACTAAGCTACTATGCTCTTTTGCTTTTATATATTGTGTATCTAATCTATTCCACTGATCAATCTCTCTTTATCTTGCTTAGTAACAAATTGTTTTATTTTGTTTTTAATCTCTTACCTTCTGTCTTAGAATACTGTGTATTGATTCTAAGGCAGAAGAGTGGTAAGAGATAGGCAATGGAGGTTAAGTGACTTGCCTAGGGTCACAAAGCTAGGAAATGTCTGAGGCCAAATTTGAATCCAGGTCCTCTCATCTCTATACCTACTTCTCAATCGAACAAATTATTTTAATGATTCTGGTCTTGTAGTATAGTTTGAGGTCTGATACTAGTAAATCCCCATCTTTCCAATTTTTGTTTATTGGCATTATTGACCTTTTGTTCCTCCAGATGAAATTCATTGATTTTGCTAGTTCCATTTCGCTCAGGAAGACCTGAGTTCAAATTCAGGTTCAATAATCCTTTCATAATTTGATTGTTATCATACCAAATAAGTAAATTAATTCAGGTAACATCATCTTTATTATGCTGACTTAACCTATTATGATAAAAATTACCCTGGTGGTTAATTGATTAGATATTATTGTCAATCATTGAATGAATGATATTTAGATACTTATCTGTAGTAGCAATGTATTCTCATAGTGCAGGCTAATCTATATGAGATCAGAGCCCAGAGCATTAGCTAGAGCCACCTTATATAGAATATGAATACATAAACAACATGTCCAAATGGAAATTTATAGAAAGCAGGAGGGAAAGATAAGGGTATACACATCATCAGGCCCTGCTAGGTGGTTAGAATAGGAGTTGCAGTTTGCTTGCCAACCTTGATGATGTAGTTAGTGTGACCAAGGCAGTGTCCTCTTCTTAGCATAGTGTCAGCAAGAAATCTGAGCCAGAGTTTCTTTCCCATTACAAGTATGTGGTAAGTACTTTAAAAACATTATTTCTCTTTGCCCTTACAACCTTGTGAGGTAGGTTCCCCATTTTATAGCTAAAGAAACTGAGGTGGAGAAAAGTTAAATATAATCTCATATTAGAATGTAAAAGTTTTCTCCTTGTTTCATCCCTTATGTTTATCTTTTTAAAAATTAATTTTTCACTAATGTTTATCCTTATTTTTTAAAAAAAAATCTCTATATTCCTATGTTTGTATTTTAACATGGGTAGCTAGGTGGCAGAGTAGATAGAGTGCTGGGCCTGGAGTCAGGAAGACCTGAATTCAAATCAGGAATTAGCTATGTGATAGTGAGCAATCCATTTAATTTCTGGTTGCTTCTGTTTCCTCAGCTATAAAATGTGGATAATATTAGCACCTACCTCCCAGGATTGTGAGGATAGAATGAGTTAGCATTTGTAGAAAAGGTCTGCACACAGTGCCTGGCACAGAGTAGGCACTCTATAAATGCCTATTCAGCTCCTCTTCCCCTTCTTTCAATGTTTCTACTCAGCTATGGCATTTTCCCCAGGAATTCTTAAAAGTCCACTATTTCATTAAATATCCATTTCCTCCTGGATGAGTATGCTCAGTTTTACTGGGAAAGTTATTCTTTTCTGTAACCTTAGATCTTTTAACTTTTGGAATACCAAATACCAAATATCTTTTGGAATGCAATATCAAAATAGCTTTTGGAATTTCAAATTCTCCATTCTTGTTAAATTATATGTGATTCTGATTGTGACTTCTTGGTATTGAAATTCTTTTTCTCTTTGACTGCTTTTTTTTTTTTAACCTGGAGGTTCTGGATTTTGTCCTCAATATTCCTATGAGTTTTCATCTTAGAATTTTTTAGGAAATGACTGATGGATTCTTTTTGACTATACCTAAGAGATCTGAGTAGATTTCTTCATAATTTCTTGAAATATGATGTGTGATCTTTTTTTATTTTCTTTTTTGGTCCTGGCATTCATGTATCTATGTAATTCAATGATTCTTAGATTGTCTCTCCTTTATCTGTTAACTAGTCACTTGCTTTTTACAAGAAGTATTTTATATTTTCTTCTGTTTTGACAATTATTTGACTTTGTTTCAATATTTCTTATTCTTTCATTGAGTCATTGACTTCTATTTGGTCAGTTATAATTTTCAGGGAGTTATTTTTCTGGGGTAAAGTTTTGTACCTCTTGTTCCAAAATGTTAATTTTCTTTCCAAATGTTTCTTCCATAGCTCTCATTTCTTTTCTCATTTTTTCTTTCATCATTTTAATTTAATTTTTTAAATAACTTTTTTAGGTCTAAAAAATTCTTACTCTATTATTTTCTAGTAATACTGGTTAGATTGGGGATAGAACTGTGTTTTTCTTAGAAGGTTTCCTTATAGATGTTTTGGAGTACTTTTTTCTTTTAGCATTCTCATCTTCTTTATGGCTGAGTTCTTTTTTTGTTTTCATTGTTCCAGACTACTTCCTGATTATTAATTTTCTGTCAGTGTACTGAGCACTATTGGAGAGAAAACAAATATGGACTTGGCACCTAAATCAGGAAGTCACAAAGCAGAGAAAGAGAATTGTAGGCCGATGTGCCAAAGATAGACCTCATGTGCACTCATACTGAAATTTTAAAGGCAATATTAGCAAACAACATTTGAAGGATGACAAAGTTGTATTTACACGAGGAATGCACAATTAGTTTAGTTTAAGGGAGATTGTAAACATAAAAAAGAAAAAGAAAAAGACATTTTAATAAAATCCAATGACATTTTCAGTTAAGAACATTAGAAAATAGAAGAATAAATAAAGAACTGATACAAATAAATAAGAATAAGAGCCATTCTCCAATAGATAATGACCAAACAATCTGTACAGGCAATTTCTCTCTCTGTCTTTGTCTGTTTCTTTCCTCTTTCTACTCTCTTTTAAGGGAAGGATAACAAAGGGGAAAAGGAAATCTGCCTTTATGTAAAATCTATTTATAAAAAATGCATTCCTTTTATCTTTTGCAATTAACCAATATAGGCAGTTCTGAAATGAAGAAATGCAAACTATCAACAACTATATGAAAAATGTTCCAAATGAAGGATGATCAGAGAAATGCAAATTAATACAACTCTGAAACTCCATCTCATATTTATTTCTTATATTTGAAAAGATTATAAAAGAGGGAAAGCATCTGTTACTGGAAGGGGTGTGGCAGCCAGGCATATGAAAGCACTTTTGGTAGAGATGCGAATTGATTCAAATATTATGGAAGGATATGTGGAACTATACCCCAAATTTTGTTAAATTGTACATAACTTTTGACTCATTCCTCCCCAGACAAGTCAAGGACAGAGGGAAAGATCCTCTACTTACAACAATATTTATAGCAGCATTTTTTGATGTTAGAAGGAAAAAATTATTTTAAAAGTATCTATGAGGCCAATATGATAGAAAAGAAAATGATAAATGTTGGAGGAGATATGGGAAAATTGGGACATTAATACACTATTGGTGGAATTGTGATTGGATCCAACCATTTGTGAGAGCAATTTGGAATATATCCAAAGGGCTTTAAATCTCTGCATATCCCTTGATCAAGCAATACCATTACAAGGTCTCTATCTCAAAGATGTAAAAAAGGGGGAAAGGACCTATTTGTTTAAAAATATAATTGTCTCTGAGGAAGATTAATGTGAACTGATTCATGGTAAAATTATCAAGGAACTCGGAGAATAATTTGGGTGATAACTACAATAAAAAACATGAGAAGAAACACCTTTGAAAGAACCTCAGAACTTTGACCAAACCAGCAACCAATCATGATTTCAAAAGAAGAGTGTTGAGACATATATCTCATCTCTTGTCAGAGAAGGGTTGGACTAGAGCTTCAGAATGAGTCATGCATCCTCAGATGTGGTTACCAATTTGTTTTGTTTTGTTTGACTCTACTTATCTGTTACAAGGGAGGACTTCAACAGGCTAGGGTGAGAGAAGAGAGATATAGGTCAGTGAAAGACATAATAAAATCATCAAAAATAATTTTTTAATGCACAGGAAAAAGAGAATTGCCAGAGAGGAACAAAATAGAGCAAATTATTACTATGTTATTAAGTAGTGTGTATGTACATGTGTGTATACACACATAATATATTATATACAAAATAATTGTAGGAGGGAACATACAATAATTTTTTTTCTATCTTGTAGAATAACATGGATGCACACACACACACACACACACACACACACACACATATATGGTGTCCTAAAAAGTCTTACTATAGTATTAAGCTTTATTAGTTGATGACTATATTTAGTCTTTTGAGACACTCCATGAGGGTATGCATGCATGTGTACATACATATATGCATGTGTATGTATGTATACTATAAGAAGGAAAGAGGCATATGGAAGACTTGCAAAGGACTGGTACATTGACTTTGCAAAGCCTGGCACATGCACAGAACCTTTTAACCCCATTGGAAATTAAATATGATTCTCCAAAACTGGTTAGTTAAAGAACAAATCATAGAAACAATTAATAATTTCATTGAAGAAAATGACAATGATGAGACATCCTATCAGAATCTATGGGATGCAGCCAAAGCAGGACTCAGGTGGAAATTTATATCCTTGAGTGCATATATCAACAAATTAGCGAGGGCAGAAGTCAATGAATTGGGCATGAAAAGTAAAAAATTAAAAAGTGAACAAATTAAAAATCCCCAGATGAGGGAGCAGCTGGGTGGCTCAGTGTACTGAGAGTGAGGCCCAGAGATGGGACATCCTGGGTTCAAATCTGGCCTCAGATACTTCCTAGCTGTGTGACCCTGGGCAAGTCACTTAAGTCCCATTGCCTAGCCCTTACTGCTCTTCTGCCTTAGAACCAATAACTAGTATTGATTCTAAGACAGAAGGTAATGCTTTAAAAAAAACCCAGCTAAAAACTAAATTAAAGATTCTAAAAATTAAAGGAGAAATTAATAAAATCAAAAGTAAAAGAACTATTGAATTAATAAATAAGACCATAAGCTGGTACTTTGAAAAAACAAATAAAATAGATAAAGTACTGGTCAATATAATACAAAAAAGAAAAGAAGAAAACCAAATTAACAATATCAAAGATGAAAAAGGAGACCAAACCTCTAATGAAGAGGAAATTAGGGCAATCATTAAAAATGATTTTGCCCAATTATGTGGCAATCTAGGTCATATGGATGAATATTTACAAAAATACAAATTGCCTAGATTAATAGCAGAAGAAATAGAATACTTAAGTAATCCTATATCAGAAAAACAAATTGAACGAGTGTTATATTGAATCTCTGGGAGCTTGAAATTCATTCAATGATTGACAGATAAGTCAGTTGGATAGAATGTTCCCAGAGAGGCATGCGAGAGGCAGGAGGGGGCAGTTGAGAACCCTGAGAGAGGTTCTGGGGTCTTTTACCTGTCCTGAGGCTAGAGATTGGTGTGGATCCTGGTCTTGGAGATAGAGAGTTGCTAACACTACTCTGCAAAGCTCTTCCTGTGCTTCTCATACCGTTATCAACCTATACTTGACCACCATCTCTGTCTACTGCCCCTAGATATTAGGAGTTTCATCATCTAGCTATCTAGGCTTCCCAGGGCCTGGGAGGGATCCGAGAAGTGGGCAGGAGATGAAGAAGAGGGTGGAAAGGGTGGATATATCTCAACTGTTAAGGCTTAAGATGTACAGAAGAAGAAACTGAAGATTTCCCAGCAGTTTACCTACTTTGGTTTAGCCCTGGCTAGGCTGGACCAGAGGGAAGCTATCATTTGATTCTTCATTGCCAGCAGTTAGAGTTTCATTAGTAGCAATTTAAGTAGGGTCTCCTAATATCTCAATCCTTTACCCTTAGCCTTCTTATTAAAAATATATAAAGTTTAAAGTACCTTCCTAAATTGGTTTCAAAAGCTTATTTTGGGAAGGGAGCCAAAGTAGTCAGATTATCAACGTTATCCCAGCTGAAGAGCCCAAATTAAAATATCAATTAACCCCAGGTGGGTCCTGAAGGGATAAACCACTTTGACCTGAAGGATCCTGCCTGGGCAACTGTTATAAAGGAGTAGTACCATCTTATCCTCTCTGTACATCATCTTCTACTACATCAAATAGATTTAGTGACCTCCTTAAATATAACACGAGCCATCAAAGAACTCCCTAAGAAAAAATCCCCAGGACCAGATAGATTCACAAGTGAATTCTATCAAACTTTCAAAGAACAACTAATCCCAATATTATACAAACTACTTGACATAATAAGCAAAGAAAGAATTCTACCAAAGTCTTTTATGACACAAATATGGTACTCATCCCAAAGTCAGGTAGAACAAAAACAGAGAAAGGAAACTACAGACCAATCTCCTTAATAAACATAGATGCAAAAATCTTAAACAGAATACTAGCAAAAAGACTCCAGCAAGTGATCATGAGGGTTATTCATTATGATCAGGTGGGATTTATACCAGGCTGCAAGGATGGTTCAATATTAGGAAAATCATTCACATAATTGACCATATCAACAAGCAAACCAACAAAAATCACATGATTATCTCAATAGATGCTGAAAAAGCCTTTTACAAAATACAACACCCATTCCTATTGAAAACACTAGAAAGTATAGGAATAAATGGCCTTTCCTAAAAATAATAAACAGTATATATCTAAAACCATCAACAAACATCATCTGCAATGGGGATAAATTAGAAGCATTCCCAATATGATCAGGAGTGAAACAAGGATGCCCATTGTCACCACTATTATTTAACATTGTACTGGAACCACTAGCAGTAGCAATTAGAGAAGTAAAATAAGTTGAGGGTATTAAAATAGGCAATGAGGAGACTAAGCTATCACTCTTTGCAGATGATATGATGGCCTACTTAAAAAATCTTAGAGAATCAATTAAAAAGTTAGTGGAAATAATCAACAACTTTAGCAAAGTTGCAGGATACAAAATAAATGCACACAAATCATCAGCATTTCTATATATTTCCAACACATTGCAGCAGGAAGAGTTAGAAAGAGAAATTCCATTTAAAATCACCCTAGACAATATAAAATACTTAGGAATCTATCTGCCAAGACAAACACAGGAATTATACGAACACAACTATGAAACCCTTTCCATCCAATTAAAATTAGATCTAAACAATTGGAAAAACATTGATTGCTCATGGGTAGGATGAGCTAACATAATAAAAATGACCATCCTACCCAAATTAATTTACCTATTTAGTGCTATACCTGTCAAACTACCAAAAAACTTTTTTACTGAATTAGAAAAACTATAATAAAGTTCATTTGGAAGAACAAAAGACCAAGAATATCAAGGGAAATAATGGAAAAAAATATGAAGGAAGGTGACCTAGCAGTAACAGATCTTAAACTGTACTATAAAGCAGTAGTCATCAAAACAATATGGTACTGGTGAAGAGACAGAAGGGAGGATCAGTGGAATAGACTTGGGGTAAGCAGCCTCAACAAGACAATCTATGATAAACCCAAAGAGCCCGGCTTTGGGGACAAAAACCCACTATTTGACAAAAACTGCTGGGAAAATTGGAAAACAATGTGGGAGAGACTGGGTCTAGATCAGTGGTTCCCAAACTTTTTTGACCTACCTCCCCCTTTCCAGAAAAAATATTACTTAGTGCCCCCTGTCATATACTATCACCACCCCCTTACAGTTATTCACCAACCCCAAATGCACCTGTGGCCATCACCACCTTCCTGGATGACTGCAGCACCTACCAGGGGGTGGGGGGTGCCCACTTTGGGAATCACTGCTCTAGATCAACATCTCACACCCTATATACCAAGATAAATTCAGAATGGGTGAATGACTTGAATATAAAGAAGGAAACTATAAGTAAATTAGGTTAGCACAGAATAGTAAACTTGTCAGATCTTTGGGAAAGGATAGATTTTAAAACCAAGTAAGAGGTAGAGAAAATGACAAAATTTAAAATAAATAATTTTGATTACATTAAACTAAAAAGGTTTTGTACAAACAAAACCAATGCTACCAAAATTAGAAGGGAAGCAACAAATTGGGGGAAAAAAACCTTTATAACAAAAAACTCTGACTCAGGTCTAATTACTGAAATACATAAGGAGCTAAATCAATTGTACAAAAAATCTAACCATTCCCCACTTGATAAATGAACAAGGGACATGAAGAGACAATTTTCAGGTAAAGAAATCAAAAGTATCAATAAGCACATGAGAAAGTGTTCTAAATCTCTTATAATTAGAGAATTGCAAATCAAAACAACTCTGAGGTACCATCTCACACCTAGTAGATTAGTTAACTTGACAGCAAAGAAAAGTGGTGAATGTTGGAGGGGATGTGGCAAAATTGGGACATTAATGCATTGCTGGTAGAGTTGTAAACTGATCCAACCATTCTGGATGGCAATTTGGAACTATGCCCAAAGGGCTTTAAAAGACTATCTGCCTTTTGATTCGGCCATACCGCTGCTTGGTACACACCCCAAAGAGGTAATAAGGAAAAAGACTTATACAAAAATATTTATAGCTGCGATCTTTGTGGTGGCAAAAAATTGGAAAATGAGGGGATGCCCTTTGATAGGGGAATGGCTGAACAAATTGTGTTATCTATTGGTGATGGAATACTATTGTGCTCAAAGGAAGAATGAACTGGAGGAATTCCATGTGAACTGGAATGACCTCCAGGAATTGATGCAGAGTGAAAGGAGCAGCCAGGAGAATATTGCACACCAAGACTGATACACAGTAGTACAATTGAACATAATGGACTTCTCTACTAGCATCAATGCAAAGATCCAGAGCAATGCTGAGGGACTTATGAGAAAGAAAACTAGCCACATTCAGAGGAAGAACTGTGGGAGGAGAAACACAGAAGAAAAACAACTGCTTGAACACATGGGCTGATGGGGATATTATTGGGGATGAAGACACTAAATGATAACTCTAGTCCAACTATCAATAATATGGAATTAGGTCTTAATCAAGAATACACGTAAAACCCAGTGGAATTGTGCATTGGCTACAGGGGGGTGGGGAAGTTTGGGGGAGAGGGAAAGAACATGAAACATGTAACTATGGGAAAATATTTAAAACAAATAAATATATAAAAAGAATCCTCCTCTTAGCCATAGATTGTAGAGGCATTTTTTCTGTGCTTCCCTAATTTGCTTACAATATTACCCTCTATATTACAAATAAGTAACCCTTTTGAACTTATAGTGGAATGCAGTGTGAGATGCCACACTATGTCTAGTTTTTGCCAGACTCTCTGCAGTTTTCGCAGCAGTTTCTGTCAAATTGTGATTCCTTGCTCCAATAGGGGTGATTTGAGGGTTTATCAAATACCAGGTTAATGTGCTTATTTGCTCCTGTGTATATGTATAAGTATAATATATGCACATATACATATTTATATTGTACACCTAGTCTGCTCCTTTGATCAACCACTCTATTTTCTTATCTACTACCAAATTGCTCTGCTTCTGCTTTTCTGGCCAGCTCCTATCTCGTCTGCAGATCTCTCTATCTTCTTCAGCTGATTTGTCTAGGAAAAAATGACCTAGTGTGAGTTCTTCTTGCCTTTCCCCCTCAGAATTCAGTTGAGCATGTTTTCTGAGGTTGTTGTCAGAGAGGTTTAGAGGAAGGCCAAGGTTGTCACCTCTTACTCTGCCATCTTGACTCTGGCTCCTCAGCTAAGTTACACTTAATATTCTCACTCATTTCTCAACCCTTTAATTATGTGACTCCCTACTTTATCACACACCTGAAACCATTCATTCTCTCTAAGGCAACCAGTGATTTCTGAATATGCCAAATCCTATCGCATTTCCCTTTTTTCATCTTTTCCATTAGTTTCCAGGACAAGGAAACCTGAATTCTAAATCAGACATTTACACTCTCTTATTGTGTAACACCGAGAATGACACTTAACCTCTGTTTTCCTCCTTTTCTCATCTATAAAATGGGGGTAATAATAGAACCTACCTCAGAGTTATTGTGAGGATTAAATAAGGTAAAGATTATAAAGTAGCACTATAGTAGGTATCAAAGAAATATTTTCTATTACTATTCTTTTCATGGAACTACTCTCTTGGTTCTCCCTCTTGTCAGCAAGTCTTTCTCACATTGCTTTTCTGGGTTATTATATATGCTCCATTTCCTATCTATGGGTGATTCTCCAATGTCCTTGCCTAGGACTTCTGAGGCAGCTTAGCCCAGAGTCTTTCTTGGGCCCTCAGTATTTCCCTTTCTACCTTCCTTAAAATCCACTGAATCAGAAGCATCTCTAGTCCCTAAAATCAGCATGGGTCTCACTTCTTTTGTCCTAATTTTTAAGTCTAAATAGCTTCTTCCAAGGCTCAAGGACTCTCCTTATTCTCCTTGAATCATCTCACTAATTCTCAGGGATTCAACTATCATCTGAATACAGGTTATTCCCAGAGCTAAATACCCAGCCTTAGTCTATATTGATCTATATTCCAGATCCAGAGCAACCAACTGCCTACTGACCTTTTTCATCTGGATGTTCCTTAAAGATCTCAATCTCTGCAAGTCAGCAATGGAACTTGTCATCATTTTCCAAATCAGCTCACCTTCCCAAGTTCACAATTCCACAGTCCCACTATCCAACAAATCACACAGGCTTTCATCCTCAGCACCATCCTTAACTCTTTGTTCTCTTCCCTAAATCAGATCTCTTGCCCTGTGTGTGGAGTAGAATTCTGGGGAAGCTTGTACCCCCACGAATCACTCTAATGAGTAGACCATGGACTTGATAAGATGCTGGCAGAGAAAAGCTGCTATATTTGGAGAAAACAGTGGACAGCAGGGAAGAGGGTGAGGGGAAAGGAGAGGGGAAGAGAAGGGAAAGAGATTCTGCCCACATAAGAGGCTTGCTTAGGGCAAAAATGTCCTCTCTTCTTCTAGGTTCAATCAGACTTTTATAACAATCCTGATATAAGGTTCTCCTCTTCCTGTCTGTCCAATCCCAAAGAAGGGGAGTCTGTGACATTTACAGTCCTGACACATGATTTTCAATATTACATATCATTAAAGGCCCCCATGATGCAGAAAGACCCATGACTATCTTGGGATTCCTAGGCTGGGGACCATAATGATACTTTTGAAACTCACTGCACTTTCCCTCCTTCAGCTTATCTTATAGTTTTGGTTTTCTTCCCACTGTACAGATAAACTCTTCTCAAGGTTTTTGAAAATAGGTCAGGAGAATGAAAAGTGTTATGGGGTGGGGCAGGCAGTTTTAGTCTAAGGAATGGTAACACTAGGAGGTCTAGAGAATTGGGGTTACCAGCCAAATACTACTCTGAGAATTACACACTGAATCTCCTCCCACACACCATGTCTTGGCCCTTCTCCTTCCATTCTACAACATCTTAGCACCAGTTCTCTTCTCCCCATTTATATGACATTTACCCTAAGCCAGGCCCTCATCTGCTTTTGTTTAGGCTGCTTCTATAGCTTCCTAAATGTCACCCCTTCATCATCCTTGTTCCAGTCGCTGACTTTTCTTTCTACTCTCTACAGCTGCCAAAACTGATCATCCTATGCTGAGATCTGAAAATGTCCCTATAGAAGCTCTAGTGATTCCTGTTACTTTGAGATTTTAATCTACTCTCCTGTATTTGAATTTGACACTCTTTGAAATCTGGCTTCAACTCATTTTTCTATATCTGGAAATTCTAGATTACAGAAGCTCAAGTTTTTCACACCCTCCATTTTCTAGGCAGTCTAACTTGCTTTTCTTTATACATATCATTCTATCCTCCATTTGTAATAACATTTTACAAATCAACGTGGAGAGCAAGAAGATGGACAGTTGTCTGTTTAGAACATAGAATGAACCAAGTCAGGCAGGGGCTATCAGGTGCCAATTCAGTTGATGCTCAGGAACAAAAGGAAGGATTTGAAGTGATCTCTCATCTCAATCTGGAGATTGGGTTGGAGTGGGAGGTTGGTTTAATTTGGGGTAGGCCTAGGTCAACTTGAATTACCAGCAACCTGCACTAATCAAGTAATAGTCTTCAGACCCTGTGATACTTTCATACCAAAGAACCTGTTCCTGATGTATACTTCAAAGCAAGCAACAACAGCCAGCATCAAATAACCTGATTTATGTTGAGGCAGTCTGGCTCTGCCAGGCAGACAACTGACAAGCCTGATTACTTCCATTTCAAGATCATCTTCCATCTTTAGTTTAGATTAGAATCTCCTGTTTCCCTCCTCCCTGTCATTCCCCTGCTTCCTCCCTAAGTCTATTAATATAAAAGTTTCAAACTTACCCAAAGTAAATGTCATCTTTACCTTAGGGTATAGTAGCTGTATATTTGGGAATTTGAGGGAAGAGGAGACTTATTTCAACTACAGTGAAGGTTTAACTCTCAGTAAATAGCATTATCCAAATCAAGACCAGAATAGACAGTTAGAAGCAGTTGTGTAATCCCAACCACAGATTCTTCACTTGGCTGACTATTCTGGGACTTTTTTATACTGAAGTTGAGTTTAGCAGATTCATCACAACTAAATCTGTGAGGTTCTTTGTGTTTCACTATCTCAACTCAAGTGTTACAGTTACGTATCACTCACACATACTCAGCTTCAGCTCCTCATATCACCAGGACCCTATTATAACACATTTCCATGCCTGTGCACTGGCTTTGCCCCTTGCCTGAAATGCAATCTCTCCTCATCTTGACCTTTAATTATTAGTACCTTCTTTCAAGGTTCTTCAATCTCCCTAATTGCCAGAGCCTACCCCCAATTTTTTTTGTATTCATCTTGTTAGAAATTTCCATTTCCTTATTGGTATCTATGTTGTCATTCCCCCCAAACATTGGGAAACTCATTGCAAGATGATATCATTTCATTCCTGTCTTTATCTCCCACTATTTAATAGGGTCCTTGCCTTTCAAGAGGCCCTTAAAATTCATAAATGCTTCTGGATTGATTATTTCAGAGACCTCAGCCCCACAATAGAAAACCAAACCAAACCAAATAAAATCTTCATACACTCTAAGGTCATAATGTAAGGATAAATGACAATTCCATAAATGATTGTGAGTCCCACTGAATGGTATTTTTTCCTGCCTCCCTTTTCTCCTTTGTCTTTCTCTCTGCATGCTTTTTTTTGTTCTCTGAAAACTAGTCATGTTAGGGTTCCCTTGAGGAGCCAGAGGAGGCCTCTTCTTCACCTTCAATCCATGAACTCTTTATTGTGAACAGTATTTAAAGGGGATTTCATCAGTCAGTCAGTGAATTAAGTAGAATTTATTAAGCTGAATACTATGCTAACCTCTGAGCATGAGGGGAAAGGAAAAAAAAGACCATCCCTGTTCTGAGAGACTACTGTAAAGTGGGAGAGAAAATGTGCATATAATTCTATAGAAAAATCTATGTATAAGATAAATTTTGTAGCAGATAATATATATAGGTGATAAACAACAGAGAGAACTTAGAGATACACCTCAGGTAGAGCTGACACCTAGACCTAAGGAACCAATTACCCTGGGCTGTATCCCATTTTCCCTTTTTTTCTCTCTCCAGTTCCCCTGTTATCTAGTTTCTCTGTGGGCTCATTGTGACCAAAGTGCTAATGGTCTTCATAGTTCTGGTTGTTCTCCTGAACAAGTGCAGAGGCCCAGGTGAGTGGTGATCCTAGATATGACTTTATTTTAAATGTACCAGGAAGCAAGGCCTTTTTATTCCCTAGATAGAAGCAGCTCCCCTAATCCCAAATTCTGAGGGAAAATACTGGGGCACTTCTAAAGGACTCATTTGTAGAACAAGGCCCTGAGGTCCTAGTTGAAAATACCCTGAAAAACCAATAGGGATCAGCAAATGTGAGGAAATATCATCTGAGTATAAGGGACTTTTTAAAGTATTATCCTGAGGTTGTGAGGAGGAGGCCTTGGGGAGGACTTGTTGGTGAAACCCTCTGCTTGTGACTTCAGAGGAGAGGGAAGAATATGGGGTAGGTATAGCAGCCTGCTGCTACAAGATCTTCTTCTATGGGTTGAACACCAGGAAGGGAAGAGGGGGACTGAGGGAATACTGGTGGAAGGGTTAAAGATTAAGAGAGAAAGGACATGGGTAGAGAAAAGAGACAAAGAGACACAGGGTTCTTCAGCATCACATCCAGCCTGCCAGCTCCTCCTCTGATGGTGAGAGAGTCTGGAGTCATACAGGAGAACTGATTTCAGTATTGTTGATGAAACTCCAATAGTGGGATCTTGATGGCTTGGAGAGTCATAAGAGGTATAAATAAGCTAGTTTATTGTTGGTAAATTTGGGAAAGTGGGTGAGAGGGTTACTATCACTAGGAATAGCCCAACTGCCTAGAAAGTAAAAGATCAGGTGGTTTTACTCTACTAAGCTACAACTCTATCTAAATTGGAGAGGGCAGAAGTATTGGGTTTCTCGCTATTCTGCTACAAGATGCTCCAAGATGACACAGGAACCAGGATCCTTGCACCACCAGTTAAGTCCAAAAAGCACTAGGGAGTATAGGTTTTTCTATCTGCTGTCCACCAGCAGTAGATCTTGAACCTTATCTCTACCTAGGCTGAGTTAGTTGCTTGGTGGTCTCTTCTCTTAAATTTTCAGTGAATTCCAATCTTTTCAGCTCCTTAGATCTCAGGCAAGCTGGACAAAACAATAATAACCTCCTTCTCTCAGCTTGGCCAAGAAGACTCTTCTTTCATTCAAATCTCTGGTTTAATTCCATTATAGAATGCATATGCATCCAGTTCAAGATTTGCTTCAAGGTGTGATCTTTTCTGTCTTATCTTGAGCCTATACCTATATCTATAATTTCCCTATAACAATACTTTCATGATTCATTCATACCTGGAATCCTATAGTAGGGAGAAAGTGCAAATGGCAGGTGGATGGATCAGGTGGTTGGGTTTCTGGGTTTTTGATGTCATTGATTCTCCCTCTGAGTTTGGGGAATCTGCCCAGACTTCTGTACTGGGTGACTTTGGGTAAGAATTGGAAACAAGACATACCAGTATTGAAAAAAAGAATAGAAATAATTTTATGGGGGAAGGGAGAAGACTAGATGTATGGATTCATTATCTGGACTTTCTCTCTTTCTTTAGGGCAAGGAAAGCTGCAGTGGGAGTTATCCTTAGGATTCTAGTGACCAGGAATGAAATGAATTTATTTCAATGTATATCCCAATTTGATACATGTTCCTGCCATCTTGAGTCTGGCAATATGGGGATTTCTACATAAGGATAGAGAATGCCATACTCATGTTATTTCTATGCTCAGATCACTCAAGTCCTTTCTCTCCAATCTCGGAGGGAATTTTTTCTCTTATGATGAATTCATAATGTTAGAGTCGCTTATAATAAAAAGGTCCCTATGGGTATTTCTCACATTGTTATTATTCTGCATATGGCTCAGGCTGTTTTCTCTTAGGCATCAAAATGGCTCCTGATTGCCTATGAAATGAAGTTCAAATTCCTGATACTTAAGACTATTAATGATATGGCCTTCAGTTACTGAATCAATCTTCCTTCCCACATTCTCCACAGAGATTCTACCCTAAAATCTGATTGGACTCTGCATCTTGCTCTTAAATAGAAGTATAAACAGAAACAGAGGCCACTAAACTGTGTTGACCTAAAAACCATATTAATATTGTCTCATTATATCATACAAGTACATTATATCATACAAGTAGTGCCCTGTATCTTTAGAGAATGGATTTGTAAGGATTTTTAATAGCTGCCATATTGGGTCAAGCTTGATTGCCAGTTACCTGATCGGAATCAGAATGAATTGAGGTGGCATGAGCCCGGCATGAGCCAAGAGGCAGTTGGAAACTTCCTATATATATATAAGGGACAAACCTGGACCACTCCTGGTCTCAGTCCTTGAGATAAAACTGGGCAAAGGAGGGAGGTAGTTTAGATTTAGGCTTGGCAGAGTTAATTCTGATATTACTCTCAATCACTGTCAACTAGAAATACAACTTTATCTATCAACTTCAGTTCTCTGATATTTACATCATGACCAAACTGTCATAGCTGAACAAAACTTGGATCAAATGGGATCAGGCCTTTTGGCCTGGCTTTTCAAAGGCTATCAATTGATTATCTTGGAGATTAACAACTACTTATCTACTTAGATTCAATTTAGAAATCCTGTTCCCACTTTCCATCATTAATCCCATTTTCCCTTTCCACCCATTTACTGACATTAAATTATTTACAAAGAAGCCATCTTCAAACCTGTCTATGTTTCTCAGGATTCCAGAAAGAGGGTGCCAGTTGAAGAAGTCATCTTGGTTGTTAGGGAAGAAGATTTCAAAGTTATTCATTCTCAAATCATCATTCTGAGTCAATCCGCAGGAAGAACGAGTTGCCTAAACTAATTAGTCTTGATAAACCTAACATACAAGTCTACTAGTTTAGTAATTAAGAGAAGACAGTCATCTTCAACTAGTTTCTTAAGGATTTGTTTGGAACTAGTCAGCTGTGTTCACCAATCAGTTGATTCTTCAGTTCTCAAGCTGCAGTACCAACCAACTGTTAGAAAGTCATCTAATTATTAAAGTAGGAAGATTAAACACTTTCTCCTACTGTGCCAAACTGTACTTGAAGTTGACCTTTTGGGATAATTACTTTACATTTGTGACCCATTAAGACCTATAACCCCCCTTCTAAATTATCATAACAGATTGGAAGACCTACTGTTGAAAGGAAAATTGTTTTGTTGTCTTTATATTATTGATTATGAGCAAATTGATCATATAAATCCTTTAGATAAGTAACTACAATTATAATTTTGAGAGTTAGACCCAGCTATTTAACAATGTATAAGATATCAATTATAAAAATATGATGTTACTCTTAGTATTAGAAAAGATATAGTCTGGTGCATTAGAATAATATAGCAATTAACAATATTAAACGCTTTTTTTGTCTAAATAAAAACTTTAGGTCTACCTAGTTATCTAGGGAAGCTGAAATCCATGCAGAAGGAGTTGGGTTCACTGGGAATGGAGAGAGTACAAGTGGGCAGATGAGATCATATGAAAACAAGCTTGGCATTTCAAGATGTTTTTTGATTCTTTGAAGATTTATGCTAACTATAGGCTCCTTAGAATATTATAGCAAGAAAGGTTACTTTAAACTAAATAGATTGATAAGTTCAGTATTAATTAATTTTTTTATCTTAACATTGTACTGGGACTTAGGACTTCATAGTAAATGTTACAAGTCCTAATAACTGAACACCATTACATTAGCATTCTATGTACCTTCTACTGTGTTAATGGATTATGCTAAACTTATAAAACACAGGGTTGTACATCTATATGAGATCTTTATCACAGAGTGGGTGAGATAAGACCTGGAACTTATTTTTACCCACAATAAATAAAGCTGGATTTTCAACTCACATTTTGACCCAGATTTCTTATTCTTTTTCTACTATGGATGGCTGAAACATTGGATATACTCACATACCTGTGACCCCTTATATAACATGATTTTCTAAAACATTCATACATATGTTTTATAATGTTTTTAGAAATATTTTATATAATATTTATTTATTAAATGTTTTATAAAGTTTAATTGATAAATTAGACACAGGGAGATTACTAACATTAAAGCAATAATAAAGTATACTGTATATTATTACGTAGTACTGTATAATATCCTCCCCCTACCCAACCTAAGAGGGAAAAATTGCAAGACCCCCAGTGGATGACTGAAACTGTGGATAGTTTTTATTTGTATTTTTAACACCTAGGTTCACTTTATTATATAGTACCGTGCTCTTTTCCTGCTGCTTAGTTTGGGACTCTATGGCCTCTCCACCCCACAAAAAAATTCCCTAAAAAAACCCCTCCAAGTAAAAACAAAAGAAATCCCCAGAGCATGAAATATGGAAGAAGGGTGGACCTAGATAAAATGGTCTTTACAAAAGAGACAGTCTCACCAATCAAAATCCCTTACCTAACAATCCTAACTGTAATTCTACAGAGGAAAAAAATAGATTTTTCACAAAATAGATAAGTTCCAAGTATTTCTTTTTTTTTTTTTAACCTTTAACTTCTGTGTATTGGCTCATAGGTGGAAGAGTAGTAAGGGTGGGCAATGGGGGTCAAGTGACTTGCCCAGGGTCACACAGCTGGGAAGTGTCTGAGGCACAATCTGAAGTTCCAAGTATTTCTGAGGAAAATATCAGAACTGAGTAACTACTATGACATAGAAACACAAGAGTAAAGAGACATAAAAAAGGAAAGACAAAAGGACAATACTGTGGCTGCATGTTCAATTCAACAAAGGGAAATCAGCAAGATGGGCATGGGATCTTAGAGGCACTGATGGCTAAAGAAGGGGTTAGGAGATCTCCCATATTGCCAAGTGGGTCATCTCAGGAGAAAGAGGGATGTGAGAGTAACCAGAGGTTACCCCAGTCTTGGGAAACTGATGTAGATTTCTTCTTCTAGGCTCTCTGCCTGATGACTTTGAGGAAACATCTGGTTCAGATCTATAGCTGGGCCTGCCACCTGCTGAATGTGGATCTGGTATCCTCATAAGTATTACATGCAGCATGGGAGACCCAACTGCCCAGGAGCTAGTCCAAGGATCAGAATTAGGAGGCTTTAACAAAAGAGAGATCTTGCTAACATTCCTCATAAAAACAGCCGAACTGGGGGCAGCTGGGTAGCTCAGTGAATTGAGAGCCAGGCCTAGAGACAGGAGGTCCTAGGTTCAAATCCGGCCTCAGCCACTTCCCAGCTGTGTGACCCTGGGCAAGTCATTTGACCCCCATTACCTACCCTTACCACTCTTCCACCTATAAGTCAATACACAGAAGTTAAGGGTTTAAAATAAAAAAAACAAAACAACAAAAAAACAACAAAACAGCCGAACTGAAAAGAAACCCTGAAATACAAATACTGGAATAATAAAACTATTAGAAAAAATGATATGGATGAAGAATTTGCATTCTATGAGGGTGAAATGGAAAGATGATGACCAACTATAAGGTCAACAAGTAGTCAAATAAGATGGAAACCTAGAAATGATTTATTTTGGATTGTGATACTTTTAGTAGGGGAAAAGAAATGGAAAAGGAAATTGATATAATAAGGAATATAGAAGGAACAGTTGAGGGAGCTTACTCTCACATTATCAGGAGGTACAATTAGATCTGTCTAAACAAATGAGAAAGGGGAAGACAGTCTCTTAATTCTCACTTTAAACTGATGCAGAACAAGGCAATGCACTGATATTCTTTTTTTTAAAGCATTTATTAATATTTATTTTTTTGAAAAGTTAACATGGTTACATAATGCTCTTACTTTCCCCTTTACCCCCAACTTCTCCCTCCCCCCATGGCTGATGTGTATTTCCACTGGTTTTAACATGTGTCACTGATCAAGACCTATTTCCAAATTGTTTATAGTTGCATTGGTGTGGTAGTTTTGAATCTACATCCCTAATCATGTCTGCCTCAACCCATGTGTTCAAGCAGTCGTTTTTCTTCTGTTTCCACTCCTGTAGTTCTTCCTCTGAATGTGGGTAGTGTTCTTTTCCATAAATCCCTCAGAATTGTCCTGGGTCATTGCATTGCTGCTAGTACAGAAGTCCATTTACATTCTATTTTACCACAGTGTATTGGGCTCTGTGTACAATGTTCTTCTGGCTCTGCTCCTTTCACTCTGTATCAATTCCTGGAGGTCTTTCCAGTTCACATGGAATTCCTCCAGGTTATTATTCCTTTGAGCACAATAGTATTCCATCACGAGCATATACCACAATTTGTTCAGCCATTCCCCAATTGAAGGACATACCTTCATTTTCCAGTTTTTTGCCACCACAAAAAGCGCAGCTATAAATATTTTCGTACAAGTCTGTTTATCTATGATCTCTTTGGGGTACAAACCCAACAATGGTATGGCTGGATCAAAGGGCAGGCATTCTTTTGTAGCCCTTTGAGCATAGTTCCAAATTGCCAGCCAGAATGGTTGGATCAGTTCACAACTCCACCAACTATGCATTAATGTCCCAGTTTTGCCACATCCCCTCCAGCATTCATTACTCTCCCCTTCTTTCATTTTAGCCAATCTGCTAGGTGTGAGGTGATACCTCAGAGTTGTTTTGATTTGGATTTCTCTAATTATTAGAGATTTAGAACACTTTCTTGTGTGCTTATTGATACTTTTGATTTCTTTATCTGAAAATTGCCTATTCATGTCTCTTACCCATTTATCAATTGGGGAATGGCTTGATTTTTTATACAATTGCTTTAACTCCCTGTGTATTTGAGTAATTAGACCCCAGTCAGAGTTTTTTGTTATAAAGATTTTTTCCCAATTTGTTGTTTCCCTTCTGATTTTGGCTATATTGTTTTGGTTTGTACAAAAGCTTTTTAGTTTGCTGTAATCAAAATCATTTATTTTACATTTTGTAATTTTCTCTAACTCTTCCTTGGTTTTAAAATCTTTCCTTTCCCAGAGATCTGACAAGTAAACTACTCTATGTTCACTTAACTTATTTATAGTTTCCCTCTTTATATTTAAGTCATTCACCCATTCTGAATTTATGTTGGTGCAGGGTGTTAAATGTTGATCCAAACCTATCCTCTCCCATATTGCTTTCCAAATTTCCCAGCATTTTTGTCAAATAGTGGATTTTTGTCCCAAAAGTTGGGCTCTTTGGGTTTATCATACACTGTCTTGCTGATGTCATTTACCCAAAGTCTATTCCACTGATCCTCCCTTCTGTCTCTTAGCCAGTACTATACTGTTTCGATGACAGCTGCTTTATAGTACAGTTTAATATCTGGTACTGCTAGGCCCCCTTCCTTAACATTTTTTTTTCATTATCTCCCTTGATATTCTTAATCTTTTGTTATTCCAAATGAACTTTGTTATAGTTTTTCCTAATTCAGTAAAAAAAGTTTTTTGGTAGTTTGATAGGTATGGCACTAAATAGGTAAATTAATTTGGGTAGAATGGTCATTTTTATTATGTTAACTCATTGTACCCATGAGCAGTCAATATTTTTCCAATTGTTTAGATCTAGTTTTAATTGTTTGGAAAGTGTTTTGTAGTTGTTTTCGTATAATTCCTGTGTTTGTTTTGGTAGATAGATTCCTAAGTATTTTATATTATCTAGGGTGATTTTAAATGGTGTTTCTCTTTCTACCTCTTGCTGCTGTGATGTGTTGGAAATATATAGAAATGCTGATTATTTATGTGCATTTATTTTGTATCCTGCAACATTGCTAAAGTTGTTGATTATTTCTACAAGCTTCTTAGTTGATTCTCTAGGATTTTTTAAGTAGACCATCATATCGTCTGCAAAGAGTGATAGCTTAGTCTCCTCATTGCCTATTTTGATACCTTCAATTTCTTTTTCTTCTCTAATTGCTACTGCTAATGTTTCTAGTACAATGTTAAATAATAGAGGATATAATGGGCATCCTTGTTTCACTCCTGATCTTATTAGAAATGCTTCTAATTTATCCCCGTTGCATATGATACTTGTTGATGGTTTTAGGTATATATTGTTTATTATTTTTAGGAAAGGTCCTTCTATTCTTATATTTTCCAGGGTTTTCAATAGGAAAGGATGCTGTATTGTGTCAAAGGTTTTTTCAGCATCTATTGAGATAATCATGTGATTTTTGTTTGTTAGATTGTTGATATGGTCAATTATGTGGATGGTTTTCCTAATGTTGAACCATCCCTGCATTCCTGGTATAAATCCCACCTGATCATGGTGGATAATCCTCTTGATCACTTGCTGGAGTCTCTTTGCTAATATTCTTTTAAAAATGTTTGCATCTGTGTTCATTAGGGAGATTGGTCTGTAGGTTTTTTTCTCTGTTTTTGATCTACCTGGCTTTGGAATCATATTTGTGTCATAAAAGGAAGTTGGTAGGACTCCTCCTTTGCTTATTACATCAAATAATTTGTATAGTATTGGGATTAGTTGTTCTTTGGATGACTGATAGAATTCACTTGTGAATCCATCAGGCCCTGGAGATTTTTTCTTAGGGAGTTCTTTGATGGCTTGTTCAATTTCCTTTTCTTTTCTTTTTTTTTTAAATTTTAAACATTTATTAATATTCATTTTTAACATGGTTACATGATTCATGCTCCCACCCTCCCCTTCACCCCCCGCAATCTCCCCACCCATGGCCGACACACATTTCCACTGGTTTTGTCATGTGTCCTTGATCAAGAACTATTTCTGAATTGTTGGTAATTGCATTGGTGTGGTAGTTTCGAGTCTACATCCTCAATCATGTCCACTTCAACCCATGCGTTCAAGCAGCTGTTTTTCTTAAATGTTTCCTCTCCTGCAGTCCTTCCTCTGAATGTGGGTAGCGTTCTTTACCATAAATCCCTCAGAATTGTCCTGTGTCATTGCATTGCTGCTGGTACAGAGGTCCATTACATTTGATTTTACCATAGTATATCAGTCTCTGTGTACAGTGTTCTTCTGGCTCTGCTCCTTTCACTCTGCATTAGTTCCTGGAGGTCTTTCCAGTTCACCTGGAACTTCTCTAGTTTGTTATTCCTTTTAGCACAATAGTATTCCATCACAAGCATATACCATAATTTGTTCAGCCATTCCCCAATTGAAGGGCATACCCTCCTTTTCCAGTTTTTTGCCACCACAAAATCAATTTCTTTTTTTGATATGGGATTATTTAGGTATTCTATTTCTTCTGCTGTTAATATAGACAATTTATATTTTTGTAAATATTCATCCATGTCTCATAGATTTTTATATTTATTGCCATATAATTGAGCAAAATAGTTTTTAATGATTGCCTTAATTTCCCCTTCCTTAGAGGTGAGATCTCCCTTTTCATCTTTGATACTGTCAATTTGGTTTTCTTCTTTCCTTTTTTTTTATTAGATTGACCAGTACTTTGTATATTTTATGTGTTTTTTCAAAATACC
Source organism: Gracilinanus agilis (assembly GCF_016433145.1). NCBI lineage: Eukaryota > Metazoa > Chordata > Mammalia > Didelphimorphia > Didelphidae > Gracilinanus > Gracilinanus agilis. The sequence goes on along the minus strand of NC_058133.1, from coordinate 272,202,471 downwards.
AGCTTCTAGTCTTATTTATTAATTCAATAGTTCTTTTACTTTTGATTTTATTAATTTCTCCCTTGATTTTTAGTATTTCTAATTTAGTTTTCATCTGGGGATTTTTAATTTGCTCGCTTTCTAATTTTTTAAGTTGCATGCCCAATTCATTTACCTCTTCCCTCCCTAATTTGTTAATATATGCACTCAAGGACACAAATTTCCCCCTGAGTACTGCCTTGGCTGCATCCCACAGAGTTTGGTAGGATGTCTCATCATTGTCATTCTCTTCAATGAAATTGTTGATTGTTTCTATGATTTCTTCTTTGACTAGCTGGTTTTGGAGAATCATATTATTTAATTTCCAATTAGTTTTTGATTTGCCTGTCCAGGTGCCCTTACTAATTATTATTTTTATTGCATTATGGTCTGAGAAGGTTACATTTATTATTTCTGCTCTTTTGCATATGTTTGCAATGTTTCTATGCCCTATTACATGGTCAGTCTTTGTGAATGTACCATGTGCAGCTGAAAAGAAGGTGTATTCCTTTTTGTTCTTATTTATTTTTCTCCACAGATCTATTAAATCTAATTTTTCTAGGACTTCATTCATCTCTCTTACCTCTTTCTTATTTATTTTTTGGTTTGATTTATCTAGATCTGAAAGAGGGATATTTAGATCTCCCACTAGTATGGTTTTTTCTTGAGATCTGCCAGTTTCTCCTTTATGAATCTGGTTGCTATGCCATTTGGTGCATACATATTGAGCAATGTAATTTCCTCATTGTTTATACTGCCTTTAATCAGGATGTAATGACCTTCCCTGTCTTTTTTAATCATATCTCTTTTTACTTTGGCTTTGTCAGAAATCATAATAGCCACTCCTGCCTTCTTTTTTCTCATTTGATGCCCAAATGATTTTGCTCAAGCCCTTTACCTTAAACCTGTGTATGTCCACCCGCCTCATATGTGTTTCTTATAGACAACATATGGTAGGATTTTGGTTTCTAATCCACTCTTCTATTTGCTTCCTTTTTATGGGTGAGTTCATCCCATTCACATTCAGAGTTATAATTATCAGTTGTGTATTCGCTGACATTTTGGTATCCTCTCTTATTCTACCCCTTCTTCTTACACTTTTTCCTTTTAAACCAGTGGTTTGCTTTATGCCAGTAACCCTTGTCCCCTCCCTTGATTTACTACCCTTTTACCCCCTCCTTTATTATTCCCCTCTATTTATTTTTAAGGCCTAATGAATTCCCTGTCCCCTCTCCTCCCCTCCCTTTTTTGACCTCCCCACTTCTCTGTTCCCCTTGGTTTTTCCCTTCTGACTTTCTCAGTAGGGTTGGATAGAATTTTATCTATGGATAAAATGGATAAAGCTACTCTTCCCTCTCAGGGTTAATTACACTGAGAGTAAGGTTTAACTATTACCTCTTAATGCTCTCTTGCTCTCCTTCTTATAATAGTATTCATCCCTTCCCCTTCCCATGCCCTCTTTGTGTGTAATAGAATATCCTATTTTTTTATTCATTCAAGTTTCTCTTGGTGTCCTCTACTCACCTCCCTCTTTCCCACCCCCATATCATCTTAGACTATTTAGTATTCCAACCTCTCCCTATGAATAATTCTTCTAATTACTATAATAGTGAATACTATAATAGTGAATAGAGTTCCTCAAAGAGAATTATACATAACATTTCTCCATATAGGAATACCAATAATTGGATCATATTGAAGCCCTTAAAGAGGCAAATTTAAAAAAATACGAGTTTTATTTCTTTCCCCTCTGTTTCTTATTTACCTTTTTATGTTTCTCTTGATTTTTATGGTTGGATATCAGACTTTCCATTTAGTCCTGGTCTTTTCTGTGCAAATACTTGGAAATCCTCTATCTTATTGAATGCCCAAACTTTCCCTTGGAAGTATATGGTTAGTTTTGATGGGTAAGTGATCCTTAGTTGTAGACCCAGTTCTCTTGCCTTTCTGAATATCATATTCCAAGCCTTGTGATCTTTTATTGTGGAGGCTACCAGATCCTGTGTTATCCTGATTGTTGAATCTTGATATCTGAATTGTCCCTTTCTGGCTTCTTGTAAATTTTTTCTTTTACTTGAAAGCTCTTGAATTTGGCTATTATATTCCTGGGGGTTGTCTTTTCTGGGTCTAGTGTAGAGGGTGATCTATGGATCCTTTCAATGTCTATATTGCCCTCTTGTTGTAGAACTTCAGGGCAATTT
>NC_058133.1:272148096-272160406 GCF_016433145.1 Gracilinanus agilis | reverse complement strand
GATCTTTATCACAGAGTGGGTGAGATAAGACCTGGAACTTATTTTTACCCACAATAAATAAAGCTGGATTTTCAACTCACATTTTGACCCAGATTTCTTATTCTTTTTCTACTATGGATGGCTGAAACATTGGATATACTCACATACCTGTGACCCCTTATATAACATGGTTTTCTAAAACATTCATACATACATATGTTTTATAAAGTTTTTAGAAATATTTTATATAATATTTATTTATTAAATATTTTATAAAGTTTAGTTGATAAATTAGACGCAGGGAGATTACTAACATTAAAGCAATAATAAAGTATACTGTATATTATTATGCAGTACTGTATAGTAGCTTCCCCCCACCCAACCTAAGAGGGATACATTTCAAGATCCCGAGTGGATGACTGAAACTGTGGAAAGTTTTTGCTTTTATTTTTAACACCTATGTTAACATTATAGTATAATACTGTGCTCTTTTCCTGCTGCTTAGCTTGGGACTCTTTGGCCTCTCCACCCCACAAAAAAATTCCCTAAAAAAAACTTTCCAGGTAAAAGCAAAAGAAATCCCCAGAGCGTGAAGTGTGGATGAAAGGTAGGCTTGGATAATAGTCTTTGCAAAAGAGATGGTCTCACCAACAAGAATCCCTTACCTGCCAACACTAAGTGCAGAGGGAAAAAAATAGATTTTTCACAAAATAGATGTTACAAGTATTTCTGAGGAAAATATCAGAACTGAGTAGCTGCTATGATATACAAACACAAGAGTAAAGAGAGACAAAAAAAGGAAAGGCAAATGAACAATACTGTGGTTGCATGTTCAACTCACCAAAGGGAAATCACTGAGATGTGTATGGGCTCTTAGAGGCACTGATGGCTAAAGAAGGGGTTAGGAGATCTCCCATATTGCTGAGTGGGACACATTATATTAGATTACCTACACATTATGTAGGTAATCTAGGAACTAAGTTAGTTGTGGGTGTTGAATCCTAAGTGGGAAACCTAGGTAAATAGTGAACCCAAAAGATCACCCCCTGCAGTAGATGTTATTAGAATATATTGAATCTGCTTATCCCAAACTCCAGATGATAATAGTATCCCAGGGCTACCAGCGAAGCAGGGAATCAGCTGATAGATTTATTCAGCTAACTCTGCTCAATTTCAGCACTGTACCTTTGGATAATGCTTATGAATGACTGATGATTAATCTCTAAAGTAGAAGGATATAATAAACCTCTTCCCTTAAGTTGTCATAGGATACAATCCACAAGAGCCTACTAAATCTTTGATGAAGCTCAAGCCAGTTGTATGTTAAAGGATTATTTAATAACTTATAAACTTAGGGAGGAGGAGCAGGGTAATGGCTGGGAAATGGGAATAGGAAATCCTTAACTATATTTAGATGATTATATTATTGAGAAAACTTCTCATATATTGCTGATCAAATTTTAGTTGTTAACAGCCTGGCTGGGCTGAATAGGACCAACCTAATGTCAAGGTTATCCTGCTGATGGTAGTTTGTTGATCTTTTTGGTTAATGTAGTTCAGGAACAGGGATTGATGAAATAGAGTTAAAGCTGGTTTCTACTTGACGATTGAATAGAGCATACCTAGGTCTACCCAAAAACCACCCTTCACCCAACCAAAATGTCTCATCACTGAGATTCAGATGGCTTCAAATCTCTGGCTTTTATACCCGAGCCTAACTGCCTTTGGCTCCTGCCAAGCTTCTGCCAAGCTCCATCCATTCCACATTCTAAGCAGGTAACTGTCCATTATCTTGACTCCAACATGGCTGCCAAATATTTTCTTATAGTCATCTCAGGAGAAAGAGGGACATGAGAATAACCAGAGGTTACCACAGTCTTGGGAAACTGATGTAGGTCTTTTTCTAGGCTCTCTGACTGATAATTTTGACGAATCAGATCTAGAACTGGGTCTGCCACCTACTGAATATGGATTTGGCATCCTCATAAATATTACATACAGCATGGGAGACCCAACTGCCCAGGAGCTATTCCAAGAATCAGAATTAGGAGGCTTTAACAAAAGAGAGACCTTGCTAACATTCCTCATAAAAACAACTGAGCTGAATAGAAACCCTGAAATACAAATAGTGGAATAAAGGAAATATAAAAAGGGAAAAACAAAAAAACTGTCATAAAAAATGATATGGATGAAGAATCACATTCTATGAGGGTGGAGTGGGAGGATGATGACCAAATATAAGGTCATCAAGGAGTCAAATAAGATGGAAACCCAGAAGTGACTTATTTTTAATTGTGATACTTTAGCAGGAGAAAAGAAATGGAAAAGGAAACTGATATAATAAGGGAGAAAGAAGAAGGAACAGTTGAGGGAGCTTACTCTCACATTATCAGAAGGTACAATTAGATCTGTCTATTCAATTGAGAAAGGGTATGACAAGACAGCCTCTTAAATCTCACTTTAAACTGATGCAGAATGAAGTGCATAGAACTAGGAGACACATTGATATTTTATGAATTCTATTCTGTCAAACCAGTTCTCCTAACTAGTCTTCAGTCTCTAAAGGGAAGAGAAGACATTCCTTCCCATCTATTACTGGACTCTTCCTTTTGAGGAAAGAATAAAAAAAAACCCATTCTGTCAAGTCTCCAGCCTGGTCTCTTTCCTTGGGTGGAAGAGAATAACAACATCCCCTTCAGCTCCTAACATTTGTCTTCTCATGTGAAGGGACTAAGGCCCTGAAAGGACTCCACCTTGAGGCCACACTCCTATGGACATTGAAAATATAATTTAACTCATTCCTCAATGATTAAGAATACCCCTTCCTTGTCACACACTGACTCTCCTAGTGATTCTGAAATCCCAGATCTCATTGAGTAAAATTCACCTTCCATTCCTCATCTCTTATCGCCATTCCCTTTGACTGAACTCCCTTAATATCCCACTCTAATGTTTTCCACCTCTTTCAATATGCGTTCTGGAGTGCTTGCCCTAGGAGTAAAAAATTTGCTTTGATTTTAAATATTTTCCTTTACCACTATCTTTTAGCTCTCACCAAGTCTTGATTACTCTCAGAGGACACAACCCTTTCCCCTTGCTTTCCAGCAGTAGATGTATTTTGACATATTCTCTTCAACTCTTTGATCTTGATGGAGTAGTTGGAATACTCTATTCATTATTATGACTTCCACATCCTCTTCCTACTATTGTCATTAGTAACCTCTTCTCCTTTGAGGTTCTCTTAAACCATATATACCACTCAATCAAGTTCCTGGTTGTGGTTGTCTGTGAACCTCCCTTCTTTCTTCATTAAGTTCAGTGCCTGGCTTAGGGTTTTTCTCTCCTCTTCAACTCCTGTCCTCAGACCATGGGATTTCAATCTCCATTCTCTCTCTGTCTGTCTCTATCTGTCTCTCTCCTAATTTCCTCCCTCCCTCACTATATATATATATAAAGTGTGTGTGTGTGTGTGTGTGTGTGTGTGTGTGTGTGTGTGTGTGTGTACAATGTAAGGGCCAGAATGTAAGAGGTTAAAATTAAAAGGGTTGGACTAAATATATGAGTGTGGTCACTGTAATTATTACTCAAGTCAGAATGACTTTTTAGCAATTTATTTATAAAATAGAGAGAAAGAATGAAAGTAGAGAAATGAGAAAGAGAATAGAGTAAGAAATCTAGCTTAAAGAACTAGAGTATTTGCTCAGTCCCTGGCTTTACTCCAGCAGAGTTCCAGAAGCCCTAGCCAGAGGGCCTAGGGGGTCAATTAAACAAGGGTTTTAGTCATGAGGCCTCTTCTTAGATGAGGAGCCCCTCTGGAGTCTAGTATCTCTCAGAACCAAGGAAGGGAGTGAATGAATGGAGATTTTGAACCTTGGACTGCATCACCCATAAGTCCTTAGTATTTCCCAGAATTCCCTTTAATCTCTCCTGTGCCTCCACTTTCCCATGGTCACATTATTGTGCTATAATTGGCTGCAACTCCTCCTTCTTTCTCTTTTTGCTCCTGGGAACAAGCTGGTTACTGACCTTTTAGTTAGGTCTCTTTTGTTAGTTTATGATTAATAAAACTTTAAAACATATAATATTTAGTTATTGAATGTTAATTTTAATCTCCACATTTTAGGCTAACAATAAGAGGATAGAATTCTTGAATATTTTTAGGAGATATTTTAAATTAGTAAGTTTGTCTGGACTCTGCTCACCCAGCACAAGAGTTGAGAGCTGGGGTTGCATCTTCTGTCCTTGTACCCTGCCCTCCTGCCCTTTCTTCTTTGCTGTCCATGCCTGCCGGGTGGCCTGCTTTATGCTGCTGCTATTACAACTCCTCCTGCCCAGACTGCAGCCCTCCCTGCTGAGACCAGTACTGGGGCTGTGAACCAGCCAATCCTAGCTGCTTTTTTCCAATGGACGGGTGAGAACTCCAATCCCTTCCCCCACCCCACGTAGATTTTCCAGCCAGCTCTAGCCATTTTTTAAGCTGAAGTCTTAAGCTGACCCTGGATTCCTGGCTGAGAAAGGCTTGCAACTCAGGATTCTATTTTTTCACAGGAAGGGGACTTCTCTGCAGTTTTTCCTTTTGAGGACAGTGAGACTTAATCAGTATATTTGAAGTAGAAGTTTTTGGATTTTGTCCGTACCTTTTGGCCAGGCTTTCATATGCAAATATCCTATTGTCCTCCCTCGTAATTTTGACTTTCTGCCTGTTTATTATAAACAAACCCCATTGATCCTTTTTTTTTTTTTGAGGACTAATGCTTTTTCAAAGCCTACTTGAAACTCTAAAACAACAGTTTGAATTGCTAAAGTTACAAAGTGCAGTTTGGATCCCTTAATTCTTTTCCTGGGGATTTTTGTGCTGATTAAATACCTTGCAGTTGAGAGCTTGACTTATCTTAAGATTCAGGGGAGAAATTCATCTCCTCACACCCCTTTGGCTTTTTGGTTTACCCATACCCATTATGAGTGTCCTGCACACTACGTTCAGTGCAGAATTCTCCCTCACTCTCACTATGACAACATTCAGAGCTCTGACAAAGGAAATCTGAATGGCTGATTTATATGGGGCAGGGGAAATAACCTTAAAATATATCTGGAAGTTTATTGCTTGCTAATCATTCTCAACATCTCCCCTCCCTAATAGTGAATAAGTCTATTGGAAATGGTAAAAAGGATTTTTTTTTACTACACTGTTTGTAACTTGTTATTTGCTTGTAGTATTATATTTGTTGATTTCTTTAAAGTTTAATTTTTTAAGTTTATCCGTATTAATCTAATTACTGTCTATTCTGTTATATGATTCTTTAATCTGTACCATTTCCCTATAATTCATAGACTATGAATAAGTCTATTGGAAATGGTAAAAAGGATTTTTTTTACTACACTGTTTGTAACTTGTTATTTGCTTATAGTATTATATTTTTTGATTTCTTTAAAGTTTAATTTTTTAATTTTATCTGTATTAATCTAATTACTGTCTATTTTGTTATATGATTCTTTATCTGTACCAATTCCCTATGATTTTACTAAACAACATACCATTGTAAAAAAGAACATCTTACACAATTTTTTAAAGTTGTAAAAAAAGCCCGTAAGTCTTATGTATCCTAGATTTGTCATCTTAACTACTGAGGTCACATGTTGCTTATACAACCTTGGAGAATATGATGACTTAAGAATTTAAATTGTAATTTTATAAGGGGTCTTTAGAAATGATGTTAGATATCTAGTCTTCTGAATGGATGATAGGTTTTCATATATATATATTATAAAGAATGTTCTATTAAAAGGTAGAGAACCAAATAGAAGTTCCTACCAAAACTTTTTATATAGAGAGCAGGAAGCTAAAAAGAGCTCCTGCATGCATGATATTTTAACTCTTTAGTTTAATTTACTTCTGCCAGAAGGATCTAAATTCTTGGTGATGTTTTAGACCCCAAATAGGTTTTCATTAATAACTGCAAAGGTTGAAAGTCTTGCTGTACCTGTAGAATTTGTGACAAGTATACATCAGTTTATAGGTTTTTAAAATATCATACAGCAAGTGACTATACAGAAACTCATTGAATCCTATATAATAATGGGTTTGTTTGCTATTGTCAATAACTGGGTTATTGTGAATGTTGGGAATCTGGCACTTTATTTGAATGTGCATTATCTACTCTACTACTGTTTTGTTTTTATATATCTGTTATTTTATAAAAATCATTTGTACTCACACAGTGGATCATGGCCAAGTTTTTTAAATTAATTAATTTAGAAAATTTTTCCATGGTTACAGGATTCATGTTCTATCCTTTCCCTCCTCCAACCCCCTCTCATAGCTGATGCACAATTCCACTGGATTTTACCTATGTCATTGATCAAGATTTATTTCCATATTATTGGTATCTGCACTAGGGTGCTCATTTTGAGTCAATATCCCTAATTATATCCTCATTCGCCCAGATCATGGCCAAGTTTTTAAAAGGATATGGACCTCATTTTTTGATGAGAAATTTTGTATTTTATCTCTTCTTGGCTTACACAGTGTGTCACTGATTCTAAGATATATATCTTAAATTTTAAAACATTTTTATTATTGTTTTTTTCTTTCCTGTATTTGCAATAAAGTATTTGAGCACTTTGAAGTACATATAATCAATATTAATCTTTTTTTTATTTTTGAAGTATTATAAGTTTAAAATACATTTGTTCTAATATTAATACATAACCCCAAAGCTTTAAACTACAGAATAATGCCAAGGATTGTTTTAATAATTATGGGACTTTGCTTAATGATTCTAATTCCAGAAGAAGAAAATATAAAAAGAGCCATTGCACAGTGCCAAGGTCAAAGAGACCAACCAATCCAGTGGGATTGATGTAATTTTTGAGCCTAGACGAGAGGATTTGAACTTGTTTGGGCTTCAAGGTTGCTGTGCTTAATATATGTTAAGATGCAGGACTTTCTCTGAACCACATTCTAACAAGCACCTCTTTAGTTGCCATCCTGGCTCTCATTTGCTTCTAGTCCCTTTTCTGTCTTTTAAAAGTGTGGCAAACTTTCTATAGTTCTGGCTACTGATTGGATAAGTGCATAATTACTTAAACTATTTTAATTGGGCCCTTATTCAAGGACCTATTACAGTTTTATTTTTCCTTTAGATTTTTTAGACATAAGACTTTGACATTTTCTATTTCATCCATAAGTTATCTTTTCTCTTTTATTTGGATTTTTTGGATGTTTTTTATTTCTTTTGCAATTGATTCATATACATTATAACTCAGCCATGCATTCCTTAATGATCCCTGTGTTATTATCCACCTCAGGGGGGACTTTGTTACTGTTGTGAACTTTGATTTGAATTTGAGTAATTTTAGTATAAGGAACTTGCTACCTCCCAGAATCCAGACAATGAACCTGTTTGGAGAAGGTGCCATGAAGATGCCTACAGAGACAACATCATGACATCTAGAAGATCCAGAATTGAACTTTGGGATGTGAATTTGAACTATGAGGGGTTGAAAGCATTTGTTTTGAATGTATACTTTTATATCAAAGGGGACTGCCCCCAAATTGGTTTTTTGTCAATGTAGCAATCATTGATTTTGTTCTTTTTTCCTTTTATCCACAAAATATTGCAATTTATAAGTTCATTATGTTCTTATGATCAATTGGAGAGAACGGTCTCCCAAAGGATCACAGAGGGTTTTTATATAAGTGGGAGATTTTGAACCTTGGACTGCATCACCCATAAGTCCTTAGTATTTCCCGTATTCCCTTTAATCTCTCCTGTGCCTCCACGTTTGCGTGGTCACGTTATTGTTTTATAGTTGACTATAACTCCTCCCTCTTTCTCTTTTTGCTCCTGGGAACAGGATGGTTAGTAACCTTTTAGTTAGGCCTATTTTGTTAGTTTATGATTAATAAAACTTTATAAAATAAAATATTTAGTTATTGAAAATTAATTTTAATCTCCACAGGAGTCAGCCTTTATCATGCACCCATATGGTAGTCCTAATAGCAATAGAAAGCAGTCTTGAGCTGATGCTCCTCCAGGGGTCCAGTTGAAGGTGAAAAACCTTCTCACAGGAAGTTCTTGCCACTTTTAAAGACTCCTTTTGTCAGTTCCTGTGCCTTCCTTTCACTTTTACATGGACCAATTCCAGCTGAAGTTTTGCTTAGGACTGCTCAGAGGGCAATCAGTGGGTTGTGATTCATCACCCACTATTGCACACCTGGGTCACAGGTTTTCCCATACGTTAGGATAAGTGGGATGTATACAATTCTGGTGATTAAATCTAAAAATGGGCAGGGGAGAGTTAATCCCATCTTCAGAACACACATACAGCCTAGTCTCACAGTTCCACATATTGCTTGTTTCATTGATCTGCTCATCTAGCCCAATTCAGTTAGACAAGATGCAGCATCAAGTCCTTCATTTGGACATTACTCACAAATGTACCATTTTCACATACAAGAACTATGAAATTAATTCCCTTTTCTGATCATAATCTCTTGGCATTTTATCTGTGTTTCTACATTGCAACCCCAAACTCTGTTTTGTTCTCACCATGAATTCCACTTCTGAGAATCTGATAATTCTCAAATCTACTTATCTAATCTAACTTCTTTGCTTACTTATAGTCTTACATCCCTAAGAATCATTAAGTGTCTTGAATAGGATATCTCACTGACATCTTAAACTAAGCATAGTCAAAAACTAAACTTATTATCTTTCCTCTGTCCAACTCTCCACTTTTTCTAATATCACCATTACTGGTGGGAGTACCACAATCCTGGTATTCTGAATCTAAGCTGGCAATGTAGGTGTTAAATGTGATTCCTCCATGTCCACCATGAAATTTGTTACCAATGCTTGTTGATTTTACCTTCATAAAATCTCTCAAATGTCCCCTTTTCTCTCCTTTAATCCTGTTACTATCCTGGTGCATGCGCTCCAAAATTCTAAAACTCCTGGACTATTGCAAAAGTCCAAACTGCTGCTTGGTTTCCCTACCTCAAATCTCTCCCTGCTCCAATCCATCCTACATTCAATTTTTTCTTCCTAAAGCCAAGATCTGACCATGTCATAGTTCATGGAATAAATTCCAGTGGCTCCCTATCACCTGTAAGATCCAATACACAATCATTTTATTTTTGCCATTCAATGTCCTTCTTAGTTAATCACCTCCACCCCCATTTCCAATCTTCTTACTCATTATACCCCACACTCCCCATCATGTACTCTGGGATCCAGGATCACTGGTTTGTTCCTTACAAAAAAGCATTCAGTCTCCTGATCGTGCATTTTCAGTGGCTCTCTCCCATGCCTAGAATGCTATTCCTTTTTCATCTCTTCCTACTTGCTTCATTCAAGTTCCACATAGCATACCACCTTCTATAGGAAGTTTTTCCCATTCTCTCTTAAATCTAGTTTCTTTCTTTTGTTGATTAATTTGAATTTCTCTTGTATATAGTGTGGCTACTTACATGAGGTTTGCCTCTTAAGGCTGTGATTTCCTTGAGAGCAGGGACAGAATTTTGTCTTTCTTTGTATCTTCAGAATTTCACAGCATGTATTCATAATAACTTAGTAAGTTTTCCATCAGCAGTTCTGTTTGACTTTGACCCTAAGGAATTACATGCCCTCCTACAAGGAAAAACTGATAACCTGAGACCTCATCACCAGAAAGAAAGATTCAAATTTCAACTTCTCAAGTCACCCTCAATTTACTCTTTCCTTTAATGGGAGGAAGAGCACTAAAATCCTCCCCAAACTTCCCTTTAGAGAGAACTTACACATGGGACTGGACATGGCTGAGAATTATACTACCTTGTCTCAGCTTGGGTTCTTATCATCTTTAAGGCCAATTTATATTCTGACTACTTTCTCAACTCAGTCTTAAGTAGTCACATGCAAAGGATTAGGTCTCATCACAATTTCAGGAATTATATCAGAAAAACTTTAAAAATAGGCTGGTTATGAAATCACACAATAAATTCAGAACCAGAACATTCTCCCAACTGAATTCTTATACCAGTGGTTCTTAATTTTTTTGTTCTCAGCATACAGTTTCGTTTATGGGTTATATCTGTTGCTATTCACCATGTTAGTAATGAAAATTGGAAAATTTAAATCAACCATTCATTAATTAATTAAATATGTCAATTTAGGAAAAAAGGGGGCGACCATTGTAGCAATAACAAAGGTCTTTAATATAGGCAGGGGTTTGTAATTCTGGAGAGCAGATAGAACCAAAACACAGGAGAGATAGAAAGAAGTTGAAAGTACAGGCTTTAAATAAACTTTAACAGGGAGGGGTGTTAAGGAGGAGAAGCAATATAGGAGTGAAGTGGTATGTTTTTTTCCACATACATATGTATATTTGCCATACATACATACATATGTTCCCCCTAGTTACATGTAAAACAAATTTTAATGTTCATTTAAAATTATTTTGAATCTCCCATTCACATTTTCTTTTTCCTCCCTGCTCACTGAGATGATAAACAATTTGTTGTTGATTTTACATGTAACCATGGAAACCCTTTTTTCACATTAGTCCTTTTGTGGAAGAAAATTCTAACAAAAAATTAAGAAAGGAAGTTAAATATTGCACACTTTTGTCTGGATTCATACCCCATCTCTTCTTTCTCTGTGGTGGCAGATGGCATTTTCCATCATTAGTCCTTTGAGAATTGTCTTAGATCATTGTGTTGTTGAGAATAGCTAAGTCATTCCCAGTTGTTCATTGTACAATATTGTTGTAACTGTGTTCAATGATTTTTTGGTTCTGCTTATTTCACTCTGCACCAGTTCATGTAAGACTTTCCAGGTTTTTCTGGAATCATCCTGATTGTGATTTCTTATAGCACAATAGTATTCCATTAAGATCATCTACTACAATTTGTTCAACTATTTCCATATTGATCAACATCCTCTTCTATTATTTACCACCATAAAAAGAGCTGGTATAAATTCCTCTCTACAAACAGATCCTCTTTCTTTTTTTTTTTATCTTTTGGGGATATGGACCTTTGGACATCGTTCCAAATTGCTCTCCAGAATGATTGAATCAATTTCACAATTCCCCCAACAGTTCATTGGTGTCTCAATTTTCCTACATCCCACCAACTCTTCTAATTTTCCTTTTCAGATAGTCAATCTGATAGAGATGAGATTGCATCTCCGAGTTGTTTTAATTTGCACTTCTCTAATTAAGAGTGATCTAAGGGGGGCAGCTAGGTAGCTCAGTGGATTGAGAGCCAGGCCTAGAGACGGGAGGTCCTAGGTTCAAATCTGGCCTCAGACACTTCCCAGCTGTGTGACCCTGGGCAAGTCACTTGACCCCCATTGCCTACCCTTACCACTCTTCCACCTATAAGTCAATACACAGAAGTTAAGGGTTTAAAATAAAATAAAATAAATAAAAAAATAAAAAAATAAAACTTAAAAAAAGAGTGATCTAAAGCATTTTTCACATAACAATGGATAGTTTTAATTACATCATCAAAAACTGCCTATTTATATCCTTTGACCACATATTAATTAGGGAATGATTTGTTTTCTTTTACATATGACCCATTCTCTATGTGATTGAGAAATGAGACCATTTCCAGAGAAACTTGTCTTTTTTTTCACCATTATGATTACCATATATTACTCTCCATTTTATTTTTCATTGTTTATCCAATTCTCTCACTCCCTTCATATTTTCTATACTCAAAAATATTTTGTTCTTTATTATTCGCCTCTCCTCCTACTTAACTGTAGGGAAAGATAGATTTCTATACCAACTGAATATGTGTGTTATTCTCTCTTTGGACCAATTCTGATGAGAGTAAGTTTCAATCACTCCCTTCCTCACTTCCTCCATCCCCCTCTCCACTGTAAAAGCTCTTATAGGATCAGTGATATGATGTTTGTTAAAAGGATTTATCATAGTGTCTAGCACATAGTAAACACCATAACAATGTTTATTCCCTCCCTCTCCGCTTCCAGAGGTCCTTGGACCAAAAATTGAGAGGTGCTGGATTCAGTGGTCTCTGAGATTTCTTTGGTTATAGATTTATTCTCTCTAGCCCCATGACACAACTTATATGAATAGCAATCCTAATTATATCTCTTTCCTACCCTAGGGAAATAATGGAGAAATATTTCTAATTAGACCATAAGACTCTCTGTCCAACAATCAACTTTCTCTATTCTCCCAGGATTCCCTCTTTTTGCTAAAATCAATTCACTTGGTTTGGAAAATGGACAGAGAATGCTGGGTGGGAAGGATTTAGTGGGGCCAGGAAGAAGAGGAAGAGTCCATCTGTTGGTTCCTCTTTGCCTGAGATAGAGAG
>NC_058133.1:272070528-272144881 GCF_016433145.1 Gracilinanus agilis | reverse complement strand
TTCCTTTCCTTTCCTTTCCTTTCCTTTCCTTTCCTTTCCTTTCCTTTCCTTTCCTTTTCCTTATCTTCCATCTTAGAATAAATACTATGTATTGATTCCAAGGCAGAAGAGTGGTAAGAGCTAGGGAATGGGGGTTAAGTGACTTGCCCAGGGTCACAAAGCTAGGAAGTTTCTGAGGCCAGATTTGAACCCAGGACCTCCTGTCTCTAGGACACTGAACCACCCAGCTGCCCCCTAGAAAAATTTTCTTAGCAAAAGTTTGCCAAAACATTTTGCTTATACTTTCTTTTTTGTATCTAAAAGAAAATTTCTATTTCTTAGTTCCAAATTCTCTCCCTCTTTCCACCCCTGCCTAATCCATTAAGTAGGCCGCAGATATAATACCCATTATAGACATGAAATCATTCAAAACTTATCTCTGCATTAGTCATATTCCAAAAAAAATTCTTCAACTGGCATGCTGAATCCATTGATTCTTTAAATGGAGGGAGATAACATTTTTTCATCACAAGTTCTTTGGAATTGTGGAGGATCATAGCACTGATGAGTTACTAAGTTCTTCACAATTGATTATCTTTACATTGTTACATTTACTGTGTAAAATTATTCTCCCATTTTTGCTCACTTCACTTTAAATCGGTTCATAAAAGTCTTCCCTGGTTTTTCTGCCACCATCCCATTCATTAATTTTCCACACAGTAGTATTCCATCACATTCTTTTGCTATAATTTCTTCAGTCATTTCTCAGTTTCTAATTTTTAATCAGAAAAAAATATTTCTATAAATATTTTTGTGTATGTGGGTCCTTTTCCTTTATCTTTGTCTCCTTGAACTACAGATCTAGTAGTGGTGATGGTGAATTTTCAAAGTATATTCACAGTTTTAGATCCCTTTGGACATAGTTCCAAATTGTTCTCCAAATTGGACAACTCTACCAATAGTGCATTCTATTTTCCCACATCCCCTTCAAAATTATCATTTTCCTTTTCTGTCATCTTAGCCAATCTGATTTAATTTTCTAATTATTAGTGTCCTAAAAGATTTTTTCCATGTATCTATTGAGAGCTTTGATTTCTTCCTCTAAAAATTATATGTTAATATTCTTTAATCAATTGGAGAGTGGCTCTTATTCTTACATAGTTGGCCCAATTCTGTTTATAGATAAGAAATGAGATGTTCGTCAGGGAAAATTTGTTGCAATTTTTTTCTCAGATTTCTTCTTTTCTTCTAATTTTGGCAACTTTTAATTAGTTTGTGTAAACATTTTTAATTTTATGTAATAAAAATTATCCATTTTACCTCTTGTGAACTCTATTTTTTATTTGGTCAAGAATCCTCCCTGAGCCATCGATCTGAAAGGCATTTTTCTGTGGTTCCCTAATTTGCTTATATTACCCTCTATATTCCAAGTAAGTACCTCTTTTGCGCTTATCTTGGGATGTAGTGTGAGATGTTGCACTGTGTCTTGTTTTTGCAAAGCTCATTGCAGTTTTCTCAGCATTTTCTTTCAAATGGTGATTTCTTGCTTCTAGGTCTGATTTTGGGGTTTATCAAATACCAGATTAATGTGCTTATTTGCTCCTATATATATGTATTTGAATAATATATGCATACATATAACATATATATATATATATATATATAGTATATCTAGTCTGCTCCTTTGATCAAACACTCTATTTTCTTATCTACTACCAAATTACTCTGCTTCTGCTTTCCTGGCCAGCTCCTATCTCAGGGTCTGCAGACCTCTCTATCTTCTTCAGCTGATTTATCTAGAAAAAATGACCTACTGTGACTTTTTCTTGCCCTTTTGTCTCAGAATTCAGCTTAGCATATTTTCTGAGGTTACTGTGGGAAAAGTTTAGAAGAAGCCTAATGTTGTCATGTCTCGCTCTGCCATCTTGACTCTGGCTCCTCAATTTACACTCAATATTCTCTCTCATTTCTCAACCTCTTTATTATGTGACTCCCTAATTCATCACCCACCTGAAACGGTTCATTCTCTCTAAGGCAACCAGTGATTTCTGATATACCAAATCCTGTCGCTTTTTCCCTTTCTTTCATCTTTTCTCAGTTCTCAGTAAATTTTGACACCATTGAGTACCTCTTTATCCTAGGTACTATCTCCTTCCTGGATTTTAGAGGCAGCTAATTGATACAATGGTCAGAGCAATGGCCCAGGACAAGGAAATCTGATTTCTTTGTTTGCTTGTTTGTTTGCTTTCTGGAGTTTATCTGTATTTAATGCCTCACAATCATTAATGATTTTCATATTTTCATGTTCTTATTGACTTTTCTGTTAGTACTCCAAAGTTTTTTCTAAATTTTATTAAATTGATTAAGAAAATTTTTTCATGGTTACTTGAATCATGTTCTTTTCCTCCCCTCCTCCCATCCACCTCCCATAGCCAATGTTCAATTCTGCGGGGTTTTACATGAGTTTTACATCAAGACCTATTTCCATATTATTAGTACTTGTACTAAGGTGATCCTTTACAGTCTATATCCCTAATCACATCCCCATTGACTCTTGTGACCAAGCTGTTGTTTATCTTTTCTGGGAAACCTGATTTCTAAATTAGGCCTAGACACTTCATTATTGTGTAACACTGGGCATGACACTTAACCTCTGTTTACCTCCTTTTCTCAGCTGTAAAATGGGTGTAATAATAGTACCTACCTCTCAGAGTTGTGAGGATTAAATGAGATAAAGATTATAAAGTACTTAGCACTATAGTAGGTGTCAAATAAATACTTGCTATGTCACTGTTCTTTTCATGGAGCTACTCTCTTAGTTCTCCCACTTGTCAGCAAGACTTTCTCATATTCCTTTTCTGGGTTGTTATATATGCTCCACGTCTTATCAGTGGGTGATTCTCCAATGTCCTAGCCTAGGACTTCTTCTGTGGCAGCTTAGCCCAGAGTCTTGCCTGGGCTCTCACTATTTCCCTTTCTATCTTCCTTAAACTCCTCTGAGTCAGGAGTGTCTCTAGTCCCTAAAATCAGCATGGATCTCACTTCTTTTATCCTGATTTTTTAGTCTAAATAGCTTCTTCCCAGGCTCAAGGATTCTCTTCATTCTCCCTGAATCATCTCACTAATTCTCAGCAATAATCTCACTAATCTCACTAATAATCATCTGAGCACAGGTTATTCCCAGAGCTAAATACCCAGCTTTAGTCTATCTTGAATTCCAGATCCAGAACAGCCAACTGCCTACTGACCTTTTTCATCTGGATGTCCCTTAAAGATCTCAATCTCTGCATGTCAGAAATGGAACTTGTCATCATTTTCCAAACCAACTCATCTTCCCAAGTTCACAATTTATTTTTCTCCACAGTTCCATCATCCAACAAATCACACAGGCTTTCAACCTCAGCACCATCTTTAACTCTTCCCTAAATCTAATCTCTTGCTGTGTGTGGAGTGGAATTCTGGGGATACTCGTCTTGATAAGATGCTGGCAGAGAAAAGCTGCTTCATTCTGAGAAAATAGTGGACATCAGGGAAGTGGGGAGGAGAAGGTGGGAGGGAAGAGAAGAAAAACGGATTCTGCCTACATAAGAGGCTTGCTCAGGGCAAAAAAGTCCTCTCTTCTTCTAGGTTCAATCACAGACTTTTATAACAATCCTGATGCAAGATTCTTCTTCTCTCTTCTGTTCAATCCCACAGAAGGCAGGGCTGTGACATTTACAGTCTTGAGCACATAATTTTCAACATTATGTACCCCTAAAGACCCCCCATGATGCAGAAAAACCCATGGCTACCTTGGGATTCCCAGGCTGGGGACCATAATGATACTTTTGAACCTCACTGCACTTCCAGCTTTCAGCTTGCCTTATAGTTTTGGCTTTTTCCCCAGGGTACAGATAAACTCTTCTCAAGGTTTTTGAAAATAGGTCAGGAGAATGAGAAGTTTTATGGGGTGGGGCAGGCAATTTTAGTCTAAGGAATAGTAACACTAGGAGGTCTAGAGAATTGGGGTTACCAGCCAAATACTATTCTGAGAATTATACACTGAATCTCCTCCCACACACTATGTCTTGTCCCTTCACCTTTCATTCTACATCTTAGCATCAGTTCTCTTCTTCCCATTTATATGACTTCTACCCTAAACCAGACCTTCAACTCCTTTTGCTTAGGCTGTTTCAATAGCTTCCTAAATGCAACCCCTTCATCATCCTTGTTCCAGTCACTGACTTTTCTTTCTACTCTCTACAGCTGCCAAAACTTATCATCCTATGCTGAGATCTGAACAAGTCATTCTAGAAGCTCTAGTGACTCCTGTTACTTTGAGATTCTAATCTACTCTCCTGTATTTGAATTTGACACTCTTGAATCTGGCTTCAATGCACTTTTCATATATATATATATAAGCTTAAGTTTTTCACACCCTCCATTTTCCACTCAGTCTTACTTGCTTTTCCTTATACATATGATTCGATCCTCCATTTCCATGCCTGTGCACTGGCTTTGCCTCTTGCCTGAAATGCAATCTCTCCTCATCTGGACCTTTAATTATTAGTACCTTCTTCTTTCAAGGCTATTCAATCTCCCTAATTGCCAGTGCCTGCCCCCAATTTTTCTTTGTATTCATCTTGTTAGAAATTTCCATTTCCTTATTAGGATCTATGTTGTCATTCCCCCCAAACATTGGGAAGCTCATTGAAAGATGATATCATTTCATTCCTGTCTTCATCTCCCACTATTTAGTAGGGTCTCTGCCTCTCAGGAGGCACTTAAAATTCACAAATGCTTCTGGATAGATTATTTCAGAGACCTCAGCCCCACGATAGAAAACCAAACCAAATATAATTTTCATACACTCTAAGGTCGGAATATAGGGATAAATGGCATCTCCATAAGTGATTGTGAGTCCTTCTGAAGCATGTTTTCCCCACCTCCCTTTTCTCTTTTGTCTCTCATCTTTTGTGCTTTTTTTAGTTCTCTGAAGACTACAGTTATGTTAGTGTTCCCTTGAGGAGCCAGGGGAGACCTCTTCTTCACCCTCAATCCATGACCTCTTTTATTGTGAACAGTACTTAAAAAGGATTTCATCAGTCAATCAACTAGAATTTATTAATCTGAATACTATGCTAACCTCTGAGCATAAAGGGAAAGGGAAAAAAGACCACCCCTGTTCTAAGAGAGATCACAGTAAAATGAGAGAGAAAACATGCAGATAATTCTATAGAAAAATCTATGTATAAGAAATTTTGTAGCAAATAATATATATATAAGTGATAAACAAGAGAGAACTTAGGAATATTTCTCAGGTAGAGCTGAGACCTAGACCCAAGGAACCAGTTACCCTGGGCTGTGTCTCATTTTCTCTTTTTTCCTCTCTCCAGTTCCCTAGTTATCCAGTTTCTCTGTGGGCTCATTGTGACCAAAGTGCTACTAATAATCTTCATAGTTCTGGTTGTTCTCCTGAACAGGTACAGAGGCCCAGGTGAGTAGAGATCCTAGATATGACTTTATTTTAAATGTACCAGGAAGCAAGGTCTTTTCTTTCCCCAGAAAGAAGCAGCTCCCTTAATCCCAAATTTTGAGGGAAAATACTCCCGCACTTTTAAAGGACCCATTTCTAGAACCAGGCCCTGAGGCACTAGGGTTGAAAATACCCTGAAAAACCTACAGGGATATGCAAATGTGAGGAAATATCATCTGAGTATGGGGAACTTTTAAAAGTTCCTGAAGTTGTGAGGAGAAGGCCTTGGGGAAGACTTGCAGGTGAAACCCTCACTTGTGTCTCCAAAGGAGAGGGAAGAATATGGGTTAGGGAGAAAGTGCAAATGGCAGCTGGATGGATCAAGTGGTTAGGTTTTGGGGTTTTTGATGTCATTGATTCTCCTTCTGGTTTTGGGGAATCTTCCCAGACTTCTGTCCTGGGTGACTTTGGGTAAGAATTGGAAACAAGACATGTTAGCATTGAAAGAAAAAAAGGAATAATTTCATGGTGAAAGGGAGAAGAATAGAGGAATAGATTCATTATCTGGACTTTCTTTCTTTATTTAGGGCAAGGAAGACTGCAGTGGGAGTTATGCTCAGGATTCAAGGGACCAGGAATGAAATGAATTCATTTGTATGTACATCTCAACTTGATTCATGTTCCTGCCATCTTGAGGTTGGCAATATGGGGATTTCTACATAAGGACAGAGATTTCAGTGCCATACTCCTATTGTTTCTATGCTCAGATCACTGAAGTCCTTTCTTTCCAATCTCAGAGGGAATTTTTTCTCTTATGATAAATTTTATCTCAGTGCAACCTTCTCTTTTAGCCCTTGATTGATTTTTAAACTTCATTCATATCATACATATCATAGCATACATACACACTGCTCCATATCATCACATTTATATATATACATATATATATCATACACATCATATTATCATAATCCGCTTACTTTTCCACCCTCTTTCTGAGTAAATTCCTTTTGTCTTTTCTACTACTAAGAGTAATTTTTGAGAATTGTAGAAACTGTCTTTCCATTTAGACATATAAACATTTTTACCTTAATGAGTCCTTTAAATTTTCTCTTTCTTATTTACCTCTATGGGCTTCTTTTGTGTTTCATATTTGGCCTTTAAATTTTTTGTTTAGGTTTGGCTTTTTTTCTTAGGAATGCTTGGAAATCTTCTATCTTATAGAATGACTATTTTTTCCCCTGAAAGAATATACTCAGTTTTGCTGGATAGGTGTCTCTGGATTGTAAACCCAAATCTTTTGCCTTCCTGAATATCACATTCCATGCCTTACAGTCCTTACAATCCTTTAATGCAGAATCTGCTGGGTCCTGGTGATCCTGCTTGTAGCTCCAGGGTATTTGAATGTTTTTTTTCTGGCTGTTTGAAGCATTTTTTCCTTGGCTTGGTGGTTCTTGAATTTAGCTATTACATTCCTGGAAGTTGTCAATTGAGGATTTCTTCCTAGAGGCAATCTGTCAATTCTTTCTATTTCAATTTCATTTTCTTGTTCAAGGATCTCCATGCAGTTAATTTGATAATTTTTTGTAATATGATATCCAAGGTTTTTTCTTCATTATGGCTTTCGGGTTGTCCAAAAATTCTCAGATTGTTTTACCTAGATGTATTTTCTGGATCAGTTGTTTTTCAACATGATATTTCATGTTTTTTTTTCTGGTTTTTCATTCCTCTGATTCTGCTTTATTGTTCCTTGATCTCTCATGAAATCATTAGTTTCTAGATGGTTGGTTCTGATTTTTAAGACCTGGTTTTCCTCTGTCAGTTTTTGGTTCTCCTTTTTCAATTGGCCAGTTTCTTCTTTAATCACTTTCCTTTCTTCTTGAATCACTTTCCTTCTAGCATCTCTTTCATTTCTCTTCCCCACTTTTCTTCTACCTCTCTTAATTGGTTTTTGAGTCTTTTTTGAACTCTTCCAGACTGTGTACAATCCATATTTTTCTTTTGGACTTTGAGTGTGTTTCCTTTGCTTTCACTATTCCCTTCTGTGTCTGCACCTTGCTCTTTGTCTCCATAAAAATTCTTTAGGGTTAGGTGCTTTTTTGGTTGTTTGCTTATTTTTCCTATCTAATTATAGGTAGGCTTTGTTTTCTGAGAAGTTGGAGTACCCTCTTAAATGTTAGTCTTTCCTTGATGCTATTTTGGGCTTATTTTCTGGATTGTTACTAGTTTACCAGATGGTTTGAGAACTGAAAGCTCTGAGAGCCTCCTCCCACTGCTGAATCAATTGATCCTTGAGATGTTAATGGCTTAAAGATTTTCCTAAGGCTTGGGTGTAAGCTTTTGATCTTATACAGAACTTGACAAGGTCAGGGGCTGATCAAATTCTAGCCCCAGGCATATGCTTATATTTTTGGTCTCAAGGTCTTCTTGATTCAATCAGGCACAGCCTTGATTAGCCTGTCCTGGAGCTCCACCCTTAGTTTTGGGCAAAAAGATCCTGGGGAGGTTCCCTCTGAGAACTGTGTCCTCACCCCAAACCATGGATTATGTCCTCATCCCAAACCCAGACTGGAATTCCCAGCTTCATTCTGGGACCACTCAGATCAGCCCCCTTCAACCCAGATTGTCCTGGACTGGGACTCTAGACTTCTCCACAGGTTTGAAATTTCAAGTGGTGTGGGTTGGTTTGGACCACTATTTGCCCTGCAGGCTCTCAGAGTCTGAATGTTAGTTAGGGCTTAAGTTTGGAACCTGTGAGAGCAGATGTGGGGTAGGGGTGAGGTGGAGGGTTTCCTCTTGGCTTGCTCTTCACTCACTGCTATGCCTTCTGCTAGCTCTGCTCCCCTCTCACCTCAGTTTCCCAGATGGTCTCTG
The DNA here is from genome assembly GCF_016433145.1 of Gracilinanus agilis. NCBI lineage: Eukaryota > Metazoa > Chordata > Mammalia > Didelphimorphia > Didelphidae > Gracilinanus > Gracilinanus agilis. Next base: position 272,136,573 of record NC_058133.1, on the reverse strand, counting down.
CCTCCCTTTTGGGTTTTATTTTTTTTTCTTAAGGTTGTTTCACTCTGTCTCCTTGTTGGTTCTTTCACTCCTGTATTTGTTCTGTGGCAATATTTTAATCTTGATTGAAAAGGATTTTCATAGTGAAAAGACACTGCTATTCTAGTTATTCCTCCATCTTCAAAAGTTTACTTTAACCTAAGTAGAATGTAAGTTCAAGAATATTAATTATAATGTTTTTATCTTAACATTGTACTGGGACTTATGACTTCATAACAAATGTTACAAGTCCTTGTTACTAAACACCATTGCATGTTTCTTAGCATCCTATGTACTTTCTACTATATATTGGATTATGTTAATTAGCTGCCAAAAACCTATAAAACACACTGTTGCACATCTATATGAGATCTTTTTCACAGAATGGGTGATATAAGACCTCGAACTTATTTTTATCCACAATAAGTAAAGCTGGATTTTCAATTCATATTTTGGCCCAGATTTCTTATCTTTTTATACTATGGATGGCTGAAACATTGGATATACTCAAATACCTGTGACCCCATATATAACATGATTTTCTTAAACATTCATATATGTTTTATAAAGTTTTTACATATATTTTATATAATACTTATTAAATGTTTTATAAAGTTTAATTGGTAAATTAAACACAGGTACATTGCCAACATTAAAGCAATAATAAAGTATACTATATATTATTATGCAGTACTGTATAGTAGCCTCTCCCCATCCAACCTGAGAGGGATACATTTCAAGACCTCCAGTGGATAACTGAAACTTTGGACAGTTTTTTCTTTTATTTTTAACACCTATGTTAACTTTATTTTATCGTAGTGTGCTCTTTTCCTGCTGCTTAGCTTGTGCTCTCTATGGTATCTCCACTTCCACAAAAAACATTCCCTAAAAAAACCCTCCAGGTTAAAGCAAAAGAAATCACCAGAGCATGAAATATGGAAGAAGAGTGGGCCTAGATAAAATGGTATTTACAAAAGAGATGGTCTCACCAACAAGAATCCATTACTTACCAACACTAAGTGTAATCCTCAGAGGAAAAAATATATTTTTCACAAAATAGATAAGTTTCAAGTATTTCTGAGGAATATATCAGAACTGAGTAGCTGCTATGACATACAAACACAAGAGTAAAGAGAGACATAAAAAGAAAAGACAAAAGGGCAATACTACAGATACATGCCCAATTCACCAAAGGGAAATTACCAAGATGGGCAGGGGCTCTTAGAGGCACTGATGGCTAAAGAAGGGGTTATGAGATCTCTCATATTGTGGAGTGGGTCATTTCAGGAGAAAGAGGGACATGAATGTAACCAGAGGTTACCCCAGTCTTGGGAAACTGATGTAGATCTCCTTTTAGGCTCTCTGCCTGATGAATTTGAGGAAACATCTGGTTTAGAGCTACAGCTGGGGCCTGCCACCTGCTGAATGTGGATCTGGCATCCTCATAAGTATTACATGTAGCATGGGAGACCAACTGCCCAGGAGCTAGTCCAAGGATCAGAATTAGGAGCTGATATAGGCTTATAGTGTGACTCTGTGCCCCTGGCCAAGTCTTCTCCTAGCCCCTTCTCAATCCTGAAGTGAGGCCCCAAGCCTTATTGAAAGGCAGTCTACAGAGTATCTGGCCTGTGTAAGGCTAGAGTGAGGCATGGATTCCCTGATGAGGCTCAAGGTGAGGCCCTGAGCCCCAGAAAAGGGTAGCTCACAGTGTATTGAGCCCTGTAAACCATCAGCAGTCCTTAGAGGAGACTGAATTAACAGTAGGAGGTAGCTTTCAAAGCTCCTAGTCCAAAGGCCATCATACCACAGAAGAACTAAAACTTGCAGAAACACAGAACTGATGGTAGCAACAAGGAAAAACTGAAGTTTAAGAGATTGCGCTCTGTACCCTGAAGAAAGAGCTTTAAGATGAAAGTAAAAGTTAAAAAAAATACTGGGAAAATAAGCAAATAGTAAAAACAATCAAACAAAAAAATCCCACCCTAACCATAGAAAATTATTATGGGGACAAAGAAGAAAAAGGCATCAATTCAGGAGGGGATATGAGTAGTTTGTATTAATGGGTTTGGATCAGTGATGAACCAAGAGTCTAGATGGTAACAGGCTGTTGGCCCAAATGGTAGGCATCACCTGCAGTTGAAGGTTTAGATGCTATCTGACTGCTTACACGATGAGTGAAATGAATGAAAACAGTATTTAGTTTTATTAACTTCTTTCAACACAGGGAAGGGAAGGTGAACCAGGGAATAGATTCCCAAATTTGTTTTCTCTAATTCTCCTCCCCCCCAGTCTATGGGTTTCTCATGAAATCTTCTTCTTTCTCTTCTTGCTACCTTTACTACACTCTCTTGTCTTGAAATAAATCCCTATCTAACTTCCTGATTTATTGGCCTCCAAAATTTTGATGATGAATGAGTTTATAGTTCATCAGTAGCAGATGGGGTTTGATCTTTGAGTAGTTCACCTCTTGGGTCTTAGCCAAAATGGCTATGACCTCTCTCTCAAAAGACTGGACACTGGGTTCTGGTATGGTTCTTCTTAGCAGTCACAAATACTTAGGCTCCGGATCTCAGGAACTCAGGTAGAAGACTAGAGTGAAGACAAAGTGGGCAGGATCATAGGAAACCAGGACCTCTCTTGATGGCTTGATGGCAGGACCATAAGGAAACAGGACCAGTGGTTTCCAAGGAAAGGTAGGTAACCTTCTTGGCTCAGACAAACAGCCACAGGAAGTCACCCTACAATCTCCTGGCTCAAATAGGAAAATGGATCCCAACAGTTGTCATATTGAAACTCTGGGAGCTGAGAGTCCCAACGTTGATTGACAGGTGAAGACCGTTGGACCTCAGAATGTTCCCAGAGGCCATGAGGACAGAGGAGAAAGCAGTTGGCCAGGGGGTATAAATACCCTGGCAGCCCCTGACAGGGGGTCTTTTCCTTTTCCTTTGGACTTGGGATCTGTAGACCCTGGTCTATTGGGATCTGAGGCTTGCTTGGCTCAACCTTGCAAAAACTCCTGTCTGAACCTCATTGACATTTGCCAACCTATATCCAGACCATGAATTCTCCTATTCTTCTGTTCCCTAGATATTTAGGAATTCAAACCATCCTTAGGTATCTAGGTATCCCGGGGCCCAGGGGGGATCCAGGAAGTGGGCAGAAGAAGAAGAAGAGGGTGGAAAGGGTGGTTCCTAAAGGCTGTGAAAGGCATAACACCTGGCAAGAAGAAGTTGAGAAACATCATACAACAACTTGCTTGCTCTGGTTTGGCTGTGGCCAGGCTGAGCCAGAGGAGCTAATAACAAGTCAGAATCACTCACCTGCCTACAGTCCTGAAGGATTAATATTATCAAAGATTAGTTTAGGGTTGCCTATTCCTCTTCCCATTTCCTAAATATTCCTTCCTTGCCAAAATTATATAAACTCTTCAAGTACCTTCCTGGAGTAGCTGTGTCATCACTTCTCTGGGAAGGGAGCAAACGCAGTCAGATAAACATGTTCAAAGCTAATAGAGCCCAATATCTATTATTGATCAACCCAGGTGGGACCTGAAAGGGATATCCTTCCACTGACCTGAAGGATCCTGCCCGGGAACTCTTATAAAGGAGGAAGGTGTTACAGCATCTAGCTAGGTGGAAGGACTCAGGTGATCTTGCACTAGCCACATATCTGAACTACCACTACTGTCACCCAATTAAGAGTGGTAGTATCCAGTTTACCCTCTCCCTTTATTTATAACACAGTCTTTTGGTCCTCAGTTTTATATGTTCCCTAGATTCTGGAACTTGATCTTTCAGTTCTGTGCATGTGACCAGACCCTTTTGCAAACCCATGCCCTTGGCTCCATTTGTAAAGTTGCAAAACCCTGGTTTCTTATTTTTCACAATAGTGAAATCAAAGCAAAACTTCAAAGAAAAATTGGAATTAGTTTCAGGTGCTGGAAGAGCTCAAAAATGCATTCAAATGTCAAAAATAGAGACAAGAACAATGAAAAAGAGAAATGAAAGCAATGTAAGAAGGAAATAACAGCTTAAAAAACAGAATTGACCAAATGGAAAATGAGGCCCAAAAATCCAGTGAAGAAAAGAGTTTTTTAAAAAGCAGAATTGGTCAAATAGAAAAAAAATATTCAAAAGCTCATAGAAGAAATAATTCCTTAAAAATTAGAATTGGGTAAACAGAAACTAATGACATCATGAGATATCAAGAAACAATAAAAGAAAATGAGTGAAAGAATTCAGAAAAAATGAATTAAAAATAGAAGAAAATATGAAATATCTCATTGAAAAAACAATTGACCTGGAAACTATATCCAAAAGGGACAACCTGAGAATTATTAGGCTTCCTGAAAGCCATGATAAAAAACAAAAAGTTTAGATATCATATTATAAGAAATTATCAAAGAAAATTGCCCTGATGTTCTCAAACAAGAGAGTAAAATAGAAATTGAAAGAATCCACCAATTACCTCCTGAAATAAATCCCCAAATGACAACCCTCAGGAATATTACAACCAAATTCAAGAGTCCCCCGGCTAAGGAGAAAATATTGTAATCAACCAGAATGAAATAATTCAACTATCATGTCATGAAGTCACAAGATTACACAGGAATTACCAGCTTCTAAATGAAAGAATCAGAAGTTTGGTAATATGATATTTCAAAAGGCAAAGGAACTAGGTTTACAACCAAGAATCACCTACTCAGCAAAACTGAGTATATTCTTTAAGGGGGTGGGAGTGTGTGTGATCATTAATAAAGTAGAAGATTTCCAAGATGAAAAGACCAAACCTAAACAGAAAATGTGATATTCAAATACAAGACTTAAGAGAAGCATAAAAAGGAAACAAGAAAGAGAATTTAAGGGATTCAATAAGGCCAAACTGTTAATACATGGAAAGATGATATTTGTAACTCAAAATTTTTATCATTATTAGAAGGATTAGCAGGAATATATGTAGAGAGGGGTATGAGAATAAGTTGATTACATGATATGTGAAAAAAATCAATGAGTGAAAAAGAGGATTGCACTGAGAGAAAAGGGAAGGAAAAGGTAGAATGGGGTAAATTATCTCACCTAAAGAGGCACAAAAAAACTATTAGAGTGATGAGAAGGGTGTGGGTGGTGACAGGCAATGCTTAAACTTTACTCTTATTGGGATTGGCTCAGGGAGGGAATAACAACCATTTTCATTTGGACGTAGAATCTTAGCTCACTATATAGAGAAATAGGAAGGGAATAAGACAGGGAGAGGGAGTAATACAAGAGAAGGGAAGTAGAGAGTGATGGTTTAAAAAGCAAAACATTTATGAGAGAGGACAGAGTGAAAGGAGAGAGAAAGAGCAGGATCAAAAGGGGAAAATAAGATGGAGGGAATACAGAGATGATAATCATAACTGTGAATGTAAGTAGGATGAACTCATCCATAAAATGTCAGAGTGGATTAAAAATCAGAATTCTACTATATGTTGTTTAAAAGAAACAATTCTGAGGTAAGGAGACACACATAGGAAAAAGGTAAAGGACTGGAGTAGAAACTACTGCTTAATCTGAAGTAAAAAAAAACCAGAAGTAGGTATCATGATTTCAGACAAAGCTAAAGCAAAAATAGCTCTAATTAAGGAGATAAGAAAGGAAATTACATCTCATTAAAAGGCATTATAGACAATGAAGTAATAGTAGTACTAAACATACATGCACAAAATGGTATAGCCTCCAAAATTAAAAAAAAAATTAAATAAGCTTTTGAAGTGTGAAAGGGAATTCTTGGTTCTCTTTGAGTTCACACTTGTGAAAAGGGAATCCTTTGTTCTCTCTGCCTAAGATGAAGTTAAAACTTTGACAATAACTTAAGTAGCCCTACTTAGTACCTCACTAAATTATGAGGACAAGATTAGCTTTCTTTTGTCTACCTTTTGATTGAATCAACACAAGCTTGAAGTAGGTGGAGGAGCTCACAAACCACTTAGTGAGTTCACACCTTACTTGATGTTAGATAAGAACAAGCCAGAAACTTAAAAGTTCACACACACAGAAAGGTGTAGTTCCAAAAGTGAGAACTCAGACAATTTGGAAACTGTGATTGGCCCCCATGAAAAGGGGTAGGGACAGGAAACCACCATAAAAGCCATGAAAATCCCTGAGGAAGGAGTTTGATGAAGGTGACTCTAGTGAAGAGTGGCTCCTGGAGATAGTCTTCGAGGGAACTTCATTGGAGACTGTGGCTTAGACTGCAGCTTGAATAGAGGCATCAACCTTGGATTCTGAGTCCTGAATTACCTAGTTGGGTGAGTGAAAAGGGCTAACTACATTCCTAGTTTCCTAAAAGACTAGCTTCCTTCTTGGAGGAGGCTGGTAGTTACTCACTACTGGCCCTCCTGGCTAAGGACTAGTATATGTATTTTCTCTAACCTCTCACATTTCTCTACCTTATTGTTTCCCACTCTATTTTTGTAAATAAACTTCTGACGAGATATAATGACTCCAACCAACCATGTTATTTCACATAATTTAAGTCCAACCCCTAAATTTAAGTCTTACAGAAGTAAATAGACGTTAAAACTATACTAGTGGGGAACCTCAAAGTTTCCTTTTAGAACTGGATAAAAGGGAATTCTTGGTTCTCTGTGAGTTCACACCTTACTTGATGCTAGGTGAGACCAAGCTAGAAACTTAAGAGTTCACACACTCAGAAAGGTGTGGTTAGAAAAGTGAGAACTCAGACAATTTGGAAACTGTGATTGGCCCCCTTGAAAAAGGGCAGGGACAGGAAACCACCATAAAAGCCATGAAAATCCCTGAGCAGTCAGTCTGGTGAAGGATTGTAGTAGAGAGAAAACTCCAAGAAGGAGTGAGTGAACTCCAAGAAGAGAGTCACTCCAAGAAAGAAGTTGGCTTCAAGAAGAAGTTCAGCTCAAAGAAGAAAGTAGGCTTCAGGAGCCAACTTCAACTCCAGTCATTGTCTTGGGGGAGTGGATAGCTGGTTTTCCCTTTCTCTCTTCTGGAGATGGTTTAATTCATATTGAAGGTTAATAAGTCCTGGCTGAGCCAAGCACTGGAACAATATATAGTTATATAGGCTAATGTCTTTTCTACTGTTTTGTACTTTCATTCTTCTATCTCTTTTATAAATAAAAGATTTATAATTTTCATATATTTAGCCAAACCATTAATTTTAACACTTAAAAGACATTATAGACAATGAAGTAATGTTAGTGCTAACCATATATGCACCAAATGGTATAGCCTCCAAAATTTTAAAAAAGAAATTAAATAAGCTTTTGAAGTAAATAGACATTAAAACTATACTAGTAGGGAACCTCAACCTTTCCTTTTTAGAACTAGATAAATCTAACCAAAAAATAAATAAACAAGTAAAGGAGGTGAATTAAATTTTAGAAAAGTCAGATTTAAAGATCCCTGGAGAAAACTGAATGAGGATAAAAAGGAATAAATCTTCTATTCAGCAGTACATGGCACCTACTGTATGATTTAAATTAATGTCCAATACTTCAAGTACTATTTTATAAAGTTTATTATCTGACAAAAATAGAAACACATGACTAAATTTTTCTACGTCTCAAAAATCCCCACTCCACCAAAGCCACCACAGGAAGGAAATAGAGAGTAGAGAGACAGACCTCCACCCAATTGATATCCTGTCTAAGTCAGTATGTAATGCCAGAAAGTGAGTGGGGTTCTGGGAATCATAGTTTTTCTGGGTATTATAGTTTTGCTGGGTAGTGTAGTTTTAAGGGTAATAGATCCCCCCCCGAGATTCTTTGAAAGACTAGTCTCCCCAATGGATCTTGTAAACATAACCAATTTATAAATTACAATAATTTGGGGATAAAAGGGAAAGAGAACAAAACTAATGATTGCTAGGAACATTGACAAAAAGTCAATTGGGAGCAGTCCCCTTTGGCATAAGAGTATACATAAAAAATAAATGTGTTACAGTCCCCCATAGTTCAACCAATTATACTTCATGGTTCATTCTGGGTCTTCTGATATTGTGATGGTTTCTTCAGGCATCTTCATGGTGCCTTCATCAAACAATTCATCTTCTAGATTCAAAGAGTTATCGAATTCCTTTTCCTGAAATATTTCTTTCTTAAAATATTTTTTTAAACCCTTACCTTCTGTATTGGCTCCAAGGCAAAAGAGTGGTAAGGGTAGGCAATGGGGGTCAAGTGGGTTGCCCAAGTTCACACAGCTTGAAGTGTCTGAGGCCAGATTTGAACCTAGGAATTCCCGTCTCTAGGCCTGGCTCTCAATCCACTGAGCTACCTACCTGCCCCCTCTTAAAATGTTTTTTTTAATGACAATTATACAATCCCTATGACAATTATGCAATGCCCCCCAAGGAGGGTGTTGACCAACATTCAGATCCACTCAGGTAGCCACGGAAGCTCATGGCTTTCAATCTTGGCTGGAATGCTCCCTCTTGGGGGCTATTTAGGGGTACCATGCCCCTTAGGAAAACTTTATAAGACTATAACCCATCATGAGGTAATCAACCCCTTGGGTTTGCTCCCTCCTTTGGCATGGGATCGTAACAGCTTTAAAAGGCATGTCTTTAATATGTTTCATCCATTTTAATGTGGAGGTGAGTAGTGCTATACACTTCACTTCAACTACTAAATGGACCCTTACCTCTTGTTACAAACAACTTAAAGATACTTTTACAATGGTATCTTCTTCAGTTCAGTCATAGGGGAAAGGTACAAATAAAGACAGTGTAACAAAACCAATAGCCAAAACACAGTAATTTATTTTTATTTATTTTATTTTATTTTTTAATTTTTATGTTGAATATTTCCCCCTTGTTACATATTTCATGTTCTTTCCCTCTCCCCCAACCCCCCCGAACCCTCTTAGCCAATGCACAATTCCACTGGGTTTTACATGTATCATTGAACAAGACCCAATTTCCATATTATTGATAGTTGGACTAGAGTTATTGTTTAGTGTCTACATCACCAATAATATCCCCAACAGCCCCTGTATTCAAGCAGTTGTTTTTCTTCTGTGTTTCTCCTCCCACAGTTCTTCCTCTGAATGTGACTAGTTTTCTTTCTCATAAGTCCTTCAGCCTTGCTCTGGATCCTTACATTGCTGCTAGTAGAGAATTCCGTTATGTTCCATTGTACCACAGTGTATCAGTCTCTGTGTACAATGTTTTCCTAGATCTGCTCCTTTCACTCTGCATCAATTCCCGGAGGTCATTCCAGTTCACATGAAATTCCTCCAGTTCATTATTCCTTTGAGCATAATAGTATTCCATCACCAACAGATACAACAATTTGTTCAGCCATTCCCCAATCAAAGAATATTCTCTCATTTTCCAATTTTTTGCCACCACAAAGACATTGCTCACCCTGATTTAACTATCAGATGTTGGAGAATCATATTATTTAATTTCCAATTAGTTTATGGTTTGCCTGTCCATGTACCCTTACTGATTATCATTTTTATTGCATTATGATCTCAAAGAGTTATATTCATTATTTCTGCTCTTTTGCATTTGTTTGCCATGTTTCTACGCCCCAGTACATGGTCAGTCTTTGTGAATGTACCGTGTACAGCTGAAAATAAGGTGCATTCCTTTTTGTCCCTATTTATTTTTCTCCACATTTCTATTAACTCTTTGGTTTGATTTATCTAGATCTGATAGAGGAATATTTAGATCTCCCACTAGTATGGTTTTACTATCTATTTCCTCCTTGTGCTCTGACAATTTCTCCTTTAGAAATTTTGATGCTATACCATTTGGTGTGTACATATTGAGTACTGTTATTTCCTCATAATCTATACTGCCTTTGATGAGGATGTAATTACCTTCCCTGTCTCTTTTAATCAGATCTATTTTTACTTTGATTTGTCAGAAATCATGATCGCCACTCCTGCCTTCTTTTTCTCATTTGAAGCCCAAAAAATTTTGCTCCAGCCCTTGACCTTATACCTGTGTATGTCCACCCACCTCATATGTGTTTCTTGTAGACAACATATGGTAGGATTTCGGTTTCTAATCCACTCTGCTATTTGCTTCCATTTTATGGGAGAGTTCATCCCATTCACATTCAGAGTTATAATTATCAGTTGTATATTTCCCAACATTTTGTTATCCTCTCCTAGTTCTACCCCTCCTTCTTACGCTATTTCCTTTTAAATCAGTGGTTTGTTTTAAACCAGCCCCCCTTGTCCCCTCCCTTGATTTACTTCCCTTTCCATTCCTCCATTATTATTCCCCTCTTTTTATTTTTTAATGCCTAATGAATTCCCTCCCCCCTCTCCTCTCCTCCTTTTTTTGACCTCCCCACTCCGCTGCTCACCTTGGTTTATCCCTTCTGACTTTCTCAGTAGGGTTAGATAGAATTCTATACCCCAATGGATATAGCTACTCTTCCCTCTCAGGGTTAATTCTGCTGAGAGTAAGTGTGGAGATCTCAATATCATCTCTGATAATCTGATGACAGTTTAGTTGATAAGGAAATAAGGACAGGACAAGGGAAATGTCTTTTACTTCATGCTTCCAGCTCTGGCTCCAGAAGCATGGAGTTTATTATATATATATTTCAAGACTCATTTCACACAAAAGAACCCCTCCCCCCCAAAAACTTTGCAGATGTGCAGAAGTTACAAATTATGTCACATCAAAACACAAAACATTGGCTTCAGAATAGACCAAGGCCAAGGCTGAATTTTGACTAGGTTCTTATCAGAAAGCCAAGTTGGGGAGTATCTTGGCCTTAGCTATAACAGGCAGCAGCATTCCTTGCTGTGTTAACAGTGTTAACCCTTTAAATTCAGGTTTGATAGCAACTTAAAGGTTTTCAGTAAGGCCATAATACTTTTCAAGAAGAAATCACAAGGATCACAAAAGGGATCAAAAGAGGAGTCTCATATTTTTATCTATTTTCTTTTTGGCTTCCCACAAGTAAGGTTTAGATATTACCTTTTAATGCTCTCTTTCTCTCCTTATTATAATAGTATTCATCACCTCCACTTCCCATGTCCTCTTTGTGTGGTATAGAATATCCTATTTTTCTTATTCATTCAAGTTTCTCTTGGTGCCATCTACTATTCACCCTCCTCTTTTCTCCCCCCGTATCATCTTAGACCATTTAGTACTCCAACCTCTCCCTATGAATAATTCTTCTAATTACTATAATAGTGAATACAGTTTTTGAAAATTACACATAACATTTCTCCATATAGAAATACAAATAATTTGGTCTTATTGAAGCACTTGAAGAAGGCAATTTAAAGATAAGAGTTTTCTTTCGTTCCCCTCTCTTTCTTATTTACCTTTTCATGTTTCTCTTGGTTTTTGTAGTTAGATATCAAACTTTCCCATTTAGTACTGGTCTTTTCTGTGCAAATACTTGGAAATCTTCTATCTTGTTGAATGTCCATACTTTCCCCTGGAAGTATACAGTCCGTTTTGATGGGTAGGTGATCCTTGGTTATAGACCCAATTCTCTTGCCTTTCTCAATATCATGTTCCAAGCTTTGTGGTCTTGTAGTGTGGAGGCTGCCAGATCCTGTGTAATCCTGATTGGTGTTCCTTGATATCTGAATTGTCTCTTTCTGGCTTCTTTTAATATTTTCTCCTTAACTTGGAAGCTTTTGAATTTGGCTATTACATTCCTGGGGGTTGTCTTCTGAGGATTTAGTGTAGAGGGTGATCTATGGATCCTTTCAATGTCTATTTTGCCCTCTTGTTCGAGGACATTGGGGCAGTTTTGTTGGATAATTTCTTGTAGTATGATATCTAGGTTTCTATTTGTCTCTGGTTTTTCTGGAAGACCAATAATTCTCAAGTTGTCTCTTCAACACCTGTTTTCTTGATCTATTATCTTCTCACTAAGATATTTCATGTTTCCTTCTATTTTGTCAGTCTTTTGACTTTGCTTCATTAATATTTGCTGTCTAGTGAGATCATTGGCTTCTACTTGTCCAATTCTAGCCTTTAAAGATTGGTTTTTGGCTACAATCTTTTGGTTTTTCTTTTCAATCTGGTCTATATGGCTCTTCAAGGCTTCCAGCTGGTCATTTCTGGTCTTCAATTTGCTTATCATTTCATTTGATTTCTGAGCCTCACTTTCCAACTGCAAAATTCTACCTTTTAAACTTATTTTCTTGCCAAAACTCTTCCATCTTTCTCATGATTTCAGATTTGAATTCTTCAAGAGCTTGTGACCCATTTTAATTTTTTTGGAATGTTTGGATGTCTTTAATTGTTTGTCCTCCTCTATTTTCTGGGTTTTTTCTGTGTAGAAGTTATCAAGTGTTTGAGCTTTTTTCTTGGTCTTCTTGTTTATTTTTTGGGCCTTTCTTGTCATCATTATGCTTTCTCTGCCAGAAGTCTGAATAAGGCAATCTTATTCTCTTTGTATGGAGTTAGGGAGCAGTTTTTGCCTGAGGCTACTTTGTGAGTATCCTGGCTTCTCTGGGGACCCTCATGCGGTCTCTGGTCTAGCTGTTTTCGGGGTCAAGTCCCTGTGGTCCTAGCCAGCTACCCAGAGCCCAGAAATTGGCCCAAACGTGCTCCTCCACCTGAGGTTTTCCCCTGAGTCTGAGCACGCTGCTGCTGCCTCTTTCAGCCCTATTCCTGTGTCCAGGGTCTGAGTTTTCCAGCCTCTTGGGGTCTCTGGTCTTGCTGCTCTCAAGGGCAAGCTCCTAGTAATGCCTGTTAGCTGCCAAGGAGCTAGATTTTATGCCCCCGCTAACTCTAACTCTGGAGCGCAGCCTCTGACTCTGATACTATGGGTGGGGTGGGGGAGGGTTGATAAGCTCGCATTTTGATGGGACTTATTTCCCCCCTTATAGCATGTAAGTGCCCAAATATCACATACCTTCGATACTGCACCCTATTGTGGGGTCCCTTCTTTCATCTGGATTTGGTTTTTTGTCCTTTGGAGGTATGCTGGTGATTGGTAGTGTAAGATAATATAAGTAATGGGGTCACCAGGGCTATTAAAATCAACTATGGGTTTTGTGGGAACACTCTCTGGGATGTAAGAGAGACTAAAACTGATTACTGAAGTCTTGTACAGCTACACCACTCCCAACTGGAAAAATAACGGCCAACTGTCACTCTGGCCAGAGGCCTTGAATTAACTGACAAGGTAACAAGGTGAAATTGGGTTTTAATTAGAAACAACTAAAAGGAGGGATAGGAATGACTACTCTAAAATCTTAACACCTAATAACAAAACCCAAAGGGACAAGGAAGGACTTATTCACTACCCTAATTTAAGCTATCTAACTAACAGGGCCCAAGGAGCTATACTGGAGTCTCTGGGTTTCTGCCTCAAACCTGGAACCTGCCAGGCTTGAGTACAGCTGGGGCTTTTGTGGCTTTTGGATTTCTCACTGCAATCCACTGATGATGTCTGGATGCCAGGAGCTACAGTTGTCTCAGGAACTAAGCAGTAAGGGGTTTTGCTTGAAGCACTGTCCTCTTCTCTTGTTCTTTCCTTAAATGCCACACCACACAGGATCCCAGGGGAAAACAGGATGCAAGGTGCCCTTTGCTCTGAGGTCTCCCAGGCTGGCAACAATTTTTGCCTACCACTAATGGAGTCCACACATAGAACACACATAGACTTCCTCCTCCTTCATTCCAACCTGGAATTCCCAGCTCCAGCTCCTTCTTGCTAGGTATTTCCTAATCAATATACAATCAATACCTAATAACTAGCTAATCTAATCTTACTCAGAACAGTAGTGAGGAGAGTTATAGAGCCCTGCTTCTACTCTACAACCATCTTAACCCCAAAACACAGTAATTTAAAATGACATAGTATAACAAAACTAAACAAACAAAATAAAATCTTGAAATAAGCAGTTAGCAAATACAATATATGTGACAGGATATAGGCACTGAATTCAAGAGTTCTTTTTTTTCGATTCTGATTCAGAGATTTTTCATAAAACAATGCAGTCTGAAAAGTCTTAAAATCCACCTCCAGATTCTTTAAGGTTCCTTCCCCTCCACAGTGTCATCATCCTTCTAGGTTCCTTTTGGTCACACCTCTGGGATTTTCCATACTTAGGGAAAATTCTGAGCTGAACATAGTGTGGAGGAATCCCATATTGAATGTATTATAGAGACTGGGCAAGCCATATGGCAAGGGGGTGTAGGGAGATAATTTTTTCCTCTGAATTTCAGGATTATTCAAGCTAATCACAAGGATCAGTGCACACAGGAATGGTAGGAAGAAGAGACATCCTAAACCTGGGAACTGTTTGAAAATGCACTGCTCTTTCATAGAGTGAGCCATGCTTGCAGTTCTACTTCCTATTTGGAAGAGCAACCTTCCTTCCCCTCCTCCCTAGAGGTAAAAAACCCCAGGGAGCAACTTGCTTCTCCTGCCACATGGACAGGAAGTTAAAGGGTAAAAGATCTCTGCAGGTTAAAAAAAACAAACAAAACAATAGGAGGCTTATTATTACCTAAGAGAAAAACACCCAGGTTTCCAAGGCAGAACTCAGCTACTGGCAATGTAAGGGAAAGAGGTATACTTCACAGCTTGTTTGTTCTAAAGATGTTGTGGCAGCAATCAGCAGCAGTAACAGCAGGAAGAGCAGGAGTGGCAGAAGCAATGGCTCTGAAAGGACCATCCAAGAAGGGAGGCAGAATCGGCAGCAATAGGTGGCAGCTATGAAGAGAGTTTCCCTAGGGGGAAGGAAGGTGAAAAGTTGTGGCAGGAGAAATGTGGTTTCTTTTCAAATTAAACCACTCAGAGAGAATTAAGGGTTCTGAACCCCACTTCTGGTTGCCATAAATGTAGGATTTAAATTAATGTCCAATAATTGAAAAAATATTTTATAAAGTTCATTATCTGACAAAAATAGAACCACGTGACTAAATTTTTCTACCTGCTCAAAAATCCCTGCTCCACCAAAGTCACCACTAGAAGGAGAGAGTAGAGAGACGGACTTCCACTCAATTTATATCCTGTCTAAGTCAGCATGTAACAACAGGAATTGAGTGGGGTTCTGGGAATTGTAGTTTTGCTGGGTATTGTAGTTTTGCTGCGGATCGTAGTTTTTAGGGATTCTAATTACATACTTCACAGACGCTGATCATGTACTATGGTATAAAAACTTCAAAAAAAAAACTAGCAAAGAGATTACAGCAGTATATCACAAGAATTATTCACTATGACCAGGTGGGATTTATATCAGTATTGCAAAGTTGGTTTAATCTTAGGAAAACTATCAGCCTAGCTATATCAATAATAAAACCAATAGAAATCACATGATTATCTCTATAGAAGCAGAGAAAGCCTTTGAAAAAATATCACACCCATCCCTCTTAAAAACACTAAAAAGCAGAGAAAGAAATGGACCTTTCCTTAAAATGATAAGTAGTATTTACCTAAAACCATCAGCAAGTTTCATTTGTAATGGGGATAAGTTAGAAATCTTCCCAATAATATGCTAAGTGAAGCAAGGATGCTCTTTAGCACCACTATTATTTAATATTGTGCTAGAAATACTAGCTTTAGCATTAAAAGAAGAAAAAGACATTAAAGGAATTAAAATAAACAATGAGAAAACTAAATGATCTGTCTTTGTAGTATAGAGAATCCTAGAGAATCAACTGAAAAAGCTAGTTGAAATAAATTAATAACTTTAGCAAGTTGCAGGATACAAAATAAACTCACATAAATCATCAACATTTCTATATAATACCTACAAAGTCCAGCAGCAAGAGATATAAAGAGAAATTCCATTTAAAATAACTCTAGACAATATGAAATACTTGGGAATCTACTTAGCAAGAAAAAAAAAGGAATTATATGAACACAATTACAAAACATTTTTCACATAAAATCAAATCTAAACAATTGGGAAAATATTAATTGCCTGTGGGTAGGCCAAACTAATAAGAAATAACAATTTTATCTAAATTAATTTACTTATTCAGTACCACTCTAAACTACAAGAAAATTATTTTATAGAACTAGAAAAAATAATAAAATTCATCAGGAAGAACAAAAGATCAAGAATATCTAGGGAAATGATAAAAAAATGTAAAGGAAGGTGACCTAACAGTACTAGATCTCAAACTATACTATAAAGCAGTAATTAAGAAATAGAATGGTGGATCGATGCAATAAATGAGATACAGAATATAAAGGGGTAAATGACCTCAGCAATATAGGCTTCTTTTGTCTGTGAATGTATGCTCTGTGATCACATAACAAAGGTTACATGGATGGCAATCCTAGTTATAGCCCTCTCTCTCCCTCAAGGGACTAATGGAGAAAAAATTCTGATTAGAAGATATACTCTTTATCCAACAGCAACCCCTCCCAAATCTCCTAAATCCCTGTAGCCAAATAACTTCTCTGGGATTAGAGAAAGGACATAGAATTTTAGGTGGGAAGGAGTTAATTTGACCAGGAGGAAGAGGAAAAGTCTATCCATGTATCACTGGTTCCTCTTGGCCATAAGGAGAAGGAGGTAGTGAAGGTATCCTTCTGTACTGGATGTCCTTCCTAAACAGATTCCCATGACCCCAGCAGTTTTTATCCATCAAAGTTTTTGTCTTAGACCACATAATTCCATTTCCATTTATCTAAATCTTGAAGTCCTAGGCCAAGTTCTCATACTTACTTCATTCCCCCCACCCACTCCCTTATGCCCAAGCTCTTTGAATGCTTATACATAGAATAGATGCTTGTGAGATCAGGAAACTTATGGAGTAAAACAAGCTCCAGTCATGGTTTCTATCCTTCTCAGGGCTAAAGGTCTTCTTGAGAGGGATGCCTAGGTCATCCTTGGGGGTTAAAGCCCTGATAAGTAGAATCACCCAAAGATAAGCTCTCTCACCCTTCTCCTATGAGGTCAATACTTCCTTCCACTCCTCTTACTTGCCCAACCATAGCTTCCTCCTTTCTCTCAGTTCTTTCCTCTCACAGGCTCAGATTTAGGCAGTAGAGACCAACACCCTCCTGTCACCTATCAACCCAAGGATAGCATAAAGAGATTGCCTCCCATGTCCTCTCTCTCTGGATCCATAGAGGCATGATGACCCAAGCAGTCCCTCTGCTACTGTTGCTGCTTTTGCTGTTGATAGGTATCTGGGGGTGAGGAGGAAGTAAGGGATGAGGAGAGGAGAAGACTGACAGGGAGGAGAGAAGAGGAGAATGAGAGAAGGGAAGAAGTACAATATTATGTTGGTATAAGGGGCTGGGGAGGGATAGGACCAGCTTTTTTACCTTGTTCATATTCTTTAGTCAAGGAAGAGAGGGACTCCAGTGATTGCCCCTGACCTGAAGATCTTTTTCCCAGGCTTTCAGGGACAAGAGTTCATAATGAAGTACCAGGAGCAACAGACACTCAGAGTGAATTGCACCTACAAACCCTGGAGTCTTGAGAAGAGGTGGAAAATCTGGTGTAAAGAGCAAGAGAATGGAAAACAGTGTAACACACTAATTGCTAGGCAACCAGATACCACATTGTACCTCTTGGACCAACGAGCCTTTCTTGTGGATGACACCAAAACTGGTATCTTCACTATCACCATGTCTAAGCTCCAGGTAGAAGATTCTGGCATCTACTGGTGTGGAATTGAAGGCTATTCTGATACAGTTAATCTTATCAGGAAAATCATCCTAGACATTTCTCCAGGTAAGTCTCTTCCAACTCAATCCTTTTTAGTTCCAACAGAGTACTGTCTGTGTCTGAGATACTGGACTAGGATGTGAATTTAGGTCTCATTGGGATCACCAGGGAGAAGTTAGTCACCTTTTCAATCCTTCAGTTTCCTACTCTTCCCCATTCCCATCCTCTCCTCTCTTCTTTCCATACTACAATTTTAGGGGGATTTTTTCCCTCTGGTCCCTGGGCACGGAGAGGCATTTCCCTTCTAGACTCCTTCCCATTCGGAAGCCTCCTGAGACCTCGTTGTCTTTGTTGTTCAGTGTCTCACACAGTCTCAATTCATATAAATGTGTTTGGCTTATACGGGCACAAGCACAACTACTCAACTATTCACAAAAACACACAGAACTGTGCTTCATAGACTGTGATGCTAATGACTCTAGCCCCATGAAACAAAGAGGGGCAGGGACCACCAAAGGTGCTGCTGAAGCAGACCCTGGTGGAGTCCAGTGGAAAGAGTGTAGACATGGAGTCAGTCTAAGTTGTGAAACTGACTTATGTAACCCTGAGAGGTCACTCTACTTCTTTTGGATTTAGTTCCTCTTCTGTAAAATGGTGGGGGTGGGAGGGAAGCAGTGGGGGGAAGAGAGGCAACCATAACAGTGAGTGTGGGAAATACACTTTGTGAATTCTAAAGTGTTCTACATTTAGGAATTATTAGCATTGCCTTCATTCTGGACACCAACTACATCCAACTCTTGGGGACAAGTCTGATGGCAACATCACCAGTAGGAACAATAGTTTAGAGTATTTGACAATACATAATGAATGGAATATAATACACTCTCATATATTAGCCCACAGCATGCATACATATGATGCCCAAGCTTTTCAAAGACCCAGTACCTCTTTGGGCACTTCCAGGGAAGAAGAGGCACATGAGGCTGTGGATTCAAGGACCAAGTGTTTCCTTCCTCTGTTCTTTTTTCAGTCACAACACTGAAGACCATCACATATTCTCAAACTATTGCAGAGATGCCTCTCACTACCCCTGTCATCGCCTTGGCCACCAGCAGGTACAACTCCTTTTTGGAAATCCATTTGTCTCCAGGGCTCCCAGACTCTGCACTTAGTGTGAGTTTCATGTGTGCTGACCCTGCCTATAAAACTAAACTGGCATCTTTCCATCCTCTCTTTCTGGGTGGGAGAGCAAGGGGGTAAAAGGATGCTGAGGGTTACCTTGAGGCTAGTGAAACTGTGCTCACAAGTTTTCCCCCTTTCCCTCATTTTCAAGTTTAAGGTGACTCAAAGTTTTATTTCTTTTAGCTCTAGCCTGACCTTTTTTGTTCCTGAACCCACACTGCCTTGTGTCATATGCTAAGTCTTTCCCCCTTGCACGACTAAATTTTTGACAGGTGGGGGAAATTTGCCTATTGTTTCTCACACTTCCTTATCTCCAGATAAACCAGCAAATCCTCAAATTCCTCTTGGTAAAACAATTTTCTCTTCCTGTTAACTGGGCAGCATCCTCAGTGACTGATCGCTTTTCCCTTTCTCCCATTAAAGATGAAAGAACCAAGCAAAATTGTGAAACAAAGAAAATTTACCTTCCTAAAAAGATTGCTTACAACATGCCTACCCCAACAAACATTCTTGTTGCTATTTATTCTCTCATTTCTCATCCCCTAATTTCTCATTTTATCACTGTTCTCTTCAAGGTTAGCAATGAATTGACACTTTCAGTAAATCAGTGAAAGTTTCCAAGAAGGAGCAGTTGAATGGGTAAGAAGAGAACAATTAGAGAGTAATGTCACAGAAAGGAGAGAGTATGGGGCGGGGGGAAGGTTATCAATAATGTCAAATGAATCAAAGAAGTCAAGAAGGATATAATATGAGAAAAAACACATGAAATATTACAAGAGATCTTTGGTAACTTTGGAGAGAACTTTTTATACTGAGTGATGTGATTATAATCCAGATTGCAAAGAGCTTAGAAGAGAAAGGAGAGGCATGAAGGCAAAGAGTATATAGAAAGCTTTTTCTGGGAGTTTGACTTAGAAACAAAGGAGTGGGATAGAACAATAGCTTGAAGGAATAGTAGGGCTACTGTGGGTTTTTCAATGATAAGAGAGACACAGGTATGATTAAGAGTTATTTTGAAGGGAAGGAACAGTAGATAGGGAGAAACTGAAGATGAGATATTTGGGGGAGGCTAGCAAAAAATGGGAGGGGATAGGGGAAATGATACATATCTGGGGCTAGTCATAACAAGGAGAAATAATTAAGAAATTATCAGAGCCTGCAAGAAATGAGGAGAGAATGATGGGGGGGTTTGAGATGCAAAGAAAGGGAGAGGAAGGAGATCAGAGTAAATGCATCAGGGAGAGGATGTAAGAGGTCTTGAAGCAAAGGGTGAAGGAGAAGTGATATGGAAGGCTTGAGGGGCAAAGAACTGATTTGGAATAACTTCTATAGGGAATGGGACAGAGAACCAATTTTGAAAGAATAAAAGGACTGCCTTGATGCAGGGAGACTTAATAGAAATTAGACAACTCATTTGTAGTGTATCTGGTCATCTCTGCTATGAGATTTCCTTTAGATCTTTGCATTATCTACTGAGTAGGAACAGAGGAGGCAGAAAATGGAAGCAATCTAGACTCAGGGTTTAGCAAAGAACAAGTTAGCAACAGAACACAGAGTTTTTATTTTTTAAGAAACGTGGCTTTATTTTTTTAACTTTTAACTTTTAATTTTTAAGTTTATTTTTATTTTACTGATTATGAACATTTTTCCATGGTTACATGATTTATATTCTTTCCGTCCCCTCCTCTTACCCCCCTCCCATCCCCTCCTCTCACCCCCTCCCCATAGCCAATGTGCAATTCCACTGGGTTATACATGTGTCATTGATCAAGACCTATTTCCATATTATTGATATTTGCAATAGGTTGATCGTTTAGAGTCTGCATCCTCAATTGTATCCCCATCGACCCATGCGATCAAACAGTTGTTTTTCTTCTGTAGAACACAGAATTTAAAAAAAATTGTTTATTTGTTTATTACATTAGTGTACCCAGTTAATTCCCTTGCTTGTACCCCATCACCCATTGGAGAAAACATCATTTGACAAAAAAGATATATGTATGTATGAAGCTATGTCTTACTTAGTTCCATATATCAGTTCTTTCTCTGGAAGTGAACATATACAAATCATTCTTCAAACAATATTTCTATAATATTCTCTTTGTTCTGCTCATTTCAGTCTTCATAGTTTCCTGTCAGTTTTTCTATGTTTTTCCCCAAAATTAGCCTATTTGTCATTTCTTATGGCTCAGTAGAATTCTATCACAATCATATGCCACAACTTCTTTAGCTATTCCTCAAGTGATGGGCATCCCTTCATTTTTTAATTCTTTACACCACAAAAATAGCTGCTATAAATATTTTTAGAACATAGAGGTTCCTTTCTTTTTCCCCTTAATTACCTTAGGAAGTAAACCTAATAGTGGTATTGCTGGGTCAAAAAGTATACACAATTTTATTTCTCTTTGATCATAATTCCAGATTATTCTCCAAAATGGTTGGATCAGGTCATGGTTCCACCAACAGTGGATTAGCATTTCCTTTTTTTTCATATCCCCTCCAACATTTGTAATTTTGCTCTTTTATCATTTTAGCTAATTGGAAAGGTATGAGATGATATTTCAGAATTGTTTTGATTTGCATTTCTCTAATGGATAATGATTTAGAACTTTTTTTACATAGTTATTTATAGCTTTATTTTCTTCATCCAAAAACTGTCTGTTCATATCTTTTGACCATTGATCAATTGGGGGAATGGCACACACTCATATTTAACCTGAACACACATATTTATTGCTTTCTTTCTCATCTTGACATCATGTAACCAAAATTATCCATTTTATATTTCACAGTCCTTTCTGTCTTGTTTATTCATAAATTCTTCTCCTATCCATAAATCTGATAGGTAATATTTCCCTGTTCTAATTTTCTTATGATATCTCCCTTTATACCTAAGTCATATATCCATGTTGATCTCATCTTTGTAAATGGGGTAACATATTGATCTATATCTAGTTTCTGTCAGACTACTTTCCAGTTTTCCAAACAATATTTACCAAATAGTTAATTCTTATTCCAAAAACTTGGATCTTTATTTTTATCAAAACAAGTTATGCTATAGTATTTTACAGCTATTTGTTATCTGTCTGTTCTGTCTGACAGATCTAGTTTTCTATTTCTTAGCCAGTTCTAGAAAGTTTTGACAATTACTATTTCATAATATAGTTCAAAATCTGATACTTCTTGAACCTGTTGTTCCTTAACAATTTTTTCTCAGTAATTCCTTTAATATTCTTGACCTTTCATTTTTCCAAATGAATTTTAATCTATTTTCTAGTTCAGTAAAATAATGTTTTGACAATTTAATTAGGATGACATTGAAAAAGTAAATTAGTTTAGGTAGGATTGTTATTTTAATTATGTTGAGACTGCTCACCCTGAACAATTAATATTTCTCCCATTATTTAAATATTACTCTATTTGTATAAAAAGTGAATATGAAGTCAAAACAATTATTAGGTATTATTTTGCCCACAAAATTATATGCCAACAAATTTAATAATTTAAGTGAAATGGGAGAATACTTAAAAAGTTACCTGAATTAGCAGAAGAGGAAATAAGATACCTAAATAAACTTATTTTAGAAAAAAAATTTGAACAGGATATAAATGAACTTCCTAAGAAAAAAGTATCAGGATCAGGTGTATTTAAAAGTGAATATTACCAAACATTTAAAGATCATTCAATTTCAATATTAAAATATTTAGAACAGCTGGGAAAAAGAGTTCTGCCAAACTCCATTTATGAAGCAAATATGATGCTTGATGAATAAACCATGAAGAATGAAAATAGAGAAAGAAAATTATAGGTCATTTTCATTAGTGAATAGATGCAAAAATCCTAAATAAAATATTAGCCAGGAGACTACAACAATATATCACAAAGATTATACGTTATATCCAAAATGAAGTTATACCAGGTTTGCATGGATCATTTAATATAAGGGAAACAATCAACATAATTGATTACATCAGGAAAAAAAGTAACAAATATTATAAGCTTATATCAATAAGTGCAGAAAAAGCTTTTGACAAAATACAACACTCATTCCTACTTTAAAAAAACACTTGAAAGAATAAGTATAAATGGTTTTTTCCCTTAGAATAATAAAAAAATATACTTCAAATCATCAACAAACATTATTTATAATAGGGATAAGTTATAAATCTTCCCTATAACATCACAGGTAAAACAAGGATGCTCATTATCATTAATATTATTTAATATTGTGTTAGAAATGCTAGCAATTTGCAATGAGAAGGAAAAGAAATTGAAGGTATCAGAATGGGTGAAGAGGTAATAAAATTATCTCTTTTCACAGATGATATGGTGATATATATGTAAATCTTAGAGATTCAACTAAAAATTAATTGAAACTGTCAATAATTTTAGTAAAGTAGCAGGATATAAAGTAAACCCACATAAATCATCAGAATTTCTATGTATCACCAACAATATCCTGCAAGAAGAGATAACCCATTTAAATTAACCATAGATAGAATAAATTACCTGGGAATAGCTATATATGAATATATATGTGAACATGATTTAATGAAAGAGATGAACGTAGAGTTTTAAGAGGAAAGGGTGATAGAGCTGAATTAATTGCAGGGCTGAGACTTAGAAGGGAGAAAAAATGAAATCATAGCAAAGACAATGATAGCCTCAGAAAGTAACAAGGGGAGTACCAGGATTGAAGGTCACGATGAAAGTGAAGAATAGGTTTAGGAGAGGTGAGGCATAGGGAGAGAAGCAACGACAGTAGTTCCTCTGCAGAATAAATCTGATGGTACTATATAATATACATATATTACCTGTTCCCTTCCTAGACTCTAGAGCCCTTGGCCAGCCTCAAGTTCAGTTTAGAGTGTTTGGTGCAATTTATTAATTAGCCAATTAATTAACCATAGATCGACTCCCCATCTAAGGTAATATTTATTCAATCACCATATAGGAATCACACATCAAATGAGAAATAATTTAATTTAGAGGGAATACCAAAGTAATTCACAAGAAAACACTTAAAAAAAAAACCTTATTGTTACTTTCCAATACCCCAAATGAGTAAAAATCACCTTCAGGCTCTGATGGGGAAAACAATCAAACAAACAAGCTGTTAAGGAAATTTATACTAGAGAAGGAAATCTAGTCCTCAGTTTGGTCCCACGTTCCTCTCAGTTTATTCTCAGTAGCCAGCATGGAGACCCAGTACCACCATGGAGATCTCCCATTACCTCTTGGATATAGTTATCAGCTCCAGTGGCTATCAGATTATTAGATTGTTCTTAGACTCCTACATTTAGAGACTCAGCCAGGAAGCTCCTGTTCCTCCTATTTGCTCCATTCAAAATTCCTCTTTCTAGTTAAGCCAGGAGGTCATCTCTGTTTCCTAGTTCTTATAATTTCTTCTTGGTCAGCAAAGAACAGGCTAATACCATTTCAAATGTGACACAGTTGACTAAGTCCTTAAAGGCCTAATAATGTTTTGTATCCTAATGTTTCTTCAAGTGTGCCAGAGAATTCAATCCAGATTACCTCTTTTTTCCCCTGCTTTTGGATTCTTTGCAGTAAAAATCCTGAATAACAACAATAATAATAGCATTTGTTTAGTACCTGCTACATGTTAGACACTGTGCTAAGTACTTTACAAATATTATTTCATTTGATCTTCACAACCTTATGAGGTAAGTCATATCATCCCAAATTTACAGTTAAGGAAAATGAGGCAATCAGAGAGGTAGTATTGTTGAGTAGTCATATATTTACAATAAGGCTCTGCATAAATTTTTGATAGTCTTTCTCAATCCTAGAAAAGTAATCAACTCTTGAGAATTCTCTGGATGTAGCTAGACAACTCTAATATTTTTATCTTCTAATCATTTCCTATGGAGAAACTATGTGACTCCTCCCTCTTTTCTCCTCTCCCCATACTTTATTGGTATTTGTCAACTGACAAGTTTAGACCAGTGACTTCTAGAAAATCTTACACCTTCTGGAGTCTTTCCTCAACTTCTTTATACCTTTTTCCAAATACACTGAGATCATCCAGATAAACCACCACTACCAAATAGTTCATATCACCACTCACTTTTTCCATGAGCCACTGAAAATTGTCAGTGTTTTCCATCCACCCCTCCCAATATCTTGGGGTACATGCTCAAATTAGTGGAAATCAAGTGGACAGATGAAACCTTTCTTCTCATCTTCCTTTGTCATGCCCATCTGAGTATTTCCACCATACAAGTCCAAAAAGAGATCCACTAGTTGTCCATCAAAAAGCCAAAGTATACTGTACTGTTGTGCCTTAGTTTTCTCAGTCAAGGTCCCATAATCTCACTACTCCTTAATTTTTCCCAGGCTTCTTCTTATCACTGCTATATGCTTTGATTTGGCCAGCTTTGATAGATCTCCAAAGTGCTTCCTAAATATCTTAGCTGCCATGTCATCTCCATTTTCTTTCTAGCTGAAAATTGGACTCTTGTCTCTGAAACTACCTGAGGCTTTGATGGGTCCATAATCAGTTGTATCTTGCTTAGCCACAGAAACTTTACAGTCTCAGAAATCTCCAGCCATGCTACTTCCTTTCCAACCTTGTGTATCCCCTCCTGCTTTCTAGTGCCTCTCTTTATGTGCTGTTTTCTCCCATTAGAATGTAAGCTCCTTTTTTGCGAGCCATTAAGATTTCTCTTTTGACGCCTTTTCAGATCCACACCTTTTCTTATTGTAAATGCATTATAATCTAATTTTCTAGGAAAACTTTAAGTTCTTAGTAAACTAGCACTAAAACTTAGTAAACCAGCCTTTCTTTTACTCAGCAGAGTAAAGCTGTAGCTGTGGGTGTTATCTCTCTAACTGCTCCAGGCGTCCCAAGGTCAAGAAGTGGCAAGCTCAGGCAAAATAACTTTAGATAAAGTGAGGCTCATTTTTAACCTTGAGACTTTTTCTCATCCAGCATTATCTTCTTGGGAAATTTATTTGTAAAACTATAACTTTATTGTGCTTTGATATGACATAATTTGTGTTTCTGCTCAAATGCGAAGTTTTGGCGGGGTTCTTTTGTGTGAAATGAGTCTTGAAGTAGATATAATAAACTCTATGCTGCAAGAGACAGAGCTGGAAGCATGAGCTAAAAGATCTTCCATGTCCCTTACTTCCTTATCAACTAAGCTGTCTTTATCAGATTATCTGGAGATGATAGATAGATCTTGAGACTCCTTTTATTTCTATCCCAGTACTTGGCACATTGTAAGCACAATTGTATCCCCAGAGCCTAGCACATTTTAAGTGTTTAATAAATGTTTTGTCTTTGTTTATCTATCTATCCATCTATCCATCTATCATCTATCCATCTATCCATCCATCTGTCTCTCTCCATCCATCTCTCTCTCCATCCATCTTTCTCTCCATCCATCCATCCATCCATCCATCCATCCATCCATCCATCCATCCATCCATCTATCCATCCATCTATCCATCCATTTATCCATCCACCTATCTATCTATCTATCTATCTATCTATCTATCTATCTGTCTATCATCCATTGTTAAGGCACACATATCAGATGACTTCAAGATGATACCATTGACTAATAGCAACTTTAGGGTATTCTCAAGATTCTCCATCTCTGAAAGAGGGATTATCTAGAATTAATGGTCAATAGTCATGCAGGTAGATTGTGTTCTCTTGGGCACATCTTAATCAGGCAGTGAAAATACCCTAGTCCTCATGTTCAGTATCTTTCTCATATAGACCTTCCTTTTCTCAGGCAACCCACAACCCACAGCTTGTCTAGAAGATCCAGTGTTTCTTTGAGGTTCTTTGCCAAAACTGATCTTTACTTTGAAATAAATCTGCACATAGGAGACATGGTCTGTCAAGACATTTAAATTCTTTGTCTATAATACTCTGCCAGAACTTTGAACACAATGGAGGCCACCCCACTTCACATTAAAATTCTAAAATTGGAAGCACTGTGACTCGATGTGGTCTGCCCACAGACTGAAGCCAAGTGACAGTCCTCAAATCCTGTAGATTTCTAACAACACTATCTGACTGCACAGAAGATGTAAAAAAAAAAAAAAAGATTGTTGTTTATTTGGAAATCACAGGAAGGGTGTGGAGCAGGGTAACAAGGATCCCTAAAATCTTGCCAGATCTAAATCCTCCCCTCTTTGACCCTCATGGGTCTTCTTTATTCCCAAATAAATTTGGGCTACTCTAATTTACTCTATTTGTTTCTGCCTAAGAATATCTAGCTACATATCCTGACTAACTGGTCCACTGAGATGAAGTCACAGGGTCAGCAAAGTCTAGTCAGATAAGTTGGCTAGCCGGCCAAAAGGTCTGAGCCTCGATAGTCTGGCTCAGAAATGCAGAACAGAGATATGAGTCCTTGGCAGTTCAAAAGGTTGATCATGATGAGAAACAGGCGCAGGATCTGGGTTGTTTTAGGGAAGACTTGTAGAGATCTGGGAAACCTCCAAGGGAATTAGGAACACAGCTCCTTCTCCAGTTTGGTCCAAAGATGGCCACAGGAAGGAAGCTCCTCTCTGATCGGTCTCCAAAGATCAACTGACCCTCTCTGGAATCCCGGAGTCTCTTCTTATCCTTTCCCACAGTTCCAGAACCTCATTTGTTCAGTTCCACTCACATGCCATCTCTCTTCTGCAAAATCCTTTGCAAATCTCAAACCCTCTCCAGTTTTTCCATATCTTCCATTTACTTTTTTTTTAATTTTTTTAAAATTTAAAAAAAAAATTTTTAAACCCTTAACTTCTGTGTATTGACTTATAGGTGGAAGAGTGGTAAGGGTAGGCAATGGGGGTCAAATGACTTGCCCAGGGTCACACAGCTGGGAAGTGTCTGAGGCCGGATTTGAACCCAGGACCTTCCGTCTCTAGGCCTGGCTCTCAATCCACCGAGCTACCCAGCTGCCCCTCTTCCATTTACTTTCAATAGTTCCCCAAAAAATTCTTTCTCCCTCAGAATGTGGTATGAGCAATGCCTAAAAGGCCTCTTCAATGCTTCCCTTGCCCTTTAAAAAACTCCTTTGTTGGCCAGCTACTGTAGATCACTAGAGTCCTTGATGAGAGCTGGAAACTGTTAGTGGGGAGGAGGAACATTTTCCCCAGCAAACTAAGGTATTTCTTAAAGAAAATGTCTCAAGAAGGTCTGTCAAAATGCATTTGCTCTCTGGAAGGATAGATAGCCTGTTCATGTTCATTAGCTTGATGAGGTTATCAGAGTACAATGTGGTGGGGATGGGGTGGTGGGGGTGGAAGGTAGGAAGAGGCACTTGGAGGCAATGGGAAAAGCACAGGATTCAGAGGTGAAGGACCTGAGTTTGCAGCCCAGCTCTGTTACTTACCACCTGTGTGACCTTGGGAAAGTTAGTTCTCCTCTCAAGACTTCAAAGTTTCCTTGTCTGTAAAGCAAGAGTTGGACTCGATGGCATATAAAGTCCTTTTCATTTTCAAAGCTACAATTCTAGAATTGGAATAGGACACAATAGTAGAACTGTGAACTTTGGAGGAGGGAAGGAGGGGAGGGAACAGGCATTTTTACAAGATATCAGTCATTGTGCCAAATGCTTTATAAATATTATCTATCTAATAGGGGAGAATTCTAGGAAAGATGTGGAATATGTGGCACTGCTTGAATTTAGCTGAAAAGTCTGACCCTGAAGCAGGGTGCCAAGTAGTTAGGAGAAACTTGAGGTTTCTTGTGGGCATGTAAGGAGAAGGGTAGTAGGAGACAGAGCTCCCTTCTTTTGTTACCTCAGGCACAGAGCAAACTGCCTTCCGGAGTGTGGTTTTGTTTTGTTTCATATTGTCCCAACTCACTGATCTTCCTTCCCATTAGTCCAACAGACCACCAGAATTTCATCATTTGGGGAGCAGTGTTGGCCTCTTTGCTCTTTCTTGGGCTCCTCATCGCAGGTATTATGTATGTATTATGTATGCCAAGAAAACCGCCCCCAAATTGGGAACAGGTAAGACACATGTGGTCATTTGGCTCTTCTCCCAAGAAACCTTGAGCTCCCTCTTCCTTTCTTCCTTTACTCCCCCAGGTTTTTCCCTCTCACACTTCTCTAGCATTGCCAACTCAGGGGCTGAGGGAAGGGAAGATGACCCTAGAGATTCATATGGCCTTTGGACATTGCTGATCATCTTTTCTTTTTCTCTTCTTTGACATGTAACTCATTCTAGTTTTTGTTACAATTAGCATAGATTTCTCTTCTCTGCCCCCTGACAACTTCCCAAGGCCAGATACTGTGCTTTCTTCTTTCCCCTTTTGTTTCATTTATGGCTGCTATCTCACAGGTTTGTTGAAAGGACCAAGTGAGAATACTGCCCTTAGGGTGTTCTGTATATATCCTGAAAGGATTTTGTTAAATTGAAATAACTTTAATATATAAACAGCAACCACGAGGATTCTTCTTGCTATCTATATGGTCTTGAAGAAAGAGGTAGAAATGTCTGCATTAAAAAAAAAATTTTTTTTAATGATCCGTTCAGCTCTGGACACCATTCAAAACGGAAACCCTGTTTTTCATTGCTTAAACTTAAACCAGTTACACGTCACTAACTTTCCAAAATGAAGAGAACATTTAGTCAACTGATTGTATCTGCAACTGTGTATATTGTCAGACTCAGTGCCACAAATAAAACAAATTAAGCTGCTAAAAATATAATAATATTTGAAAAGCACTTAGCACAAAGCCTGGTACATAGTAATTGTTATATGCATGCTTCTTGCTTTTTCCTTTTCCCCTCATTGTCAGAGCCTATGTATATCAAATGAATGCACGAATTGCTAGAAATTTCAAGTAAATATAGGTTTCCTATGAAAAAAATTGTTTTCCTTTCTTTCTTTTTTCTCCGCCACTCACTCACAAGTCAATTTAAAGCCATGAACATTTATTAAGTACCTCTGATGTCAGGTGCTGGAGATAAGAAGATAGATATAACCCAAAATCTATTCTCAAGGAACTTACATTAGAATTCTTCCTCCAATGGAAGGAAAGACATGTTCATAAATAAGGATCAAATGAGATAAAGGCACAGTCAAGGCCCAGCAAAAGTGGAACTTTGAAGAGAAAGAGATCACTTTGAATGATCTGAGTGTGAAGGGATCAAGAAAGGTTTCATCAGGCAAGGTGGCACCTGGCCTAAGCCAGGAAGGAATAGAAGGATGTCACTAGAAGATAATGGGTTTAATGGATGAGAAGTCTGATCCTAGGCCCAGGAGGCATGATGAGCACAGGCATGGAGACAGAAACAATATGAATGAGAAAAGGAGAGCAACGAAAAATCCTGACTAGAAATATAGACTATGACCAATAGAAAAGATAGTTAAAAAGATCATTAAACTGTAGAAGTATATATCTTATTCAAAAGGCAATAGGGAGCCAGTGAATACTTCTGAGAAGAGAAGAAACTTAATCTCTCTATATCTGTCTCTCCTCTGTGTCTGTCTCTCTCTTTCTGTCTGTCTTTCTCAACCTCCATCTTCTGTTTCTATGTATGTTTCACTATTGCTCTTTCTGACTCAGTTTCTCAATTTCTGTCTTGGTCTTGGTCTCTCTCTATCTCTTTCTTTTTCTCTCTCTTTCTTTGTCCTTGTCTGTCTGTCTGTCTGTCTGTCTGTCTGTCTCTCTCTCTCATACACACACACACACACACACACACACACACACACACACACACACACACACAGACACCCCTACATTACAACCCTAAGTAGAAACAGAACACAAAACAGGTAAGTTTTGATTGGGGGAATGGTGAAAAGCATCATGGAATATACCAAACTGTTTTCATTGAGCAGGTCTCAATTGGGGTAGGGGCAAGAGGAGCAGATTTCAGCTCCCACTGAGGGGGTAGGTCCTCTAAAGACATTTGCTTTGGCAGGTGATGATGACATAAATGAAGACTTGGAGAACGCGAAGCAAAAGACCAGGGTAAGTAATACTAATAATCATCCTTTACATGTGTCCACAGGGCATTGTATTTTTCTTGCATTTTATTTTCAAAACAACCTCACAGACATTATCTCATTTGCCCTGACAACAATCCTATGACCTGGAGGGGGAGGATATTCTATCCATGGCCCAGAACAGCATGGCATAGTGGATAGAGAACTAGCCAATGAATCAAGATGACCTGCTTTCACATCCTGCTTCTGATGCACATTGTGTGTGGGTGACCTTGGAGAAACCACTTAGCATCTTGGGAGCAAAAGGCTACTAATGCCCTAGAGAGTAAATTATAAAACAGAGGCCGATGTACTGTGGTAGAGAGGTTCCTCCTTTGGAGTTCCCCAGTGAAATCAATGGACAAACAAGGGAAAAAAACAAAAATCATGACCTCCAAGCAGATCAGAGATCATAGGGTTTACAGAGAGAAAGGAGTTTAAGGGTCATCTGGTCTAACCCTCTCATTTTAGAAATAAGGAAACAGAGGTCTGCAGAGGTAATTTGACTTTTTCAGACACCCAGAAATTATTAGATAAGAAAACTAGATTTGGAATCAGAAAGATTTAGAGTTGAACCTCCATGAATATATATTGGCTGTGTGATCTTGGGTCTGTCAAATGGTCCTAAATAAGTCATAATTGTCCTTGGTGGCAATTTCTTCATCTGTAAATGAGACCTTTGAAGTTCCTTTCTACCTCTAAATCCTGACAGGCTAAATGTAGAAAGTTAGTGTTTTCCCTCTGCTGACTATTTCTAATTTATCTTCTCAATAGTTTGCTTAGGGCAGGTAGGTGGCACAGTAAATAAAGTGCAGAGCCTGAGTCAAGAAGACTCATCTTCCTGAGTTCAAATTTGGCCTTAGAAATTTTCTAGCTGTATGACCCTGGGCAAGTCACCTCACCCTATTTGCCTCAGTTTCTTTATCTGTAAAAGGAACTGGAGAAAGAAATGGCAAACCACTCCACTATCTTTGCTAAGAAACCCCAAATGAGCTCATGAATAGTCATAACCGAAAAACAACTAAACAGTAGATCGCTCATATAAAGTTGTTTGTATTTTGTTTCCTCCATTTGACTATGAACCCCATGAAAGCAGGGATGGTTTTTTGCCATCTTCTGTATCTTTAGTGCCTAGCATGATGCCTCAAACAGAGTAGGTGCTTATTAAGATTCTATTGACTGACTCTCTAGGGATAATCAACAGAGAAAAGGTATTAGCATAAAGGGGGTTTGGGAAAGACTTCTAGAAGATGAAAGTTTTACAAAACTTGAAGGGTGGGGATGAAAAGGGAGAAAATTCCAAACATAGGGAATAGCCTGTGAAAGTGCACCAAATTGAGAGATAGAGTATCTTGTTCAAGGAACAGCAAGAAAGTTAGCACAACTGGATCACAGAATACTTTAGGGGAGAGGGGAGTAAGGAGTAAAAAAAGGCTGAAAAGTAAGATGGGACCCAGATTGTAAATAGCTTTTTGAGTGGCAAACAAAGGATTACCG
This sequence comes from Gracilinanus agilis, assembly GCF_016433145.1. Classification (NCBI taxonomy): domain Eukaryota; kingdom Metazoa; phylum Chordata; class Mammalia; order Didelphimorphia; family Didelphidae; genus Gracilinanus; species Gracilinanus agilis. The sequence goes on along the minus strand of NC_058133.1, from coordinate 272,104,314 downwards.
ACTTTATCACAGAGGTGATAAGGAACCATTGGAGTTTATTGAAGTTGGAGGAGTGTGTGTGTGTGTGTGTGTGTGTGTGTGTGTGTGTGTGTGTGTGTGTGGTGTGTGAGTGACATCCTCAGACCTGAGCTTTAGTAAGATCATTTTAATACCTGGAACTGTATTGGGGAAAATCTTTGGGCAGGAAGACCTCTTGCAAGTAGCCCAGGAGTTAGATGATAAGGGCCTATGTTATGGTGGTGCCATTGTCAAATGGGAGAAGGGGGTCTATGAGAGAGATGTTAGAAGGTAGAACTGGCAAGCCTTGGTAACAGATTGAGTATGGAAGATGAAAGGGATAGGCATTGAAGGATGACACCTAAGCTGTGAGCTTCTGTATTGGAAGGATGGTAGTGTCTTCTATAGTAATAGAGAAATTTCAAAGAGGGGAGGGTTTGGGGAGAAAAGTGATGAATCCACTTTTAGATATTTTGAATTTGAGATGCCTATGGATATCCAATTTAAGATAACCAATCGGCAATTGGAGATTCCAGTCTGGAGACCAGAAGAGAAGTATGGTTTGGATAAATAAATATAAGCTGAAAATTAAATTTATGAAAGCTGATGAGATCACCAAGTGAATGAGTAGAAAAGGAGAAGAGAAGAAGACCCAGGGTAGAACCTCGGAAACTCTCACTATTCATGAATGTAACCTGAAGGAAGATCCTGCAAAGGTGAATGAGGAGTAGGAGTGTGACAGGAAAGAGAAGAAAGGTAAGGTAGTGTCATAGCAATGTAAAGAAAAGAGAGTATCAAGAAAGGGGTGACTGATAATTTCAAGGTTCCTGAGAGGTCTAGGAACACAGTAGTGGTCCAAATGCTTTATTATAACTTGTATATATCTAGGGTGCTATAGGATCAAGCCTTATAAATTATTTCCATTGTGTATGGCAGCTGCAGAACTCACTGTGGGTTCCTTAGTTTGGACTTGAACTGAACTTCCTATTATGGTTCCTAATATATCATACAATCTATGTCATGTAATTCTCCCAAATCCAGTTAATTACCAAGACAACTGCACTTAGCACAGTGCTTGGCACATGCCAGGAACTTAGTAAATGTTGACTGACTAAGGAAGCAACTACATGGTTCTGGGCACATAGTAAACATTTAATAAATACTTATTGAATGAATGTGACTGGGACATCTTGAATTGAGTTCTGGGTATACCATTAACTTGAGGAAAGAGAATTTTGCAAGGACATATAATGGAATGTGGTGGAATAGAACCTTAGGAAAGTCATCTCTCTTCTTTTAGCCTCAGTGTTCTTTTCAGTAAAGTGAGAGAAATGACTAGATAATCTTTTAGCTCCATTTTAACTCCAATATTTTATATGTGGATCTATGACATTTCCAAGTGTATTTCTTAGGCATGTTCCCTTCTCCCATTATAGTGTCTCTCCTCCTTCTCTCCCTGCATTGGCACTGACAGCTTCCCTTACCCTGATCTTTACCTCCTAGTTGATGGTCTCCCTCTCTCTGCTTCCTAGGGTGTCACCATGGAAATGCAAGAAGAGGATTCTGAGGTCATCCATTATGCCTCAGTGATCCATAGCACCCAGCTCAGCCCTGGAGATTCAATCTATGCCAATACCCAGATGGGGCAATACCCTAGTTTGATTCATATTCCCAATGAGCCTGTGGAATATGCCAGAATTGCAAGGACTAAACACCAGCTTTCGAAATAAACTTCCCTTCAGGAAATAGTGGTGAGGGATTGCATAGGCACCGGAGAACCTACTTAGTATAAAACCTCATGTTTCTTGGGGATTGAGGGATGAGGGAGAGAAAGCATGAAGGGACTTGGTCCCTGCCGTTGAGGTCTTATAGTTTCTCTGAGGACCCTAAAGCAGGAAACAAGCTGAAAATAGTTGAAAAATCAATATATTAATATGTTAATAGACTGACTTCCTCATATATTATGGACTGATTTCCCCATATTAACATATTAATGGACTGATTTCCCAACCACAAATTTATGCTGTGTAACCACAGGAACACCCTCTCTGTTGCTCTGAAATTCTATCCCTCCCTTCAATTTATACCTCTCTGTAAAAGGGATTCTTACTTATCATGCCCAATTCCCTCTTCCCCACACCTAAGGATTAGTCAATCCCTCGGGAAAAACTTGAATCCCTAGAACTGGAAACAAAGAATCTATGTGAAGCACAGTTACTGTATGTAGAGGAGAGAAGGGTGAAGATGATGGTATAGAAGAGAGAACAAGGAACAGAGATGATGACTGTTTTTCCAATATCTGGGTGCCTTAGGGCAGAAAGAGGAGAAGAGAGAAATAAGTTGAATGGAAGGATATGAGTTCAAATAGGAAGGATTCCAGGTTCTAGACCTAGAAAGTAGTGTATGACATCAAACTGGACAACTCCACCCTAATAAATTCCCTGAAATATATCCTTTGGTAAACAATAATTCGACATAGTTCAGAAAGCAATTCAAAGTGTCCCTGAACTAATTTGGAGGAGAGACATTATAGATGAGAATTTTCTGTAACTCTTTTTCCTGAGGTGTTTGTTCTTATGCCAGAACCAAGTGAAGTTTGGGGTAATGTTATCCTTCCTTCTGTGTGAATACCTACCCACAACTCCAGGGTAATCTCTTCCCAGGAGAAGGCAAAATACTAGTGTATTTTGGGCAAACACACTGGCTAATAACTATCCAGGATATAATTCATTATATAAAATTAATAAGAAGGGAACAGTAAGGATCATATGATTTGCAATAAGTGAAAAATAACACCCAAACTCAAACTTTCCACTGTTAGCTCTTCCCAGGGTCACTGAGAGTTTGGACAACCACTCTCTTAACACCCCTCATTATCATACCTCAGGTACCTAGCACTTTGGAAACAGAAGAGTACTGTGAACTCTGTTGTGATCACACTTAAAATGATCAGAACAAAGTTTTATGTTTTGTTTAAAGAATAAAATAGTGCATTAGAATCACTTAGAATCACTCTAAATCCCAAATATCCCAAAGAACATTCCATTGCCATTTATAGTTCTAGAACCCCCCCCCCTCTTCACTTCCTCCCTGGCTTTCCCATAGTGGTGAAAAAATTGAGGGGATCAGGACAGCTAGTGGCTAATTGTGGAAGATGATTGAACCATACTGGCCCCATCTTGTGACTCAAGTCAGGACCTAACTTAGTTCCTCTTCTAGTCAATTTTGGGTTTAGTCCAACTTTGGTCTTGTGAAAAAACTTTATTCAATTGTGAGAATTGGGAGAAAATCTTACTGTATTTTTAAATCTAGCCTGGCATGGTTGGGAAACTAGATAACCCTTATCTGCTGTTTAGAGATTCTTAACTAAGAACCTAGATGATGCTACCAGAAACCCAGTCAGATCCAAAGATAGAAGTTTTTCTCACAATAAATAGCACACATCAGGGGCAGCTGGGTGGCTCAGTGGATTGAGAGCCATGCCTAGAGATGGGAGATCCTAGGTACAAATCTGGCTTCAGACACTTCCTGGCTGTGTGACTCTGGGCAAGTCACTTAACTCCCATTGCCTAGGCCTTACCACTTGGAACCACTACGTAGTATTGATTCTAAGATGGAAGGTAAGGGTTTAAAATGAATAAAGAAATAGTACATATCAAGCAATCCATAAGTCTTATCTAAAAACTTGCTTCACACTGAACAATCATTTATTGTTTTCATGTCCCTTTGATAGTTTACAGATACTTGCTCTCCTCCTCCCTACTTAGAAAGTACTTAATCTTTCATTCAATTAGAAATTAGATAGCCCGATATTGTATTGTTTCCTTTTAATTAATTAATTTTAATTCATTTGATTAATTACTTTTAATGTATAAAAGTCTGTCTCCTCCCATATAGAAGGTCTAATGCCAAAGCTAAAGACCTTTACTAGCCCCAATTTGTTGGGCAAGTGTCATGAACTGATAAATAAATTGATATGCTCAAAAGATTAAACCTTTGTTTCTTCAGTTATTTCATCTTTTACCTGCCACTGTGCGTTCTCTTTAGGATTATCAGACAAAGATGATGTCTTCCTCTAAGATCTTCTTCCATGTTCCCACAATAACTCATCCTGGAATGGATTTTTATGTCATTCTAATGGAACGGCATACCTTTTTCTCTTTAGATTTTTCCTTCTCTTCCTAAGATTGCTCTTATCTCACCTCCATTTATCATACCCTCTGACTCTGGCCCTCTATTTAGTTAGGGTATCCTAGATCTCTCCTAGCCTTGAGCCTATCCTTCCAACCCTGCAGGGAAGATGAAATATTATTCAAAAGACTGGACTCTATTTCTCTAGAGTCTTCCAGCTTATTGAGCAACTACTATATGCCAATGCACTGTGCTAAGCACTATTCCAGATACTTCATTCACTCCTCAGTTCACTTTCTTGAGATTCTAGTGACAATTATGTAAATTAAACAGAGAAATAGTCCTCAGAATGATTTTATTTTATACCCTTATAAAATGTCTTACCTGCATGGAACCTCCAAAACCACACTCCACGTGCTGCTCTCTCTCTTCCCAATTTTACTGAGAGTAAATAAGATCCCAGAAGGTATCCAAGAACACAGCTAGTTCATGTCATAAATCTTGCCAAAGGAAAAAATAGGCAGAGAGGATCAAGGAAAAAATAGGCAGAGAGGATCAAGCACAAACTCTGTGCCAGGGACTGTGCTAAGCACTGGGTGGGTTCAAAGAAAGACAAAAGACAGCCACTGTGATGAAAAAGCTCACCATCTAATGGGGATGATAATATGTCAATAATTATGTACAAACAAGGAAGAGTCAGACTAAATTGGAAATAATTTTAGATGAGAGGCATTAACATTGAAGGGGGATTGAGGAAAGCTTTCTACCTTCAAGCTGGGATCTGAAAGAAGCCAGAGAAACCAGGAGAAGATGAGGAGACAGAGAATTCAAGCATGGGAGACAGCTAGTAAAAACATACAACCAAGAGTTTTCTGTGTGAAGAAAAGTAAGGTGACCTAGAGACTCCCAATAAAAAATTTCCAATTTCACAATTCTGGCTTATTTTCTTTTCCCTCCACAAAGAGGCACTAGAACACGTCTGTCAAATGTAGGAAACACAAAGGTGGAAATTCCTGTGTTTCACTCCCAACTCAAATAAGGAGATGATAAGAGAATATCTATCTAGCCTCCATGAGTTCAATTTACAATGACTGAATGAATCTGATGTCTTATGATACCTAAAGTGCTGACACATTTGATTGTTGAGTCATTGAATCAATGATCTTTGAGAACTCATGGTTAGTTGTCCTTCTTAGTCAAAGAAGATCTGAATTATATCCCTATGCCAGGGTCAATGTGCAGTGTGACCAACTATGGCTGAGCTTGGAAGGTCCTAACTCTGGTTGGGCAAAAATAGCCTGTATGCATTTGAGATGGAGGTCTCAATCTCTAAATCTGCAGATCTCATGTTTCTTGAGAACTCATAGAGAATGAGAGAAGTGCCGTAGGTCTGCAGAAGAAGATATACTGTTTTCCAAAAGGATTCTGTAAATAATTATTATAGAGGTTATTACTGGGTATTTGGAAAGGGAAATGGTAATCAGTAAGAACCAGCAGGAGTCTCTTAAAAACAGGTCAGAGAGTTAAATAAACATGGCCGCAAGCAGACTATCACACTGGTTCACTATCACAGTTGGCTATAAGAGCTACCATGGAAGGTCTCACTTCAAGAAAAGTATGAGGGACTAGAGGAGCTTTGCTTCTATTGTTATGAGTAAGATTAGATTAGGTAGTTATTAGGTATTGATTATATATTGATTAGGAAGTACCTAGCAGGAAGGAGCTGGAGCTGGGAATTCCAGGTTGGAATGAAGGAGGAGGAAGTCTATCTGTGCTGTGTGTGGACTCCATTAGTGGTAGGCAAAAACTGTTGCCAGCCTGGGAGACCTCAGAGCAAAGGACACCTGGCATCCTGTTTTCCCCTGGATCCTGTGTGGTGTGGCATTTAAGGAAAGAACAAGAGAAGAGGACAGTGCTTCAAGCAAAACCCTTACTGCTTAGTTCCTGAGACAACTGTAGCTCCTGGCATCCAGAGATCATCAGTGGATTGCAGTGAGAATCCCAAAGCCACAAAAGCCCCAGCTGTACTCAAGCCTGGCAGGTTCCAGGTGTGAGGCAGAAACCCAGAGACTCCATTTATAGCTCCTTGGGCCCTGTTAGTTAGATAGCTTAAATTAGTGTAGTGAATAAGTCCTTCCCTGTCCCTTTGGGTTTTGTTAATAGGTGTTAAGATTTTAGAGTAGTCATTCCTATCCCTCCTTTTAGTTGTTTCTAATTAAAACCCAATTTCACCTTGTTACCTTGTCAGTTAATTCAAGGCCTCTGGCCAGAGTGACAGTTGGCTGTTATTTTTCCAGTTGGGAGTGGTGTAGCTGTACAAGACTTCAGTGATCAGTTTTAGTCTCTCTTACATCCCAGAGAGTGTTCCCACAAACCCCATAGTTGATTTTTTAATATCCCTGGTAACCCCATTACTTATATTTTCCTACACTATCTACAGTGAACTGAGGAAAATATGCTGGTCATGTCTTCTGGGGGGGGGGTCAAGAAAAAGTGTTAGTGATAAATATAGACTGAGTTTTTATCTATAGGAGAATATGTTGGTACTAGAATACTTATCCATTTTCCTGATTATTATAGAGGATATAATATTTTTCCTAAAATAATAGAATAATCATTTCAATATAGAATCTGAGAGAGTAGAAAAGCAATCTGAAGAGGAAGAAGGAAATCTTGGCTTGTATTAGGAGTTTGAAGGATGAATCAGTGATACAGAAGAAAAATGAAAAGACTAAATTCTTGGAGCTAATAATAATAAGCATGTAGATCCTAACAGAAAGGGGACCTCGATATGCTCAGAAAGTATCAGACTTTGAATTAGGGTTAGGTTATTATATATGTAGACATATGTGTGTAATATATTTCCTTTTGAACACAGAAAATGCAGAGATTTGTTTTGTTTGATTATACATACTTGTTTGCAGCTAGGATATTGTTTTTCTTTCATTCTCAATTTGGGGGAATAGGAGAGGGCTGATTTAAAAAATTAATTTAAAAAGGAAAATTGCTTAATTTAATGAAATGTTTAATTTGATTAATGTTTAATTTCAAAACAAAAGATTTATTTATGTCCTTTAACCATTCACCTACTTAAAGTCTCTCTGTCTCCTGTATCTACTGAATGAGTTCAGGCATGCTTGTCAATCAAATCAAACTCCCTGATGGTCCTCAGGTTGGGGCAAAACTCTCAGAGTATCCAGGAAAAGAATCTGGGAGACTTCTGCTCAAAATCAGCAGGCATTTACCTTTAGCATCCTGATCTCCTTGGAAATGCTGAATAAGCAAGGCCAAGACAGTCATACAGTTAAAAAACTGGAATGAATAGGAGATTGAATAGTAAATAAGAGATTCACAAATTTTCTTGGACAGACAAATGAAGGAATGGCCAAAGATTGTCAAGTTAGCTGTATGATGTACCCAAAGGCAAGAGAAACATTTTTTCAAGACACTTGTTCTCCTTTCCTTATAATGTTTGTGATTGAAAAAATGCATGCATGCATGTATGTATAAATGAGAAAGCAGTTATTAAGCACTTGCTACATGCCAGGCACTGTGCTAAGTTCTAAGAGTACAAAGAGAGACCAAGTGTATTCTCACTGGGGAAGTGTACACATATAGGAGAATGCCAGCAAAGAAAGGAGATTTGGGAGTTACCAGAATAGTGAATTGATATATATGGTAGTCAATTGAGAGGACTGCTCCAAAATTAATGGTACTATTTATTTGATTACTGTTCCCAGAGCTTGGAAGAGGAAATTGCGGTTGTTTGGGGGACAGTGAGAGAGAGAGTGTTATGCCCATGCACACATACTGACTTGACAACACACCAAAATGGACCAGGATGGATAGCTAAATAAGATGTGAAGATGAAGTGTGATTTTGACTATTTGACTAAATATTGACTAAAGAAAAAACAAAAACCACCATGAAGATAATTGAAGCATTTTTGCCAATATCTGTTTCAGAGGATGAATAGGCATAGAAACTTCTATAAATAATTCAATAAAGATCTTTTAAATTTAAGTCAACGTATACCTCAGAATGCAACCATGTTGGACACTTTTAAAAGTTGATTTAATCTTACAGACAAAAAAACAATGGGTTAATGATTTGAGAGTCATTTCCAAATCAGCAATTTGTGCGCAGTCTGATGAAAGGTCAAAATCAATATTAACCTAGAAAGGTAAAGAAGAGAAAATAGGACATATTCGGAGTTATGGAAGATAAATGATGCTGTGAATGTTGGTCTGGAGTTTGGAAGATTTGAGTTCAAATGCAACCTTAGGTATCTTCTATCTGTGGAACCCCGAGCAAGTTATTTGACTGTTGCCATTGAAATTAGGGTAAATTGGGGCATCTACCATAGCACAGTAGATAGAGTGCCAAGCCTGGAGTTGGGAAGACCTGGGTTCAAATCTGGCCTCAGATACTTTTGCCAATGAGACCCCAGGCAATTCAATGAACCCCAACTTCCTAGCTCTTGCTGATCTTCTGTCTTAGATTTGATACTAAGACAGAAGGTAAGGGTTTTAAAAAAAGAAAAAAGGTAAACTGAGGCACAAAGTTTGAGTATATTTAATTTCTAAGGCTAGCAATGACCAATAAAGAGGGACTCTCAACAACTTAGGTAGCCAAAAGGTGATGAAGTGGGGCTTAATAGCTTTCATATAGTTTTGGGAAGTACAAGAAAACAAAGAGCAGGAAGCATCACAGATAAAAAAACAATATATTTGGTTACAAAATCTAAAGTTTCATAGGTGGCAAAAACTATAGAGTTGGCTTGGCTTTTGGGACTGACAGCAAGCTCTCCTTCCATCCTGCTGTCAAGGATGATTGACTGATAGAGTCCTTCTGCTCTTTAGTTGAAAAGAGATAACAGGTTTTTTGGTGTGCCCACCTGTATTCTGTAAGGCTTGTGAACAGAATAACAGATCTCCCTTAATTGTACATGGTGATGTAAGACTGTGTAGAGAGAAAATATTTCTTTGAGTTAAAGTGATCTATAGAACTGAATTTTAAGCTATCTCAAAAAGGGAAAACTGAATTTCTGGACTCATGAACTTCTGAATTTAATTCAGAGATAAAGAAACATGGTTCAGAATAGAATAAATTACAGAATGGAATTAATGATGATAAAATCAGTATTTGATTTTCTCATTACCTCAGTTTCCTCAACTATAAAATGTGGACAATAATAGCAATTCTCTAAGTTGTTGTAAGAATCAAATGACATAATGTTTGTAACGTGATATCTGGCAAATAGTAGGTACTTAATAATTGCTTTGTCCCTTTTTCTTTGCAAATGCATTAGCTCCAACTTGGATTATTAAAATAAATCAATGACATCCAAAAGTGGGAAATGGAATAAGGCATGCACATTGACATAAACTATCACCATTTGCTATAAAAGTTCAACTTCCTCTATGAGGTCAAAAGAGCACAGAAACTACTTTTGAGTTTCTTTCAAGGCAGCGGTCATGGACATCAAAGGCAATGTTCATTTTCAAAATTTTACAGAAGAGGAGAGAGGAATAAAAATTTATATTACTTACTTTTCAAGTAATTGTTATTAATAGGGGCAGAATTGACCATTAAAAATGAGAACTAGGGAAAAAAACCTGAATTTGCAGAAAACATAGTGAAAGAATCAGGTAAGCCAAAGCATCCCAAGAATTTTTAAAGATAAAACTAGAAGGAGATCTGAAAGACAAAGGAACAAATCTGTCAGCATGTCTATGATATATTTTATTAAGTGATTGTGGAACTATAATTTTTATTTTTAATTTTTCCACATTTATTTAATTATTTTGGGGTATAATTTTTAATTTTATTTAGAATATTTTCCCATAGTTACATGATTCATGTTCTTTCTCTCTCCCCAACCCCCCCCCCAATAGCCAACACACAATTCCAATAGGTTTTACATGTGTTATTGATCAAGACATATTTCCATTGGAACTATAATTTTTGAAATCTAATCCTCTTAGTTCCCATCATGCTTATTAGATAAGTGGAAATGCCACTAGCCTAGGTCAAATATAACTAGAGGAAGATCATGTGTACATAACACAGTTTTGAGGGAACTAGAAGACTGAGTCACAAGATGCATGAAAGAAAGGAAGGTACTGAATGATTGGGGGAAAAATGATCTGAAGTGGCTTATGGAAAAAATGTCCATTGATAATTATTAACTTCTAACTACTTTCTCATTTTACAGAATCTCTATGGAATGATTTATATGTGATCAATATCAATATTAACTTAATCTGTACTTGTATGAAGTTGATACCAACTTGCTATATCAAAAAGTATAAAGATGATATTAGAAAATAAGTATTTTTTATTTTTATTTTATATTTTATATTTATTTTAAGTTTTATTAGTTTAGAGATAAGAAGTAGAGAAGCTGGCTGGAGGAAGAATTGGAGTTTCAAATAGAGCTGAGAGAGAGTGTTAATTTCAACTGGTGGCAGTTGTAACCATTTCTATGACAGTTACACACTCTGGGTGTGGCATTTTGGGGAGTTGCCATCTGGCAGTCACACACAGCTGCATTCTCTCTCAGGGCTGGAGAAGGTAATATCTTTGCCTCTCTCTATCTCGGTCTGAGGGAAAGACTTGAAGGAGTGCAGTGTTTTCTTTTCCAACTTGGGAAACACTATTCATTTATCTGTTACTGTGTATAGATTGGTTAAACTGTGAAAAGACCAAACAAAACATGGTCTTTGGTTTGGACTCTGAGTCTGTTAAGGTTTAGAGTCCTAACCTGATTCTTGTGGAGACTCAACCAGCTAGCCTTGGTTATCTTTATAACTTGAAGGTGAAGTTAAGAGTTAGAGTGGTTACATTTATTTAGAATAGTATAAATTTGGTTAGTTAGATCAGGAAGGATTAGCATAGCCTGTAAACCACAGGAGAAACGGTTCCTTATGGGACCTGGGAGTTTATTTGAGTGGAGTTAGAATCCCTTAGAATTAGAAATCCTTTTTATCTTATATATATTTAAATTAATTGCTTATTTTTCATAAACAAGGGTCTCTTTAGTGTTCCTTACGTCTTGCATTGCTCGCCTAATATTATTTTTATACAAGGATAGGTAAGCTTCTCCAAAAAATATTCTATAGCAGTCCACATCTTTGGGATATATGTCCAGTACCAAGCTTAATGGGTCAAAAGATATGAATAGTTTTGCATCTTTTCCTATATAATGCCATTTCCCCCTAAATAATGTTTTCTTCATCTTTTTCTATAATATAAGACTCTGGCACACTTAAAGGGCCTGTTCTTCCAATTTTTTATGATATTTCCTTCAAAATCTAGATCATGTATCCATTTTGATCTTATCTTAGTAGATAGTGTAAGATATTGGTTTATACCAGTGATGGCGAACCTATGGCACAGGTGCCAAAGATGGCATGTAGAGTGCTCTCTGTGGGCACTCAGCCACCCTTCCCTCCCTAAAACTCCTCCCCACTGAGTTCATTACTAGAAAGACAGAGAGACTTGGGTGGAGCTGCTCCCCTCTCCCACTCCATTGTGCCTGAAGACATTTTTTCACATCAGCCCAATGGGAACACTTCCTCCCTGCTGTGTGTGTATGTGTGTGTGTTTGTGTGTGCGCACAGCATGTGGTCTGGAGGGGGGCAGGCATGGCACTCCATCTGTGGGGGAGGAGGTGGGGGCAGGGACCAGCACTCTATCTCTAAAAGGTTTGCCATCATTGCCAGTTCTCAATAGTTGGATTCTTTCTCCTTTGTTTGCTCTTTTTTTAAAAAAAATTATTTTTAAAAATTTAGTGGCCAGGCCAATAGACTTAACTATTTGCTTTTTGCTGGACTCTCAGTGTTCATATGGTATTGGGATGTTTGTTTTTTTCCCATACCCTATTTAGTTATTCCAGTTTCTATAATCCAGGGTATGATATAATCCCAGTTCCTCTGCTCAAGCCCAATCCATGAGGCCTCAGGTGTTCCAACCAGAGCTGGTGGACAGTTCTGCCAGTGCCACTGCAAGAAGACAGATTACTTCCCTCTGTGGCAACAACCAAGGAACCCACTCTTCTGAGAATAAGCAGAACTGATGGGGCCCCAATCCCTCAGAAATCACACTCATTGGTGTACACTCCTCTTTCACTCCTTCTCTCCCTCTACCATGGCCCAGGATAGAGTAGTATCTAGTCCACATTCCTCAGTTCTCTAAAGTCCCTCACCTGTCAGCGGTGAGACTTGAGGTCCTGTCCTTACGGCCTGGCTCTAGTGTACTATGTGGGATCCACTCCTCTAATCCCCAGATGTGGGTCAGTGTAAGTCTTCTGAGCTGAGGCCACCACTAATTCAGCTATTCCCAAGGCCTTCCACTTGGGGATTCCAGCAGCATCCCCCTAGATGTAAGCTCCTAGGCTCATTGAAGAAGTTGAGGATGCCAGTCCTACCCTCGAGAATTGTCTTGTTGATTCCATACTGTTTGCTGTGTTCTTGCCCCCAAGGCCTATGGTTGTGGGACTGAGCTCAGAGAAGTCAGAAACCTTCCTTCCTAGTCACCCCAAGCTATTCAGCTTCACTCCCAACTCTTGTCTGCTTTTTAAAATCAGTTTTAGCATTGATTCTGTGGTGTTATTTTTGTTTGTGGGAGCTTTGGGAGAATAAGGAAGCATCACGCCCTACTCCATCATTTTCCAATTTTTGGTTATTTTTTGAAATATAGTATGAAAATATTATGTAAAAATTTTTTGTCATAATTTTTTGATAGTCTGATGATGTTTACTCATCTTTCTGATCTTTTTTTTCATATTTCCAGGCTCAGATTCAGGACTGAAAACATGTTTGAGTCAAAAATCTATTTCTGTATTCTTGGATAATGTAACTTGGATGATGTGTCTGATGTGTCCTGCTTGATCTTGACTATATTCTATAGGATTTGTCTGGTTTTGTCTCCTGTTGTGTGTGGTTTAGGACCAAACTACATAATGCTGGTTTAGGCAGAGGATGGTAAATCCTAAAATGGACATGGTGTTCCAGCATAGTGGGTTGTGTACAGGTTATCTAGATGATGGTCTGGAAGATAGGGGCCCAGGTCATCCTATGCTGGGTGATGCCCTGGTCCTGTCTCTTGCTTAGGAGGATGAACTCCTAAGTCACTTCACTGGGTGCAGCTATGGCCTTATTTCCTGATGGACTATTTTGCATTTCATCTTCCACTTGCCCTCTCTCATCTCTGGTCTGTGCTTCTGAAGAATCCCAAAGGTCTTTTTGTAATACTGCTTTGAATTGAAGAGTTTATAATTGGTTGGTTTTGGTTTTCTTTTTCTTTGTTCCTTATGGTTCATTTTTAGAGAGATATTGGGGCGTTTGTGGCCAATTCAGGGTTCTCTAGGTTCTATTTTCTTTAATATAATATTTTATATTTTTCAGATTACATGAAATGACCATTTTTAATCCTTTAATATTTTTTAATATTCTAATATACTATCATCTTCCCCAAAGTTCTCTTCCACTGTTTTAGCAATCTTCTAATGGATGTTTCATTTTTGTCCAGACTTTTCATATAAGTGCAGAGGGAAGCCTTTACTTCTTTGCAATTTAGCCTTTGAAAGTTATCTGAGACCATGAAAGGTTAAATAATTTGCTCAAGTTTACACAGATATAATGTGAGTCAGAACTTAAATTTAATCCTTTTTGACTCTGAGGTCAGTTCTCTAGGCATTATTCCTCATTGCCTCTCTATGTCCCAGGCATTACTGTGACACTATTCATAATTTTTTATTCTTTTTGATAAGTTTTTTTGTTCAGTAGTTTTTCAAATATGTCCAACTCTTCATGACCCTGGAGTTGTTAGCTATTTCCTCCAGCTCATTTTGCAGGTGAGGAACTTGAGGCAGAGTGAAATGACTTATTCAGGGTCACATAGCTAGAAAGTGGCTGAGACCAGATTTGAACTCAGGAAGATGAATCTTCCCAACTCCGGGTCTATCCACTGAACCACCCAGCTGTCCAACCAATAAGATTTTACAAATGAATTTATATTATATATGGGTATTTCACATGACTCTGCTTAACAGGAAGATCAAATGTTTTTAGCAGAATGCTTACTTTGTCATCTCTGCTCTATCACTACTCCCTAATCTGTCCCTATCTACATGGTGTTTCCTTCCTGTATACAAATTTATAAACCATCCCTTCATCTGATCTGACCAGTCTTCTTGTTATCAGCCCATATCTTTTTCTTTTATCAGCTAAACTTACTTGACAAAGCCATCTAAATTTGGATCTTACACTTTATTTTCCTTTAACCTCTTCTAAACTTTCTAGAGACTGACTTCTGACTACATCATTCAATTGATTCCAGTTACCAATGATCTCATAATTATAAAATCTAATGGTCTTTTTTCAATCCTTATCCTTATTCATCTCTCTCCAGTACCTGACACTCTCAATCACCTTCTGAAAACTCCCTTCTTTCTAGGTTTTTGTGACACTATTACCTCCCCACTTTTCCTCATGTCTGATTTTTCTCAATTTCTTTGGCTGGAAATTTCTCTAGTTCAGTGAGACAGAGTGCCAGGTCCTGTCCCCACCCCATTCCACCAGATTGAGTGCCTGCCCCCCTCCCCAAGACTGAGTGCCCCTAGACAAGGAAGGGAGGAAGTACTCCCATAGGACTGCTGGGCAGAGGGGCAGGTGATGAGAGGCTCGTGTGGAGAGGGGGAGGGGAGTGACCCAAGTGATCAGCTCCCCTCCAGCTATGTGCCATGCTGTGAGCTATGTTCCCCTCATACCTAGCTCCTTTCCAATCCCACCACAGGAATCATCTTCATCACAGATTCAACAGGCTGCCATCTATGTTGCATCCTCACACAATATATGAACCTTTCCCTTGTCACCCCTCCCCCCCTTAGCACTTCACCCCAGACAGGGGAGGGAGGAAGTACTCCCACTGGCTGCTGGGCACAGAGGTGGGGGATGTGAGGAATGTCCTCAGGCACATGGAGAGGGAGAAGGGAGCAGCACCTCTCTGAGTCCCTCTGGCTTTCTAATAATGAATTCTTGCAGGTGACTGAAAATATGTCCACAGAGAGGGCTCTGTGTGCCCTTTTTGGCACATGTGCCATAGGTTCACCATCATTGCTTTAGGTCATGCTCACTAAGGTGTGTCCCACAGATATTTGTTCTGCCCTGGACTCTTATCTTTCTATACACTTTCATTTGGTGATTTTCCATTTCCATGGATTCAATTAATCTCTTATTCATATTTGCATAATATCTCCTCATGCACCATGATGATAGGAGATAATTTTCTCTAACTTTCCTTTTCCTTTTTGCCTAATACATTTCTCTTTCCCTGTCTTTCCATTCTTAAGATATCAGAGCAGTAATGGGCAAAATTTTTAAAGAGGGGGCCAAAGGAAAGAAAATGCTCATCTGTCAGTTTGTTTCTAAGGCAACTCTTTCAAAGTTTCATTGTATTGTATTCTACTCATTGTGTTTGTCAGATTAGGAACAATGCCATTCATCAGGATAGAACATTTCAGGGGGCCCCCCTGCATCTGGCTCCAGGGCTTCAGTTTGCCCATCACTGTTTTAGAGACAGAATAGAATCACTCCCAAGTCTTGTCTAAATCTACCATTTCTCTTATCTCTGATGATGATAGTGTTCAGAGGTGTCACATGTATCATCTCCCCATATTAGAATATGTTTATCCTTGTTTAATCCTTTTAAACTTTTCATTCATGTTTACTTTTTTGTTTATCTTAACTCTTTTCTTTGAACTTCAAAATTTCTACTCTGCTGTGGTCTTTTCATCAGAAATGCTTAGAATCCCCCATTTCATCAAAGATACATTTCCTCTCTGTAGCATTATAGGGAGTTAAAGAAGACTGAGAAAGAGTACAAAGATAACTCCAGGTTAAGCATTCCCTGATAATCGTCAGTGGTCCTAGAGAAACTGGATTATTATCATTTTTAAAATGACAATAATTTGGTCCAATAGCAACTAGAGACAGATTTTGATTTTTAAGGACTTTGCCATGAGGATAGCAGAAAAGTAGTTGATAGATTTGGTAATAGCACAAGTGAAAGAAGCAATTCTAATGGGGATGGGAATGCAAGAGTCGTGGGCAAGAAATGACTTGCCAAAGGTGGGAAGTGTGGTCTCCATTATAAAGGTTTTGTGTTAAATCTCACTGAGATAATGGATATAGGGGAAAAGATTGAGATTGGAATGAAGGCTGAGAATTAGGAAACATCATCTGTCATAAGAAAGCCTTGTACTTATCTGATTACTTCCAAAACATGATTTCCTCTTCAGAAGAGAGAAAGGGGGAGAGGATCTCACCACCAAGGAACAGAGGAGTTATAAGAAAAGATTAAATAGCAATTTGATGAGTCCTGATGAGGATGTGTTCTAATGTAGCCAGTTTGGGGGTCCTTCCTACAACACAGTTTCATTAACTTGGGGAGCTTTAAGAAGACTTTCCAAAGTCAATTAAATTGGTTAGATGCTCCAGTTGGGAACCATCTTTTATTTCTTTATAAGTCTAGGACAGGGAATTGTGCATGCTTGGCTTCATAAAGACAAATTCCAATTATAGCCAGTTCTTCTCTGGAAGTTTGCAAGGGAGATAAAGTTCCTAAAAGATACAACTTTAGAAAACATATTATATATCCCACTTCCTCTGCCCCTACATCCTATTACCAAATTGTATGGAGGTCAATTTAATTCTAACAAAGCCCCAGGCATTAGCTATGGGCTTACCCTCACTGTGCTACCATATAGGTGTGGACAGATCAATTGGTAAATTTAGGCAAAAGTTCAGACCAGTGGCAGGCAATTGCCAGATAAATGTGGTTGTTGAGACAAATAGGCTTTCTGGCACCTGGAGAGAGGAAGCACAGTGACTGTTGTCCTCCTAATTGGGCAAAAGCTAATAACACTTTCGCCTGTAGAAATCTGTTTTTTTTTCTTCTGAAACTAATATGTCTGTTTTCTCTGAGCTACCTTACTATTCAAGTGCACTGAACACAGTATAAGCCTGTTTGGAGTAATGTGCCAATCAGGAGACATCAATGAGCCAGAAATTTTGTTTGTTACATTATCATTTGTTCATTTTGTTAAAGTCTTGCTCACTTCCAGATGCCTCCTTGGTGTTTATTGATCATGCTGAGCTAAGGGAGCCCTAAACTTATTTAAACTAGCCTTGTCTTCAGCCATTGCTACCATACCTCTTGAAATATTCTACTGCTGTGTTCCATCTCTCCCTGGAAGAGACTGCCCATTCTCTACTCCCAACTCCTCCCCAAACCACTCCCTTTGGCAAGCAAGATAAATTGTCTCAATCTCTCTTGGGCTATGGGAGTCTCCATCTTGGATGGCCTCTGATTTGCATGCCTATGTTTAAAAAAAATCCTATTAACTCAACTAGGACTCTTCAATACTTGAGGAATGAGTTTTTCTCAACTGATATTTTATCGCAGTTGGCAGGATTTGATGAGGAGAGGGTAGATCATCAATTTCATTGTGAAGGTGAGACTAAGTACCAGCCCAGACTCCTTTGAATGTCCAATTCATTCCTGGCTTTGTATCTGATGAGTCCTGCTCCCCCAAATTATGAACTTTCTTTCTGGAGTTGAGATTATTTATTGAAAGGGAACCTCTAAGACCCACTGACTAAACCTGTGATGGTGAACCTATGGCATGCATGCCAAAGATGACACACAGAGACCTCTCTTTGAGCACACATGCCATCCCTGGCAGAATTAATTACTAGAAAGACAGAGGGACTTCAGTGGAGCAGCTCCCTTCCCCCTCTACACTGTGCCTCTCTGTACCTCTGTGCTTACTCCCTCCCCTGAGTGGAATGCTCAGACCACTCCCTACCTTTTTCCCTCTCCTGTCTGGGGTAAGGTGGCAGGGGGGGTGAGGGAAGGAGGGGAGCACTCAGTCTCTGAGGGACAGGGTACAGCACAGTACCTGGTCTCTAAAAGGTTCTAAAAGGTTTGCCATTACTGGAACTGACCATCCTGTATTCACAGAAGGGATTTTTCCCATTAAGATCCTTAGTTCCCCTGGATCTTTGGGCAGTGCTCCCCCTAAGAGAATAGATACAGGTCTTTGCAACATGGTCTTGAAACTTGCAGGTATTTGAATATTAGGAACAGCTAACTAAAGATTGCTCCCATTATAGTTGGCTAACCTGGGGTACTTTTGATTAGGATAAGATAAATAACCTTAAGAAATGTCTTGATGAAACTAGTAAGAAAATAAAATATCTTGCATGGGATGCTTTGAATTGAATTATGTGACATCTAACATAAATCTGTAAGATGTTTAAGGTAATTCATTTTACCTAATTCAACTTTATTTTTTACTATTGCATATTGGAAAAAATTAATACTAACAAATTATGTATTTGTCTTATCATTTTGTCTGTGTTTTTGTGTTGTACGATGTAGGAAAAACCTGTCTTCTTTTGTGTTTAATGTTGCTTGTAGATTCTGTCACCTTAAAGGATTTCTGAAAAAGGAAAATGTGGAAAAACTACTAAAAAGCTACAGTTTAGTATGCTGGGGAAGATTAATGAAGTTTGATACTTGAAGCAAATGTCCCTGTAAGCAGAACTCCTACTTTAGGCTTTCAGTGGGAGACTAGATTATCAGAAAGAAAAAACAAAAACAAAAGAAAAATCCCTGAAAGATACTTTAAAAAAATATATTTCCAATCTTGGCCACATTGGAATTGCCTAAATAAAGTTAGATAATCATAGAAAAGAAAATTTTAATGATTTTTAAAACTGCTAAAAGCATTTTAGTAAATTTTGGAGATTAAAGAGGTTGGAAATTAATCATTAAGATGCTTGGAAGAATTAATTCTGTATGTTAGAAATAAAAAGTATTTAACCACATAAACCAACATCTCACACTATATACCAGGATAAAGTCAAAACCGATACTTGATCTAGAAATAAACGGTAACATCATAAATACATCAGGGGAATATGGAAAAGGTCACCTCTTACGAATAAAGGAAGAATTTATGACCAAACAATATATAGAGAATGTTTCCAAAAAAGGAAATGGATAAAACTAGTGTGACCAAGATTAGAAGGGAAACAACAAATTGAGAGGAAAAAATTTATAGCAAGTATCTCTGATAAAAGCTTCATTTCTCAAATATATAGAGAATGTAGTCAAATTTATAAGAATACAAAGTATTCTTCAATTGATAAATGGTGAAAGGATATGAACAGGCAGTCCTCAAAAGAAGAAATTAAAACTATCCATAGTCATATAAAAACGTTCCAAATATTAATTAAAGAAATGCAAGTTAAAACAATTCTGGGATACCACCTCACACCTACCAGAATGGCTAACATGACCAAAAAGGAAAATGATAAAAGCTAGAGGAGATGGGAAAATTGGGACATGAATACATTGTTGGTGAAACTATTAATTGATACAACCATTCTGAAGAACAATAAGGAATCAGGCTCAAAGGGCCATAAAACTATATTCACTTTGACCTAGAAATAATACTGCTAGGTCTATATCCCAAAGAGATCAGAGATAAGGCAAAAGGACCTATCTGTACAAAAATACTTTTAGCAGTTCTTTCTGTAGTAGTAAAGAATCGGAAACTTAGTGGATATCGATCAATTTGGGAATGGCTGAACAAGTTGTGGTATATGGTTGTAATGGAATACTATTGTGCCATAAAAAATGATGAACAGGGTGAATTCAGAAAAAATTTGGAAAGACATATGAACTAATGCAAAGTGAAGTGAGCAGCACCAGGAGAACAATATACAGTAAAAGAAAAATTATATGATAATCAACTGAGAAAGACTAAAACATTATCAGAAAAGCAGGTTTCCAGGATAACCACAAGGGGTTCAGGATGAAAATGCTATCCACGGCAAAGAAGGAATTGTTAGTCTGAGTGCAAATCAAAACATTCCATCTTCCACTTTATTTCTTTGTGAGATTTTGTGCATGTGTGGTCTGCAGTTTAAATATATCTTGTACTTAACCTTTCTTTGACCATGAAAAGAGAAAAGATTATTTCCCCTTCTGTGACCACCCCAGCTCAGAGACCCCTTTGGAAAAAACAATCAGGATAAGTGAGCAGTGAAAATTTTGCAAGTACAATACTAAACCTGTTCATTAATAAATTGATCTTGGAATATCTCCAAATTACTATAATAGGATACAATTATGAAAAATCTTATAAATTTAATCTCTATTTGGGGTCAAATTGTAATGTAGGAACAATATCTTCCTAAAAGGGAAACTAGACAAAGTAACAAGACAGATATAATGTAAAATTTAAGTGAAATAGTAAATTTTCAGAAAACAACAGGATTAGATTTTTTTCTCTAAGATATATGTGTGTATGTATATGATTGGTTTCCATATGTATCTAGCATAGAAACTGGGCTTGGTCTTTGTTTTGGTAATATGTTCTCAAATTTGGATATAAAATTATATTACTTCTAAGGAAAGTGAAATTGTTTTCCCATTTTTAAAGTATATGTCTGACAAATTACAAAGTCAGGAAAGTTCATTTTATAAATTAGACTCTACCCCTCTGACCTGTTAATCCCTCTCATTTAAGATCGTGTTCTCAGATAAAGATACTGGAAAAAATGCTAGAAAAATACAGGTAAACTTGAGTTGCATTCCCACTTCAGAAAAGTTAGTAGTCTGATCTTAAGCAAATTATCTTATCTCTTTTTGTCTCAGTTTCCTGATATGTAAAGAGAAAAATAATAATGGAACTGTTGATTATGACCTCTGCTGGGGTCTAGAAACATCTTACACAGAGACATGAAAATACTCAATTGAAGAAAGTTTTATTGAAAAGAAAAAAAAAAGGTTGTACACATTGAGACACCCCCCCAGCATCTGGTGGGAATGGCTGATATGCAGGTATAAAGCCTTGGATTATTTTGGTTTCAGCAAGGCTGGAGGAGAGGAACGGGTGGTCTGCAAGCATGACTGAGTTGGAGACTTCTTGGCACACAAAAACAGGATGTCCTCAGGGTCCTAGAAAACAAGATATCCTCAGTTTCCTTGGAGTAATTGTTGGTTCATTGACCCTCCAAATAAGATAATTCCAATGTGGCCAAGGATGAAAAAAATATTTTTTAAAGTATCTTTCAGGGATTTTTCTTTTGTTTTTGTTTTTTCTTTCTGATAATCTAGTTTCCCACTGAAAGCCTAAAGTGGGAGTTCTGCTTACAGGGACAATTGCTTCAAGTATCAAACTTCATTACTCTTCCCCAGCATACTAAAACTCTTTGTAGCTTTTTAGTAGTTTTTCCACGTTTTCCTTTTTTTCAGAAATCCTTTAAGGTGACAGAATCTACAAGCAACATTAAACACAAAAGAAGACAGGTTTTTCCTACATTATACAACACAAAAACACAAAGTGATTAGAGAAATACACAATTTGTTAGTCTTAATTTTTTCCAATTTGCAATAGTAAAAAATAAAGTTGAATTATCCAAAATGAATTACCAATTAAATTTCTTGCAGATTTATGTTAGATGTCACATAATTCAATTCAAAGTATCCCACTCAACATATTTTATTTTCTTGCTAGTCACATCAAGACTTTTTTTAAGGTTATTTATCTTACCCTAATCAAAAGTGCCCTAGGTTAGCCAACTATGATGGGAGCAATCATTGGTTAGCTGTTGCTAAATATTCAAATACCTGCAGGTTTCAAGACCCTGTTGCAAAGACCTGCATCTCCCCTTAGGGGGAGCACTGCCCAAAGATCCAGGGGAACTAAGGACCTTAATGGGAAAAATCTCTTCTGTGAATATAGGATGGATATGCCCAGTAATGGCAAACCTTTTAGAACCCTTTAGAGACCACATGCCATGCCATACCCCAGCCCCCAGAGACTGAGAGCTCCTCTCCTCCCCCAACCCCTCTGCCACCTTACCCCAGATGAGAGAGAAAAAGATGGGGAGTTGTCTGAGCAATCCACTCAGGGGAGGGAGTAAACACAGAGGTACAGAGGAGGCACAGTGGAGATGGGGAAGGGAGCTGCTCCACTGGAGTCCCTCTGCCTTTCTAGTAAATAACTCAGGTCTAATTGAGAGCACTACTGGAGTACAAAAGAGAATAGCATAATGACATCACATAAGACATTTGTAATACTGAAACAGAGTTGATGGCCTGAATTTTCCTTCTGCAGGTAAGGTAAATTGCTTTTTAACATAATTCCAAATTTCTTTCCATAATGACTAGATCAATTCACAACTCTACTGGCAGTCTCCTGGTGTGCCCATCTTCTTGTTGTCCTTCCAAGTTTGATTATTTCCCTCTTGTCATCTTTACCAATTTACTAGTTAACAGATGAAACTTCAGATTTGAATTTGTTTTATTATTAGTGCTTTTTAAATCATGTAACCATGGAAAATTTTTCTAGAGATAAAAAATTAATTAAAAAAATAAAAAATAATAAAAAATAAAAATATTATTAGTGCTTTTTAGAAATATTTCACAGTGTTGATAAAAGCTGTGACCATCTTGTCCAAAAAGGGGACATATGGAAATCTATTTCTCTTATCCCTGAATCTAATATGTATGTTTTCCATGAACTACTTTACTATATAAGATGTACTGAACACAGAATAAGCCTACTTGCAGTAAAGGACCAGTCAGGAGCCTGCAATGAGCCAGTAGTTTTATTCATTACCCAGATATCTTTGCTAAAGTCTTGTTCACTCTCAGATGCCTCCATGGTGTTTTTGCTGGCCAACCTTGATAAGATGAAGCAACCCATATCAGATTAAAACAGCTTTGTGGTCAGCCATTGCTACCAAACATCCTGAAATATCCTGCTTCTGTATTTCACCTATCTCTAGAAGAGGCTGTCCATTCTCTATTCCCAACTCTTCCCTAAAAGATTCCCCATAATATGAAATATAAAATGTCTCAACCCCTCTTGGGCTGTGGGGATCTCCACTTTGGAAGCTTTATTTTCTCATTTATTAAGTAATCCTATTAACTCTCTAGACTTGGCTCTCAAGCCACTGAGCTAGCCAGCTGCCCCTAACATATCCATTTCTGGAAAAGAGATGATCACTTCTTTCTTCTGTCAGTTATCATTTATTATATTGTTCATAAAATTTATTAATTTTATACAACTGAAATCTAACTATATATGACTAAAGATTATTTAAACACTGAATGTCATCCTGACAGTAAACTCTCTTGGAATGCTGGAGGTGGATACAAGAAATTTGGGGTTCCCCTGGATCCTGGATCCACCTAAAAAATTCTTCTTTTGGGTCAGCACACTTAGGTCTTGTTTTAGGTCCACTCAAGCTTATGTTTTGGGTTCTCCTTGAATTTTGGCTTTGTCTAAATTTCATTGGATGTTTACATTTACTCATATCCATCTCCATATACTTTGCTTTCAGGTTACTCTTTTGGTAAAATTGCCTGTGTATGTGTGGTTCCTGTATGGATATGCTTGACTAACTCCTAAATCATATAAACGTTCCAGAATCAAGTAGAGGGAGTGACACATCCTTCCTAGCTAGCTCTCCTGCACCGAATGACCTAATAAATGTCTTTCTAAAATTATTTCGGGGAAGTAGAGCCAAGAGAGCAGAGTAGAGAGAGAAGCACCAACAAAAGTTAAGGCGAAACAATTTTCCATTCCAAAACAATTTGAAAAACTGGCAGGAAAGGTCTTTCTTGCCAGGGAGGTAATCAGGTTCCCCTGAAAGTCAGCAGAAGGCCTTAGAAATAGATGCATTAGCCAAGGCAGCTCCACTCATGAATAGTGAGGGGGTTGAATGACAAGTTAGAAGGAGAATACTGAGGACTCTTTGCTGACACTGTTGCATTGCCCATATACAGTTCTGGGTCACAGTCCCAGGGCCAAAAAGACCTAAAGCATTTGTAGCTGCAGGATTGCAGGGACTCTGGGTACAGTTCCAGGGCATTGAGGGGTGATTGTGTTCATTCAAGGAGGACAGGGTACTATGGTCCCAATTCCAAGAAAGGGGAACACTGGCCATTGTGGCTGCAGAAGAACTAGTACTTGTAGCTACTGGGGAATAGGTCCCTTCCTGGGTAAAGACCAGAGCACAGACCAGGAAAGCAGTGACCACAGATCTCCCTAGATCATTCAATTTTAGAAGCACCAAAAAACCTACAGAGCCTTAGAGCTAACTCTGAAAACAGCTGTAAGAAAGGCCTGAACTTTAGAATAGTATTCCTTCCACTTGGGAGCAGAGTCCAGCATTCATGAAAAATTAAGTCAAACAAAACAAAACAAAACAAAAAAAAACTATGGGGTAGCTCAGTGGATTGAGAGTCAGGCCTAGAGATAGAAGGTCCTGGGTTCAAATTTGACTTCAAGACACTTTCTAGCTGCATGACCCTGGGCAAGTCACTTAACCCCAATTGCCTAGCCCTTACCCCTCTTCTGCCTTGGAACCAATACACAGTATTCATTTTAAGATGAAAGGTAAGGGTTTAAAAAAAAGGAAATAGGCAGGAAAAAATGAACAACAACAACAACAACAAAAAGAAACTGACCCCATCAAGTTATTATGGGGACAAGGAAGATCAAGGCACAAAACCAGAAGATTTATGTCAAAGCATCTCTCTACACAATGGGGATAATGGGATTAAGAAAAAATAAGTAGACTTCTGTCAAATGACAGCCACATTTTAGGGCTTAAGCTGTTTATTGAGAGATCTGGTACTATCTCAGGTCTCTGAGGTCTGAAAAGCGACATTTTTATCTCCAAAATTCAGAGGGAAGGACAAAAAGCTGTTAGTGGCTCCCGTGGAGTGGCTGGGTCTGTAGAAAATCAGATTTGTTTAATGCCAATCTGAGTGGGTGGAACCCAACTTGGGAAAGTTCTGCTGCCTCACCCCTTCGAGCTCTGTGCTTTGGCTTCTTCCACTGACCTCCACGCCTCCCATCACGGCTCTTCCTGCTGCCCACATTTAGTTCCTCTTAGGAGGAGCAAAAGCAGAGCCAGCGCCTTGCGCCTCCCTGGAGATCTCCCTGGGGATCATACTGAGGCTTGGCAGAGAGGACCAGCATGACCCCAGAAATCCTACAGCTGCTGTTGCTGCTGCTGCCGCTGCCACTGGGCATCTCAGGTGAGGAGGGGAAGGGGAAGGGGGCTTGAGGGGGAGAGGGCTGAGGGAAAGTGATTGGCAACGAGAAATAGAGGAGAGGCTGAAAGAGAAGAGTGAGACATAGGAATAGCTGCACACTGCGGGATGTCCAGAGACAGAGAAAGGAGGGAGACTCCCTGAGCTGCCCCTTTAGGGTATGCCCTTGTCTGTGCGGGCAGAGGAGGCTGTTCTCTGAGGAGACCAAGTTCCTACTCATCCTCATTTCCCAGGCAAGCCACGGAGGAGTGTGGTTCAGCTCCCAGGCTCTGGAAGACAAGGAGTTCAGACTGAGAAGGAACACAAACTGGAGGGGGAGACATTCAGTGTGAACTGCTCCTACAAGCCCCAGGAAAGTAAAACTATTTGGATTTCTTGGTGTAAAATGCAAGAGAATAGAGAGGACTGCAATATAGTACCCTTAGAAAAAAGGGCCAGTTTTACAGTAGTAGACCGAATATACTCGTCCTCTGCTGACGCCAATAGTGGCATCGTCACTATCATGATGTCGGGGCTCAGAGAAAATGATTCAGGTTTCTACAAGTGTGGAATTCCTTCAGATTCTCCTGAGTATGAAGTCATCAGGATATTCCACCTCGTGGTGTCCCCAGGTAAGCAAGTAGCTTCTAGCTTAAGCCCATACAGCTCAACAGATCAATGCCATGCATGAGTGCAAGACCCTGCCAAGGGGACATGGGGGGGGGCTCCTTGGAATCTCTTGGGGGGAAGAGGGGGAAAAGACAGCTCCTTATTCTTCCTAGTCCTCTCTTTTTCTCCTGTTCCCCATTCCCCTCAGCTCTTCCCCACTCCCCAGACTCATTCTTCAGCTGGGTATTCTTAACCTTCTCTTTGCCATGGACTTTTTGGGCAATCTGCTGAAGCCTATGGATCCCTTCTCACAATAATGTTTTTAAGTAATTGAAGGGAATGTTGAATTTTATTAAGAGGTTAATGAAAATAAATATGTTTTTCTCTCTGCATCCAAATTCCCTTGAGATCTATCCATGGTTGTCTTGGGAGTCATTGGATCCTAAGTTAAGAATACTTACTTGAGGCTGAAAATTAAGAATAAAGAATAAGCGTTTATAAAGTACCTACTATGTGCCAGGCACTGGGCTAAGTGCTTTACAAATATTGTTTCATTCCATTCTTACAATAACCCTGAGAGGTAAATGTTATTATTATCCCGATTTTACATTGAGGAAGCTCAAGCTCAAAGTTAGTCAATAAACATTTTTATTAAGTTCCTACTATGTGTCAGTTGTCTATCACTGCGCTAAGCACAGCATATTGCAAATACAAAAAGAGGCAAAGGAGAATCTCTGTCCTCAAGGAGCTCATGATCTAATGAAGGAGACAAAAAGCAAATAAGTATGTACAGATAAGCAATACAAAGGATAAATAGGAATTAACTAACAGAAGGAAAGCAATAGAATTAAGAGAGGTTCAGAAAGGATTCCTTAAAGAAGGTGAGATTTTGGTTGGGACTTAAAGCTATCTCAGAAAGGCAAGAAGCAGAGCTAACAAGGAAGATCATTCCAGGCACGAGGGACAGACAGAGATAATGCCTGGAGCCAAGAGATGGAGTATATTACTTGAGGAAAAGCAAGGAGTTCCATTTCACTGATTCCAAGAGTCCCTGTTAGAAAATAAAGTGTAAGAAGACTGGAAAGGTGGTACAGAGGGCTTGTTATGAAGGGCTTTAAAAGTCAAAATGAGAATTTTGTGTTTGCTCCTGGAGGCAATAGGGAGCTACTACAGTTCATTGAGTAGAGGAGTAGTATGGTTGGATCTCCATTATATGAAAATCACTTTGGTAGCTGAATGGAGGATGGATTGAAGTAGCAAGAGAGTTGACGTGGCAGTCAGATCCACCAGCAGGCTATTATTATAGCCAAAGTATGAGGTAATGAGGGTCTGTACCAGAGCGGTGGCAATATAAGAGGAGAGAAGGAATTACATTTGAGAAATGTTGCAAAGGTGAAATCAATAGGCCTTAGTAACAGATTGTATATAGGACATAAAATATACAGAAGAGTGAGGCTATCCAAAGCTGGACTGAAGGGGTTATGTTGCTTAGTCAGTAATAGAGAAATTTGGAGCTTGAGAAGGTTCAGGAGGAAAGATAGTGAATTCCATCTTGGATGTGTTAAATTTAATATGTTTATCCATCATCTGAAAAGCAGGAGGTGATATGAGACTAGAGGTCAGGTTAGGTAAGACAGACAAATTTGAGAATCAATAGCATAGAGATAATAATTCAATTCATGGGATTTAATGAGATTACCAAATGAAGAAGTAAAGGAGAAGAGAAGAGGGCCTGAGATAGAGCCTTGAAGGGACACATAGGATGAGAAAACACGACCTAGTGAGGATCCAGCAAAGGAGACTGAGATGGACCATAATTAGGAGGAAACCAAAGGGAGAGCAGGCTCATGAAAACCTAGAGAAAAGAATATCAAGGAGAAGAAAATAATTAATAGTGTCCAAGACTGGAGAGGGAAAGAAGAGAATGAAGACTGAGAAAAAGTCTCTGGAATTTACAATTCAAAGTAATTCAACACAGAGGTTAAATGACTTGTCACATCTAATAAGTGTCTGAGACCAGGTTTAAGCCTAAGTCCCTTACACTCCAGATCCTCCACTCTATCTATTGTATCACATAGCTGCTTCTTTAGGTCTCCTGTCTCTGGGGAAGGTGAATTAATTTTTTCCAAATCTAGTAAGAAGTTACTTTTGGACATGGGAGTTTCTGGTTCAAAACTGACCACAGACATTTTCCTAGCAGACACTTCCTAGCTATGTGGCTCTGGTCAAGTCACCTTACCCCCAATTGCTTAGTCTTTTATCTTTTTTCTGCTGTGGATGAAACATAGTATTAATGTGAAGACAGAAGGTGAAGGAAGAAGGAGGAGGAGGAAGAAGATGAAAAAAGAAGAAAAGGAGGAGGAGGAGGACTAAGAGGAAGGGGAAGAATAAGGAGGAGAAGATGCTATGCCTGGAATTCATGGAAACCCAGGGTCTCACATTCACTCATTTACACATATACATTAGATCACCCACCCACATCTGTAAACAGAAGTAACTTGTTTTGCTCCTTTTTATGCCTGTAGTCTCTGGTTCCTCTTAATACTGGAGCCTTCAATGGCACACCTAGAGCTGGAACAGAGTGGATGCATCTTTATCTTCATGTGACAATAGCCCCAACCACCTCCTGAGGAGAAAACAGCCTATATAACATGCTGAACCATATTATCAATGGCCTGGCAGAGGAGGGAGCAGAGAGGTGTCTGAGCATGACTGCAGGAACAATAGGAAAGACTATTGGAGATTGAATAATGAATGGGATCTTTCACAAGACCATAAGATACATCATAGATTGCATTCACACAAAGAATTGGACCTTTTAAAATCCCATTTGCCTACAGGACCAGCATTCCTATGCTGGTAGCTCCTGGGTAGTATCAGGAGGTGGGGAGTCCACATGTTTTCTCTGTGGCTTCTCTTTGCAGCTCAAACACAGAGCCCCAGGAATCGGATACAAGCTAACTCAGAGGATGCTTCCAACAACACTAACAGGTACCTTTAATTTCCAAAAACTCCCTTCCTTGTCTCAGAAGTCTGTGTGTCCCCAAGTTACACTTAAACTTCTCTAAAGTCTATATGTACTGGTCTTTTCCAAGATTCACTGACCTTTTCCATTCTCCATGGGAAAGAAAAAGGGATATTAGAGAGCCCAGGGCTGCAGTGGTCCTGAGATTACTTTACGTCTTTCCCCTCAAATTTAGGTTTACCATAGCCTGAAGTTTGATATCCTGTAGCTCAAGCCCTTTGCCCATTGTGGTTGGTTTGAAGTAGAAAGTTTCTCACCCTGTTTCCCCTGTAACCCTCTGCATTGCGCTCTTCTTGACCTCCAGAGATATTATGGATAAATCAAGGTCAGCTGATGGATGTGGTGATGCTGGTCGCCAGTTAACTACCTGGAGCCAAAATCTCTCATGGGGAGCCCCCATGCTGCCTGCCTGTCCCACAGAGGCTTCATTTCTCCCTAACTTGAAGATGCCATGCCCTAATAGAAAAAAAGTTGGTAAAAAGTACATAGTAGTGTAGAAGAAATACAGGGTTCCTGGAAGCAATTTTTCTGTATTTCACATCTCCCACAGTGGGCAGTACCTGAATCCTAGTAGGTATACTATTTGATGTTACAAACCCTTTCATTCTACTGTGGAATTTTAGAAATGGTGGCAGCTTAATAATGCTCCAAAGCAGGGGAAAACTTCTGAGTTTCCTCAAATCAAACCCCAGAAGAAAACGTAAGGTTAGATGGAACTAGTGGGATCATAGGACTTAAATCAAGAAGGGACTTCAGAGCTCATACAGCCCTCTAACTTTGTAAATGGGGAAATTGAATCCATAGTAGTTCCCAGGCTTAGGAGGAAGTAGAGACTTTAGTCATTTAGGGCATTTTACTTCTTCCCCACCCTTGTCCCCTTTCTCTCATATCTCTCTTCCCCTAAGTTCTTCAGAGAAGAAATTCATCATTTTGGGTGTGGTCCTGTCTTGCCTGCTCCTATTAGTGCTCCTTCTTGTAGGCATAATTTGTGCCAGAAGAATCTACCAGAGAGCAGAGAAAGGTGAGAAAAGGAGGATCTTGACCCTTTTATACATTCTGTCTCTGCCCTCAAGCTCTCTATTCTTGCATCTCTGTGACACTGCAATCTCAGGCCAGGAAAAGAGAGTTCTGGACTCAATATAGACTTGGAATACTATGGCTCCAGTCTACTAATATATCACTTTATATTTCTCTTTTTTTATGGCATGTCATTCCACAATCTGTTATAATTATGGTGTTCTGGGGCAACTACGTGGTCCAGCAGAGAGAGCGCCAGACTTAGAGATGGAAGCACGTGGGTTCAAATGTGGCTTCAGACACTTCCTACCTGTGTGCCCCTGGGCAAGTCACTAAAACCCAGCTGTTTAGCATTTACCACTCTTCTGCTTTGGAACCAATCCTTAGTAGCAATGCTGACAGAAGATTTGAATTTTTAAAAACTACTGGGGAGTGGGACACAGCTAGGTGACTCAGTGGATAGAGAGAGCTAGGCCTGGAGACAAAAGGTCCTGGGTTTCAATCTGGCCTCAACTACTTCCTAACTGTGTTACCCTGGGCAAATCAGTTAACCTCTGTGAGAATTGAACACTAGCCTGCACCCCTTTCTTTTTCTTGGTACCCTTAGATCAACCTTGAGAAAGTTTCATATTGAGTTTGAAACAGTCCACCCTCTGATTAAGTTGCAATTCAGCTCCACCTTTTGATTGAAATATGAACAAAGGCTGACACTTATCTGTCAAGAAACTACTTTAAATGGGGAGCAGGATGCTAGAGGTTTAGTGGCTACCTGACGCCTGGAAGACACTTGCCTCTTGTCCTAAGTGACTCCTGGCATCCAGAAGACTCACCTCTGATCTGCACTGAGGTTGGAGTCCACCAAATCAGAGAGACTCAGAAAAGTGATGTCACAAATAGCTTAAAAGGGATTTGAAGAAAGGAAGGTCTCTTTTGCCTCAGAATCACGATGAGAGGAGGTGGATAGGTAAGCAATGGCGTGGCCATAGGGTGGCCATGCAGCTGGCTTGGAGAAGGGCATTAGGAAAGTGCCAGTTTGGGCAAGTGCTGGCTAGGAGAGAATGCTTGCACAGGGAATAGCCAGTTACATGTGGCTGTTTTCTTTCTCTGCCCTGCTTTTTAAAATTATTTAATAAGTACATATAAATTAAAATACAGTCATCAGAGAATTTAAATATTAACACCCCATTTGATTTAGAAAATAATGCGTTCCTGTTCCCTATTAGCTTGTTGGGGGCCGGAAATTTCTTTTTTTCATCTTTGTAATTCCCTCCTCTCCCCTTAGCAAAATATATCTTACACATAGTAGTTATTCAATAGATATACCTTTAAAGAATACTTGGAGCTGACTAGTTCTCCCCTTTTCTCCATGTCACTACCCACAATTCAACTAAAGTCTCTATTCAATTCATTTCAACAAAGATTTGAAATACCTACTATAAGCAAGACGCGTTAGGTGCATGCAAAAATAGATGCAATGACAGGTCGAGAAGATTACAATATAAAAGGGGGCAAAGTGTGATACATGACTAAGTATTTTATGAGAGGGAGATGAGTGCAAAATTTGTCCAGTCATAGTACTATGAAAAATGAGAGCAAGGAGAGATGAATTTCAGCTGGGCTTAAGAGGTGGGAGTAGGGATAAGGAAGCTGATGAGAACATGACACTTGACATGGGTCTTGAAACAAGGCAGAGATTACAACAATATGGAGATGGGACTGGGGCTAGTGAATGATGTTCCATTCCAGGTATAGAGGATGACATGAGCAAAGGCATGAAGGGAGGAAAAAAGAGGATAGAGTACCATTTGGCTGAAACATAATAAATGAAAGTGAGCTGTAGGAGAGGAGTCTGAAAAAATGGAATGGAATCAGGTTCCATAGAGTCTTGAATGTCAGTCTTATACACATGAATACAAACATATATATACTTGGAATCTTCTATAATCGGTTCCTCTTCAATCCTTCAGAAACTAGTCATTTCAAATTCCAGAATGGGAATGACAACTACATTTTGAATTGTCTTGGGTGAGTAGCAAAGAGCATAATAAGAAATGGAGAAATGGAACATTGTTCATGGTGATAAGCCTCATTGGGTTTAGAGGAGAGCAGAAATGGGCAACTGGGGCAGTGTCCCCCTATTAATTTCCATGGAGAAAGTTCATTTCTCTGAGGGTGTCTTTTTTGGCAGGTGATGACTCAGAGACCCAGGGAGAGAAGTTAAAGGTGAGTAAAAGTACTTATCTTTTACATGTATGCACCTATAGAAGGCTTCATATTTTATGCATGTCAATAAAGGAATGACCTGTTCTTGTTCTATAGAGAGTAGAAATTGGAAGTCAAACTCCCTTTGTGTTCCAAAATAGGACCCTGAACTTATTGTGATTTTCATTTAAATTTTGTTAGGGGTCTTGGAGCTATTAGTTAATATATCTTCCAAAACACTATTTAATACAACACTGAATAAATGAAGCAAGTTGTCAATGAATGAGTGATCAACTATTAGCTCTGCTAGAAATTGAATTATTTGTCTTCAATAAAGTTCCATAAGCAAAAAAAAAGTCATATGACCTCAAATCCCCGTGCTGGGGATAGAATGGAGTTTTTATCCCACTTTCACATAAGTAGATTCAATATTCTATAATTTAGAGGTTGAAAGGAAAAGAGAAATTACCTAATTCGAACCATTCATTTTGCAAGGAAAAACCCTGAGGTCCACAGAAATCTAGAGAACTTGACAAACATCACACTTTGAGTTAGTGACAGAGAGGGATCTCTAGGCTAGCCTTCCTACTCTCCAGTTCTTTGTGCTTTATACAATCACACACATTGCCTAATAGCAAAAACAGAAATCATACTCTCTACCAGAAGTAATTCTCTTCATGCTAGAGAAGAAATATCCTTTCTCTTCCTACTCCTAAGAGCACAAAAGGATAGATCTGTCCTAGTCTATGGAGGAACTCAAGACAAATGAGAGCCACTGAGGAAAAGCAGCCATAAAAGACATGCTTGTGAGTTTGCCTGGGATTTCATGGCAAGGCTGGGTCTTAATATAGCAGCTCAAAAGTATTGTCTAGCTGAAACTCAGATAAAGACATCTCCTGAAAAGCTTCCTTCATAATAATCCTTCAGTTGTTCATGATTTTGATGACCAAAGAAGTCTTTGTAATGTCATGACCAAATGACCCAGACTCTCCCGTTTCCTGTAAGCCCCCAAGTACTGTCAATATTCCTCAGTTGCTTGGGTTTGTAGAAGTGCCCTAGAAATGCTTT
Source organism: Gracilinanus agilis (assembly GCF_016433145.1). Classification (NCBI taxonomy): domain Eukaryota; kingdom Metazoa; phylum Chordata; class Mammalia; order Didelphimorphia; family Didelphidae; genus Gracilinanus; species Gracilinanus agilis. Next base: position 272,071,136 of record NC_058133.1, on the reverse strand, counting down.
GGGTAAAGTCTTTTCATAAACAATATTCTGTGGGAAAGTTATACTTCTTAAATGATATAATGCTTAATACTCTACATTCTAGAAAAATCTCTTTGTCATAATAAATGAAGCTATAGCAACTCTCATTGTAGTGCTGTATGTCTTCCACTCAGTTCTCTCTCCAGCCATGCAAGTGCTCGTTTTTTCCTTTCTATCTATTTTTCTATCTTTTGCTTACTTGGAGTGGGCCTCTTTGTAAGCTGGCTCTCTCTTTCTCTGCAGCTGTAATTGTGGTTTAGCCCTGACACCTAGCCCTCATATCCAACCATTCATCAACTAACACTACTCTAAAAGATTTTTCAAAATAGAAAGAAGCAAAATTTGTCGTATAATGATTTTGCTTGAAATGAGAAACTACAATTTTCAGTCTTATGAAGTTATGAACTTATACGCAGAGTTGTAACTAGGAATTCTGGTACCTGGAACAATGTTGTAAAGTTTAGAGAAGCCAAAGAGTGTTGGCTCAGCCATACCCACAGAAGGTGAAATACAATCTTTCTGAGCTTTTGGTGAGAAGGTTAGAAGAGCAAGGGGAGCAAGGGAGGGAGGGAGGGAGAGAGGTAGGGAGG
>NC_058133.1:272038866-272070166 GCF_016433145.1 Gracilinanus agilis | reverse complement strand
GAGAGAGAGAGAGAGAGAGAGAGAGAGAGAGAGAGAGAGAGAGAGAGAGAGAAAGAATGTGGCAGGTTCTGGTGCAGTGGTTATTTGGAAGGGGTGGATATATTCATGGCAGAAGGTGGACCACAGAAGAAGAATGGCTGGACCATGGACCATTATGTTATAGTTGGGAGTTGGAGCACAAAAGGAAGCTTGAACTATTGGGTAGAATGAAGAAGACATAGCAGAAAGCATGGAGGAATCAGGATTGGGATGTTTCAGCTATAAGGTAAGAAAAGTGGTGTCTTTTTAAAAAAAAAAAAACCTTACCTTCTACCTTAGAATTGATATGTAGTATTGGTTCTAAGACAGAAGAATGGCAAGAGCAGGCAATCAAGATTAAATGACTTGCCCAGAGTCATGCAGCTAGGAAGTGTCTGCATCCAGATTTGAACCCAGGTCCTCCTAACTCCAACCTGGCTCTCTATCTATTAAACCACCTAACTGCCCCAGGGTGGTATCTTTTGCTCACAGAGGTCCAGATTCTGTGAAGATGGAGCCAGAGAAGAAGTATGCCCCCATTCCCTTCCAAAGATTGGTCTAACAGTCACTCTGTCCTAGTTATAATGCCACTTACAATTTAAATTGAATTTTATTGATACTTTTGTTTTTACATCATCTCCATTTCTTATGATAGCCCTTTCCTTAAACTCTTCCAGTGATCTATCCCTTATAATTAAATAGACGGGGAAAATGCCCAGGAGTCATTTAGAATAGAGATAGAAATTCTTAGCAGAAGATAGGGCTTAGGAAATAGATTGCAACTTTGTAGAGCAATCAGGAAAGCATAGAAAATACCCGCTGAATATAGTCTTTTTTTTAAAACCCTTACCTTCCGTTTTGGAGTCAATACAGTGTATTGGCTCCAAGGCAGAAGAGTGGTAAGGGTAGGCAATGGGGGTCAAATGACTTGCCCAGGGTCACACAGCTGTGAAGTGTCTGAGGGCATGTCTTTAGGCCTGGCTCTCAATCCACTGAGCTACCCAGCTGCCCCCTGAATATAGTCTTGAAGACAACCTCTAGTAGGAGGAAGAGAGGGAAGACACTGCAGTGAGAACAGGAAAAAAAAGCAGAGTGACTTAGCTATGAGGCAAGACATGGCATGTTTCAATGTAGGGCCAACAGTTAGGAAGAATTGCTAAAATGGGCTCAGAGAGGAAACATGTTCCCATATCCCTTAGATAGCACAAAGCCCCAGTCATACCATCCTAATTGTAATGGTATTTTTAAATTTTTATTGTATATATTGAATTATTTTGTCTTTGTTTCATGAGATGCCACTGCCAAAGAATTCATTACCTAATGATCATGAACTTCTCTGTCCTTCGGCCAATAAACACCATTTGATCTCAGGCTCATTGTCTTTTCTAACTTTTCCAGATAAACAAGAATTACCAGAGACTGTGTTTTCTGAACCTAGTATGAGAGAGAGGGGGTACCTAGATTATTCAGTGGGTAGAGAGCCAGATCTGGAGATGGGAAGTCCTGGGTTTAAATCTGGTCTTAAACTTTTCTTAGTTATGTGACCCTGGGCAGCTGATTTAACATCTGTTGCCTAGCCCTTACTGCTCTTCTATCTTAGAACCAAATCCATAGTATTGATTCCAAGATGGAAGGTAAGGGTTTAAAAAAATAGTTTGAAAGATCCCAGGGCCAGTCACCTTCTATCCCACAATGAGATGTCAGAGGAAGAGGACTTAGTAGAAGCCTACAATGTTCAGAGGTCATAATGCACTGAATAATTGAGGTAGCGGGAGCATCATTCTGCAAGATCCTTTATTCAGAGAGGGTCAGATCAGCAGGTGTTTCAAGTCAGAAAATGCTATTAAATGCAGGAGAGAAATAAATGACAAACTAATGTTGTGAGCTCCTTGAGGAACTTACTAAGTGTTTTCTTATTCAATTTGGCCCTGTATTGTAGGTCTTAAAGATTTTTATGAATTCTGACATGTAATGTTTTCGCCACCACTCCCATGTTTGTGTCATTTCTAAAGTTTGATAAGTTCAATATATGTGTATATTTATATAGCTGCTGGAGATGGAAGAGACACAGATTAAACATTTTTACTGTGACCACTTTTTTCTTCTTCACAGAAACCCTAGAAATGCCCTTAAAGTCCTTTAATGGAAGATTAATGCATTGGTGGAACACACCATAAAACCAAAGTAGTATATATAGCAGAGACAGCTAGATGGTATAGTGGATAGAACACCAGCCTAGAGTCAGGAAGATCTGAATTCAAATCTGGTCTCAGACATATCTTAGCTGTGTGATCTTGGACAGGTCACTTAACTCCATTTGTTCAGTTCCTAATCTATAAAATGAGATGGAGAAAGAGATGGCAAACTACTCCTGTATCTTTGCCAAAGAAACCCCAATGAGGTCATGAAGACTTGACAGAAATGACTGAATACCAACAGTGTAGAAGATCTATATTTGAAATAAGAGCACTGGCATGTAGAGAGAGTGGCCCAAGTGTTGGGACATACCCCAGAGCAGTGATGGCAAATGTTTAGAGCCCAAGTTTCCAAACAGCATCTTCATGCCACATGTGAGTCACCCCCTTACTTTGACAAGGGAAGGAGGAAATACTACCATTGGACTGCTGAGCAAAGGAGCAGGTCATGTGAGAAATGTCCTCAGGTGGGTGTGGAGAGGGGGAAAGGAACAACCCTCTCCGGCACACTCCAGCATGTGTGCCACAGGTTCACCAACACAGCTTTAGAGGATCATTTCTCCCATTGGCCCTCCTCCTGAAGGAAGTTTTCCCAGAGGGGAAAAGGAAAGGTCCAATCGGATGCTCTTCAGGGTGTGCCTACCCACTCGGACTGTGATCTATGCCTGACTATGAATCAGAAGACCTGATCTCAAAAATCTTACTCTGCTACTTATTTAACCTTTTTGTATCTAATTTTTCTCTTTTGTTGAGTGAGTATTTAGACCAGATTATCTCCTAGGTTATTTCCAGCTCTGAATCTTTGATACTCATCTCTTCCAATCTACTTGTAACAAGTAGATACTCTTAAGCTCTTGCCTGTGGAGCAGATTTGTAAAATTTGTTTGTAATAATCTGCATTCAGAATTAAGGTTATAAAATGACTCCCTTTTATATTCTTGGATTAGAGAACAGAATTTTCTGACAATAAGGCTAGGGTTTAAGCTTCCAGTCTTGTGATAGAAAAGGTCACGTTCCTTTCTGCGTGGCTTCCAGACAAAGGGATACCAGGCAACATAAAAATTGAAATTAACCATAGGTATTTATGAGAAATAATATTAAACTTGAAATGCATTCTTAACATAACTTTTTAAAAGTATACTCAATCAGGAGCAGTGAGGTGTCTCAGTGGATTGACATCCAGGCCTAGAGATGAGAGGTCCTGGGTCCAAATCTGGCCCCAGACACTTCCTAGCTGTGTGACCCTGGGCAAGTCACTTGACCCCCATTGCCTAGCCCTTACCATTCTTCTGCCTTAGAACCAACACATAGTATTGATTCTAAGACAGAAGTTTAAAAAAAAAAGAGTTGGGAGACTTCATTCCTTCCAGCTATATTTGATTTAGTCTAAAACATCAGATTACCTAGATTCTTATTTTTTATTTATCAAATCCTAGTTAGCTATTAGATGTTTCTTTAGTTTAATAGAAGCAGAGTTTCCAGCCACAACTTTGGGGATTGTCTGTTTTGGGGGGGGGTCACTAATTAGCTATGTGCTGCCTTGAGCAGTAATTTGTTCCCTAGATATGAAAGTGCAAAAACTAAAGTCGTCTCTGCTTTGCCTTCCTTTTGTACCCAGAGCCTTTGAACTTGTAATTATGAGTCATGGTGTTCATAGTCTGGCAGAAAACTGACTTATTTTAAAGGATACTATCACTTTTCACTGTTTCCAAATGCTGTGATAAACCGTTTATTAAAAAAAGCAATTTTACTAAAAGAGCAGCATGTGTAGAAGGAGAATGGGATGCACTATTCTTTCTAGACGCATACTCAAGAGCCAAATCCAGCCTTAATTTGAGCCAAGTTAAAAATTAAATAGAGAAATGGCACTGGAAAGTCAATGATCAGGAAAATTCATTTCAGAAACAGATGTAAAAATGGATCTTTTTTTTCAGCCCAAAGCATAAGAATTTTATACTACTATAATTCTAGTGCTTTTCCCCCCTCATTATACTTCATTTGGACAAAGTGGAATGGTGATCAACGGAAGAAAAATAATTTTTTGTTGATTGAACCTAACTCTTTGTTTACGAATCTAGGTATTTTGATGGCAGATACTTTTAAGCGACACAGAAAACCTTATCTGGACAGCTAGACAGATAGAAGGCAGGAAATGTACCCTTTAGAAGGTCCTTTTATTTTCAAGGAATAGCTGTAATCTTATTCAGTGGCTCCCTCCTGTGGGCAGCTGCTACTGTTTTTAATTTTTTAAACCTTTACCTTCCATCTTAGAATCAATATTATGTACTGGTTCCAAGGCAGAAGAGTGGTAAGGGCTAGACAATGGGGGTGAAGTGACTTGCCCAGGGTCACACAGCTAGGAAGTGTCTGAGGTCAGATTTGAACCTAGGACCTCCCATCTCTAGGCCTGACATAATCCACTAAGCCACCCAGCTGCTGCTAATGATATTCAAGGAAAATCTTTAAGTTACAGTCATCTCTTTGTCAGTTTAAAGGGTCAGTAAATGAAGGCAAGTATGAAAAGATAGATGCCAATAACAATCACAACATGGCAAGAAACAACCCCCAAAAAATAGATAAATAGTTTAGGAAGGGACTACAGGGCTAAGTCTGAGCTGTAGGAAAAGAGTATTTAAACTCTCTAATCCAATCCTTGTAAATAGCTATCCATTCTCAGCTTTCCCTGAAGATCTGATATGTAACAACCTAATGCTGACTGAAAAATCCAAATTCTTTCCTAATCATTTCTAACTGAAGTTCCTTTAATTTTCATTAGAAATCATTTCATTGGACTTTCTATCCTTCCATAGTAAACATACTTAATGAACAACTATTTCCATCTCTCCCCCAAGTTCATAAAATCAGTAAACAAGTTCTTATTAGTTCCAAATATGATTTCAAATACTCTGAGTGATATATAAGTGTGACGTATGTGTCTAAGAATGAAATAGTGAAGGATAGTACACAAAGAGCTAATCTTGAAATAAGGAAGACCTAGATTCCAGACCCCTGTGAGACCCTGGGCAAATCACCTAACTTCTTAGTCTTATAAGACTGTATATTTGGTAGAGAATGTGCTAAATACTCTAAATTCCTCACCAGAAGCTCCCTACACCTATAAAATCACTGATTGTGTTAAAAACAACAATAACAACAAAATACACTCATCTGAGACACGATTCCTGTTTGACAAAAACTCACTATATATAATAGCAAAAACAAAACATAAAATGAGAGTGAATAAAAGTGATTGAGTGTAGTATAGGCTGCCAAGTCCTATGGTAATTCAGAAAAGGGAATAATCAGTGGTGGCTCTTTCCAGTCATGGGAATGATAGGCCTCCAAGGAGGAGACAGGACATTCCAGGCCACATGAGCCTTGCCTATTCTAAGGACTGTGAGAAAACTAGCCTGACTGTGAGCTGAAGTCATACATATATAATGTATACAATAATAAAATAGGATGAGTTTAGATAATATGGTTAAGGTCCCCCACTAGTATGGTTTTACTATCTTTCCTCTTTAAAATCCTTTAGTTTCTCCTTTAGAAATCTGAATGCTATACCATAGAGTATTGATATTTCTTCATTCTTTATACTGCCTTTCATCAAGATGTAATTACCTTCCTTCTCTTTTAATCAGATCTATTTTTGCTTTAGCTTTATTTGAGATCATAATTGCTACTTTTGCCTTCTTTGACTCAGTTGCAGCCCAGTAAATTTTGCTCCACTCTCTTACTTTTACCCTGTGTATGTCTCTCTACCTCAAGTATGTTTCTTGTAGACAACATATGGTAGGATTCTGGCTTTTAATTCATTCTGCTATCTGCTTCCTTTTTATTGGTGAGTACATCCAATTCACAGTTATAATTACTGTCTCTGTATTCTACTCCATTTTGACTTCCTCCTTTGATTCTGCCTTTTTCCTTATCCCTCTTAACCTCTCCTCCAACTTTTAATCAGTCTCCACCCCTTTCTCCTCCCTAATGTTATTCCCCTTCCCAACCCTCCCCTCTTATTTATTCCCCTTACTATAATGCCTTTTAAATGACCCCCCCCCAACCTCTCCTTCCCTTCTATTGCTCCCCACCCCACCAGCCGATTTATTACCCTTCTACTTCTCTATAGGGCACAATACAGTTCTCTGCCCCAATGGATCTGATTTTTCTTCCCTTTCTGAGTCAATTTCAGTGCCTATAAGATTAATTATTACCTGTTGCCAATCTCTTTCACCCTTCCATTATATTGGTCCTCTCCCCCACTCTCCCCATATGCTTCTTTATGAAACATATTTACCCCATTTTATCTCTTTTCCCATTTCCCTTAGTATTATCCTTTTTTACCCCTAGTTTTTAGTATATTTTTGACCTATCATCCTATACAGTTTGTCACTGTACCCTCTAAGTATACTTCTAGCTACCCTGATAATTTTTAAGTTACCAATATCGTCTTTTATAGGAATACAAATCATTTGAACTTATTGGGTCCCTTAAATTTTTTTTCCCTTTTCTTAATTACTTTTTGATGATTCTCTTGAGTTCTTTGAGCATCAAAATTTCTGTTTGTCAGGTCTTTTTTTCAGAAATGCTTGGAAGTCTTTTATTTTATTAAATGACCATACATTCCCCTGCAAGAATATAGTCAGTTTTTCTGGGTTTTTGATTCTAGGTTGTAGACCCAGTTCCCTTGCTTTCCAGAATATCCTATTCCATACCTTCTGGTCCTTCAGTGTGGATGCAGTCAGGTTCTGTGTTATCCTAACCGTGGCTCCATGATATCCGAATGTTTTTTTTAGCAGCTTGTAGTATCTTTTCCTTAGTCCAGCAGTTCTTGAATTTGTCTATAACATTCCTGGGTGTTGTCAATTGGGGATTTAATGCAGGAAGTGATCTGTGGATTCTTTCAATCTCCACTTCACCCTCTTGTTCAAGAATGTCAGGGCAATTTTCTTGGATAATTTTCTGTAGAATGATGTTCAAGATTTTTCTTTTGCCTTGATTTTCTGGTAGTCCAAAAATTCTTAAATTGCCTCTTCAGGATCTATTCTCTAGGTCTGTTGTTTTATCAGTGAGATGTTTCATATTTTCCTCAATTTTTTATTCTTTTGATTTTGTTTTATAGACTCTTGCTGCCTTGTGAAGTCATTTGCTTCCAATTGTTGGATTCTAATTTTTAAAGACTGAATTTCATTCCTGGCTTTTTGGTCATCCTTTTCCTTTTGATATGTTTTTCTTTGTAGGCCATCTTTTACTTTCTTTGCCTCGTTTTCAAGTTGGTCAATTCTGGCTTTTAAGACACCATTTTCTTGTTTTAGTTCATGTGCCTCTGTTTCCGGATGACTTTTTGCTTTTTAAGTTCTTTTCCCAGTTTTCTTCAGCCTCTCTTGTTTTTTGAAATGTGTTTTGAGTTCTTCTAAAGCTTGTGTCCAATTTGCTGGAGCTCCTGAGTTTTTGCTTGGTGTTCCTTTTGTTCCTCCTCTGTTCCATTTGTTCTTTGTTCATTACCTGACTACAAATTTTCAATTGTACTTTCTTTTTTCTTTTTCTGTTGTTTACACATATTTTTTCCTTCTTTCTCCAGATATTGGCTATATTCTTTTTTTTTTTTAAACCCTTGTACTTCGGTGTATTGTCTCATAGGTGGAAGATTGGTAAGGATGGGCAATGGGGGTCAAGTGACTTGCCCAGGGTCACACAGCTGGGAAGTGGCTAAGGCCGGACTTGAACCTAGGACCTCCTGTCTCTAGGCCTGACTCTCACTCCACTGAGCTACCCAGCTGCCCCTATATTCTTGCTCCTCTGTTTATTTGCTGGATCTGTGGTTTTGAGCTATTCTCTCCTGAAGGAACTTCTTCTCCGCTCTGCTGGTTAATTGGATTAGGCTGATGGAATTGACCTCTTGAATTAATGAGCCCTGAGGTTAGATCTTCCCCAGCTGCCAGCAGAACCTGAAGTGAAGGTGTAGAAGGCTAAAGGTAGTTAACCTTGAGTCCTCCACTCTTCCTTTCTGCCAGCTACCTTCCTGCCAGCTGTAGTCAGAGCCCTGAGCCTTGAATAGCTGTGATAGCAAGGCATTCCTTCTGGACTGGAGCCCTTGCCCCAAGAACCCAGAAACTGCCCAAATCTCAGCACAGTAGGTAAGGGAAGGATCCTGGGACCTTCCTTCTTTCTTTTCCTTAAACCCAAGAATTAAATCTTCTCTGCATACCTTTTAAGTTGAATCAAGCAGGAGGGACCTGTAACTCTGTCCTGTTGTTGTATTTGGTTTTATGTCCCCCTTAAGGTGCTTTGTTTTTTATTGGTGGGAAGGGTTTTCTAGAGGATTAGACTTTCACTGCTTTTAAGGAGCCATCTTGATTCCACCTCAAGTTTAGATAATATGGAAGGCCTTTAAAAGTCAAGGAGAAGGGGGCAGCTGGGTAGCTCAGTGGATTGAGAGCTAAGCCTAGAGATGGGAGGTCCTAGGTTCAAATCCGACCTCAGACACTTCCCAGCTGTGTGACCCTGGGCAAGTCACTTGACCTACCCTTACCACTCTTCCACCTATAAGTCAATACACAGAAGTTAAGGGTTTAAAATAAAAATAAAAAAAAAAAAGTCAAGGAGAACAGGGGCAGCAAGGTGTCTCAGTGTGGATAGAGAGCCAGGTCTAAAGACAGGAGGTCTTGACTTCAAATCTTGCCTCAAACACTTCCTAGGTGTGTGATCCTGGCATGTCATTTAACCCTCATTGCCTACCCCTTATCACTCTTCTGCCTTGGAATTAGTACATAATATTGATTCTAAGATAGAAGGTAAGAATTTAAAGAAAAATCAAGGAGAGGAATTTAGCTTTCATATATTATGAGAAATCTAAAACCAGCTTTTATACTTTCACATTTATGATTACTTCTTCTAGAAGTATTTGATCCCACTCTTCTATGCTAAATACTCTAATGATGGTTAATACTTCATCTCTGAATTGTGACTCTATGATGGCTCCTCAAGGTTGTTCATTCACCCATATGGTTTCAAATATTTCCTATATGTAGATGACTCCCTATTTTGTATCCTCTGTTCTGAAGTTTCACTCTATTTCCTATGCCAAGATAAATGCCCACGAAACCTATTTATTTAGATGTCCAATCAACACATTTTAGACAAAGGATCTCTAAAAGACATCCTTCTAAAAGACAGTCCACAAACCCTCTTTACTTTCTAATTTCTATAACCTACCAGGCTTGAACATGATTTTTTATTTTTCTATTTCTTACAGTTTTCCACTAAAATCAATGCCACAAATATCTATTGAGTGCAGCACATTTAAAATAAACTGAATGGAAATATTGTGGCATAATGGAGAGAGACCTGTTCTTTTTAAGTCAGGAAGCTTTAAGTATGAATCTCTCCTTTGACACATTCTTACTGTGTGACTCTAGGCAATCTCTTGCCTCTACTGTAAAGTGGCGATAATACCACCTATCTCCCAGGTTATAGTGAGGACCAAAGGAAATGTTTGTAAAGTGTTTTACAAAATTTAAAGCACTCTATAAATGCTAATTCTTCTCCTCCTACTTCCTCCTCTTCTTCTTCCCTATCTCCTTCTCCTCCTCCTCCTCCTCCTTCTCTTCCTCATTCATAGTTTCTAATATGTTGTCAGAGGGAATTTCCTTAGCTGGAATTTTTGTCATTAAAATTAGAGATCCAAGAAAAAAAAGACAACTTGCTAGAGTACAAAGCCGAAAAAGAAAACAGTATCTTCTCTAAGAGAACTTAAAATTTACAGGATCTAGTCTATATCCAGCTCCTATCCATTTTTCAAAATATTGCCCAAACTCATCTCTTCCTCATTGCCACAGTCATAGCACAGACCTTTTGAAGTTCATTGTACTTGAGTTCTTGCAAGAACCTCTCTTCTAGCCTATATATTATAATACTCTACACCTTTGGCATGCCCTTCAATCACTTTTCTCAGGTGAAAATTGGATGCATTCACTCTTTTGCTTTAAAGGCTATGTTTACTGCCAGTTTCCTCAAGTATCAAATCAAACCTCCCTGTCTTAGATTCAGCCAAGTATCACCCTTTTATATCATCACCCTCATTGCTCTCTCCATTCCATCTCGTGCTTTGTGTTGTAGGTCAATAAATGTGCTTATGATTCCCAACTTGCCTCCCTGCCCTTTTGCCTTGTACAGGCCATTCATTATGCATGCACACATAAACAAACTCTCACTGCCTTCTGTGACAAATCGTGACTTCTTTAAGACCCTGTTCAATCCACTTGTTGCACAAAATAAAATCTTCCATAAGTATTACTTCATTATTAAATAATTCCTGACCACATTCTTAAATCTTCATATCTCTCTGATTACTTAGCATGTAAGTATATGACTTTATATGACTCTACTTGGTCCTTTTCATATTTGTTTACATTTGTCTTTAGCTATGAATATATTTTATGTCTTCTTTTGTAAGTGAAGACATTAATAAGGTGGCAGAGTCCAGTCACAGTGGGGCAGAGAGAAGGGAGCATAAGAATATTAGGGTAAGGTATGATTATTCCAACTTTCCCTGTACCCAATCCCACTCTAATGGGGTCTAGAAGTGAAGAATAAGAATGGGAGCCATCAGTTCAAAGCAATACAGCAGAGCCAGCTTTAATTAGTAGGACAATAAGGTATTTGGAGACCATCTGCATTTTCAGTCTAAATGAAAACATTTACTTTGGAAGTTGCATATCTGGAAGATGGGCAATATCTGTGCATATGGAATTCCTACCCACTTGGAAAAAAATGATTTTTGTCATTATCAGTAGGAGGCATGAAGTGGGATTTTGATCAGGGGAATTCCTTGATCCCTGTGATGAGCACCTCAATCAACTTGATGAGTCCATGAGAGAGCCTTTGGGGTATGTGACAAGGCCCTTTCAAGGGAGAGTATGGGCAAGTCCAGTAGTGTCTAACTGAAGAAAATGGAGCTGGCTCCTAATTATGCTTTAGGAATTGAGACTATCTTCAATGTGGCCTCCAGGTTGGGACTATGGAGAAGACAGATTTGTCACAGGAGCCAGTCCTCTCTGCTGGCTCATAAAAATGAACTGGCAGAGATTTTCTTTTTTCTTTTCCTCATTCAGAGGACAGAAATATCTGGTCTGCTACAAAATAGTCCATCCTCCACACAAAAAGGTTCATCATGGCAACTATAGAAACTCATTTTGGATTCCCTAGTATCATTCTGAGGGATGTGTTGGTAAACTTTAATAACTAAGCTTTACCAAAATTCCCCTCCCTACCTACTAGGTGCCAGTCCCTATGTTCAGAGCTGTGGATTAGAAAATCGGCAAAGAACAGTCTCTTCCCTCATGAGGGGTCAGGACCTCCAAGGTTTAGTTCCTACCTTGCCACTAGTTTTGTGCATGATCTTAGCAAGTTATTTCCCTTGTCTGGACTTTGTTTTCCACACATGTAAAATGAAGGAACAGACAAGACAATCTTTAAGGTTTCTTCCATATATCAATCTATGTCATTCCCCACCAATGCTTACTAGGTATTTTTCACTTTTCCCCCTAACATATAAACATCTCTTCCTTCCCAGGGTAGCTCTCTCCTACCCTACTTTCTAATTGATGTTGCCTTGCTTCCCCTGATTTCTAGGGCTCTAACATGAAGATGGACAGGAATGAGGATGCTAAAGACATCCATTATGCCACAGTGTCCAAAAGAAGCCACAGAGAACCGATCAATGTTCAGACTCATACTCCTGTTGAGACTGTGGAATATGCTACCATAACAAAGAATCGACATCAGCTGCCCAAATCAATTGCTCATCAGGATCCAGTATGGAGGGACTAAGAGTTAATTATCAGCAATGTTGGTGAAACACTCTTCCTCCAGCAGAGAAGTGTTGGAATAAAGATTTATGGAAATGAGACATACATCATTAGACATGGACTCTATATGGATTTGTTTTGCTTGGCTATATTTCTTTATTGTAAAGGAGAGTTCTCTGGGTGTGGGGGGTGGTAAAAAAATGATAACATTGTTTTTTAAAAACCCAGAATGAATAAAGTATTTTAAAAATATAAATTAAGCACTTACCTTGTACAAAGCTCTGTGCTAGGCCTAGTTTTGTGTCTCTCCTGGACAAGAAATTGGCAATGGGGAGAAGAAAGGAGACGTGTATAATTTGGGATTTCATTGAGATGGATATTCTCTTCAATGTTGCAGATACCAACTCATCCATGACCTTCCATCCTATGTAAATTATCTCTCATCCAGAAAGTCCTCCATGACAAGTCAGTCCAGCATTCTTGAGGATTTCTGGGTTTTCCCACATTTTTTACTTATCGGCAGACTGTGAGTTGTCCATTAGTTGAACTATTCTTGACCCTTGCCACTTGACTGACCCACTTTCTTTTCTGGTCCTTAATCTCTGTGATAACATGTTTTATACCCAGAATTTGATTGGTCACAAACTGCTGCCTACTCATCTACATTTCATTTAAGTGCTTTAAGCTTTAATTCTTCAAAAATCCTTTTTTTTTCCTATGACTGCCTTTCAGACATCATTAACAGAAGAACCTTAATTAAATATGAGCCTTTTTTCCAGGAAGAAATTCAAGGGGAATAAAGCACTTGTGCCAGACAAGATGATGACACATATCTACATTTCTTACTACTGGGGAGGCTGAGGTTGGTGAATTGAGTTAGTTTAGGAGTTCTTAGCTGTAGTAGGATTAAAACCAATTGGATATACTCACTAAGTCTGGGACCAATGTGGAGCCCCTGAGAACAGAGGACCACTAGGTTGCCTGAAGAGGGTTGTCTGGCCCAAACCAGGAAAATAGAACAGATAAAATATTCTGTGCCAGTCAGACAGGGTCAATGAATGTCTGTCACATTTCCAGTCTGAGTGAGATAAGGAGACCTAGTCACACACAAAAAAACCCCACTTGTTTGGAGTTTGATACATGCCTAGACCCCCTAAGATGGCATCACCCATGATGAATATGCTGGGGACCTACTTAACTGGTGCATACTTAGGCCTTCTCTGTTACACTGCTAAGTGGTTAGGAGGAACATTTTTCCACTGATTGACAGCTAGAACTGTCCTAGCTTTAAAACTGCCTGACCAAGCGCCCCCAGGGCTTTTCCTGAATTTGCATCTGAGAATGAAGGATTCCCTTCTTAGCCAGTGACACCATGCAGGAAATGGAAGAAGGCTTGGAGGCCTCCTCTTTTCCCTCATACTCTTAAGCCATATGCTCTCCAGGAGTGGGTCTAAAGTTTGGAGGTTTTCCTTTGTTCTTTTCTGATCTTGGTGCAGGAAATGGAATCTCTAAACTGAGAGCAAGAAAGATGGGGAACCTGGAAGTCTAGGAATCTAGGCTATTTCAGTCAATCCAATAGCAAAACCTTGGTGGGACTGAGGAGTAGAGTCAAGATTGCCAGAAAATAGCCCAAAGAGACTTTGGACTTGGCTTAGTGAGACTAATGCTATGTAAGAACTGAGCTAAACTGTGAGCTTAATCCCTTCCCCTTCCTCTTCCAAGACAGAGGGGGAGTAGGAAAGTGATGTCTCCCCAGTAGGGTTAGAGGGAAATGTTTGTGTGTTTATTCTTCCCTTATCATTGAAATAATTATCCCTTGGGATGGTAGCATCTATTAAAAATGCTATTCTCAAACTGTTTATGCTTCAATATCTGGTCAGGGCAAGTGTGAGAATTATGGACCAATATCACTAAAGAATATTGATAAAAAGTAAATTTAAATAATTATTAGCCCAAAGAAAAAATTATATCTAAAAAATTATTGCTGGGGTCAAGTTGGCTTCATACTAGGGACACAAGGGCTGTCACCATTAGGAAAACAAATCACATAATCATATTAAAAGCAAAAGCCCACCAAATGCTCTAATTATATCATTAGACACAAGAAAGCCTTTGACAGCAGGCAATATTCATTTATGCTCAAAATGAAACAAATCATAGGAATAGGATGGGGCATTTTCTCACATATCATATATATATTTGAAAAATTGCATAATTTGCAATGGGGAAACAGTAAAATTTTGACATAATTCAAGAAATGTTAGTGACAGTAATAAGACCAGGGAAATAAATTAAAGGCATGCATGTTGGCAAAAAGGAAACAAAAGTATCATTACTTACTAATGAAAAAGAGGTTACTTTATAGATCTAGAGTAATGGTTCCAAAACTTTTTTGGCCTACCACCCCCTTTCCAGAAAAAAATATTACTTAGCACCCCCTGGAAATTATGAAACTATTTATTGAACTCAGAATAGAATGTAATACAAAAAAAGTATGGCCATCATCACCGTCCTAGATCGCTGCAGCACCCACCAGGGGGCAGTAGCGCCCACTTTGGGAATCACTGATCTAGAGGAACATAACAATGAAATTCATTTGGAGAAACAAAAGTGCTAGAATGTCAAGAAAAATGGGGGGAAGTAGAAATGAAGGGGAAAACATCAAATTCTTCCAGTCTTCAAATTATATAAAATAGTATCATTGAAACTATTTGATACTGTCTAAAAGGGAAAAGAATTATCAATGGAACATAATAGAGATAAAGAAAAATAATAAGATTCAATAGAACCCAGTGTTCAGTAAAGCTGATAACAAAATACTTGAGGAAAAGTTCCCTTTTGGACATGAAGAGTGGGAAACAACTGGAATGAAATTTGTTAAAAATTAGTGTCCTATGAACATCATATGCCATAGAACTGAAAATGGATCTAGGAACTAAATACTGAAGATCACATCTATAAAAGATTCAGAAAAAGATTGAAATCTGGCACATTTCACAACTATGATTATAGGAGGGATTCTAAATCAAACAAGAGATCAGGGATCTCATGGAATTTAAAAGAAATAATTCCAATTACAGGAAATTAAAAAACGTTGACTGAAAAGTCAATGAAGTTAGGGCTAGAAAGGAATGTGTAGACTGAGGGGGAGAGGAGACAACAATAACAAAACATTTGTTACAAGAAGATGGTTCATTGGTATGTGAGGAAGGAAAAATGACAAAATGATAATCCAAGTTGGCATTACTTGCCACAAGAAAGTCAATCTTTCTTAACAAATACAAGTGTAAAGCAAAAATTTCCCTCTCTGAATTAAAAAAAAATTGTATTAAAAATCAGACAACAGAAATTCAAGGTAGGCATATTGACAAAGACACAATAAGTCTTATTTGCAGCCTAAATGAGAGTTTACTTAGAAAAGTACAGACTTAGCAAAGAAACTACTTAAGACAAAGAGCAGCATAGAAAATAAATTAACAAAAGTATTAGTATTTCTAAGTGGCCAAAAATGGAAATAAATAAAAAATCTCATTTTAAAAAACCTCTTCAAAATAAATAAGATGCCTGAGAATTAGTCTTTACAAGTCTTCTATGAGTACAATTACCAAAACCTTTTTTAAAGAAATAAAAAATAGATTAATTGGAGAGCTATTCAGTATTTATGATTTGGTCACTGTCAACACAGTAAAAATTATTATATTATTTATGTTTGTTGGCAGATTTAGTGCTATGCCGAGACAACCAAAGGATTAATTTCTACAACTAAACAAAACAATAAGAAAATTCATTTGTAGGAACAAAAGGTTTTAGGATCGCAAAGGAATAATGAAACAAAGTAGAAATGATGTAAGGGTGGCACTTCCAGATTTCAAATCTCATTATAAGAGAATAATCCTCAATACACTTTAGTAGAAGTTAAAAACAAAGAGAAATAGAGAAATAGAATAGGTTAGGCAAGCAAGAATCAGACAAACAAGATGACCCTGCATAAACTTGTTAATATAAATTATTTGGGGAAGGCCTCCTTTTTAATTTGGTTTCCAAAAATTATGCAGCATCATGCCTTTTCCTTTTTTTTGTTTGTTTTTGTTTTGTTTTGTTTTTAAGCCCTTACCTTCTGTCTTAGAATCAGTACTGTGTATTGGTTCTAAGGCAGAAGAGTGATAAGGATTAGGCAATGAGGATTAAGTGACTTGTCCAGAGTCACACAGCTAGGAAGTGTCTGAACTCAGTTTTGAACCTAAGGCCTCCTATGTCTAGTCCTGGCTCCCTATCCATTGAGCCATCTCCTATCAAGCCCTTTCCTAAAATTAACAAACAAAAATAACTATATTGTGTCTCCCAATACTTTTCATAAAATAATTTGTCATTTTATTATTTTATCATTATTATATTAATATTCCTACCTTATATTTTATTCACATAAAATTAAGAACTTACTTTTATGAAAACATACTAATCTTAAAAGAGAATTAAAATAATATACATAGATATTTATTGACCGATGGAAATCATGGATAGTGTTCACATTGATAACTTAAGAATAACATAATAATTATATACTTAATGTGATGGAAATGTTTGTCTTTCAGCACAGTTTTTGAAGTCTTAATGATGTCCCTGATCATTTTGCTATTCATCATTCCCTTTCAAGCAGTAACTCAGATAGAGAATTTGTTCTTATTAACAGCAAGAAAGGCCATGTCATATAAAACAGATATTATGAAGAGCATCAAAATTTGTACTATTTTGTTTGACAAGCAAAGAACTTCTTACTCATCTATAGTCAAAGCATAATAAGATTTTTAGGTTCTATTTTTTTCCAACATATTACCACAATACAAGTCTATGCTCTGTTCTTGTTCAGATGGAAGAAGACCAGATATCATAGTTGTCCATGGCAAATGAGTTGCTCATTTATTCATATTAAAAAATGTCTAGGTCTTTGAAATATGAGACTTTCTTACATGGACCTTCTTACATGGAATCATGAAATTAATAAGAAGATTTTTACTTCTATTTCACTTGCAGAATTTTTTTAAATTGGGAAGCATATAAAATATTAGTTTACAACAGTAGTTCCCAAACATTTTTGGCCTACCGCTCCCTTTCCATAAAAAAATATTACTTAGCCCCCTGGAAATTAATTTTTTTTAATTTTAATAGCAATTAATAGGAAAGATAAATGCACCTGTGGCCATCACCACCTCCCTGGATTGCTGCGGCACCCACCAGGGGGTGGTGGCGCCCACTTTGGTAATAATCACTGGTTTACAAATTTATTATCCATAGCACTATCTTTTTCATAAAGGTAGTTACTTTATCTTTCCAGATCAACATATGAACTTTAAAACAACACACTGATTTATTTAGAGTATGCAAGTTTTCCTCAAAAATTATAAAAATACATATTTCATGAGGAAATTTTCTTATTAAATGAATTTGCTTCAGAACTATTTTCTCTCTGATAACAGTTATTCTTTGTTCTGGCTCAAATACACTCCAAAATAGTTTGGCTTGAGGAATCCATTGCCATAATATACAAATGCCTAAAATTGTGTTTGCAAAGAATATTCCTTTTAATGTGTGTGTTTTTTAAGGGTGCATTCTCTTTTAGCAATATAAAAAACAATATGTGGTTCCTCATTCCTATTTCCCATTACTAATAATTATCTGTGAAGCAGATGAGTCCAAATTACATGAGGTGCTCCATTTTGAACAAGTGCTCAGAGACCTATGTTTAGTTCTCATATCAACTGAATTCAGTCAGTGTAAAGGCTAATATAATTTTCCCATGTTACATCATGTTTATTTTTTAAAATCTGTCAATTATGTTGAAAATTCTTCTTGATGAATGTTAAAATTAAAAATTATAAAGACATATAGTATAAGAGAAAAGCTTATTTTAATAGCCATGGCCTTGTTGGTGAAATATCTATACCACGCTTGACTACCTTTAAATTTACCGCTGGAGCCCATCCTCTCTCTCGTACGCCAGCCAGCTAACCAGGAAACCCAAGAGACCTTCTCTAGGCCCTCCTCTGAATTTAAGCTGCCCTACGCGTGCGGACCTTTGAAGTCCCCATGCCCAAAGACCGGAAACCCATTGGAATCATGGAAAATGTAGTCTCAAAGCCCCCACGTGACCATAGGAAGTCTCTAACATACTTTTAAATGGCATCTCCCCAATTCCAAACATACACTATATCAATAGGTGCAGGTCTACCATAATACAAAACTGAGGTTTCTCGATACTTGGTAATAATTCTGAAAGCTAACAAACATAGTAGCATACTGTTTGATAAAACCAAATGTCCAATTACTGGGAGGAGTCATTATCTGATAGAAATTGCTGGGAAAACTTGACAATGAACTAGATAAAAATGGCTTTTTTCTTCCTTCCTCCCATCACTTTCTGTCTTCTTCAGCAGAATGTCTTCCCTAATTCTTATCCCCCTCCTTTCTATAATCTTCAAACTCTCCCAGGAACCAGAAGTTCCTGACCTCTGATCTACAAAAATTGCCATATCGTCCTTCAAGAAATCCTCACTTGATCCAACCCTCTCCACTAGATCCAACCACTCCCATTGCAAAAGCTATTTATACTAGCTGCCTCTCCTATCATTTTTTTTTATAATTCCCTAGTTTTGGGTTTTCTAACTTTATCATTCTACTGAAACTGTTCTCTAAAGTTCACCATGTATCTCTTCATTATGAAATGAAATGGTCTTCTCTCAATCCTCATATTTCTTGACCATTCTATAGCTTTTAGCATTGACTATTCCCTTCTCTTCCTTGATACTCTCTCCTTTTGGAGTTTTCACGAAACTAATATCTTCTGGTCCTCTTGTGTGTCTAAATATGAAGTCTTCTCTGCTAGTTCTTTGTCTGCATCATTCCCACTAACAATAGGTTTATTCCCGAGCCTTTTTCTCACTTCCCTGTACTGTTTACTATTTCACTTAATGATCGCATGAGCTTTCAGGGATGTGACTATCATCTTTATCCAGATAATTTCCAGGTCTATATATCCAGCCCTATAGGATCTCTCTCTTGAATTCTAATCCTGCATTGCCAACTGATTTTTTTTTTGGACTAGAAGCACTGTAGACATATCAAACTCAACCCACCCAAAACAGAACTCAATATGTGCTTCACTCTCAAACTTCTGCTTTTTCTGAGCTCCTCTATTACTGCTGGGGGCAATACACAACAAATCCAAGCTGTCAACAAACATATGAAAGAATGTTTCAAATTACTAACTATTAGTGAAATGCAAATTAAAACAACTCTGAGCTTCTGCTTTATATTAGTCAGACAAAGATGACAAAACCAGAAAATGGCTAATATTGGAGGGGCAAATTAATGCACTGCTGGTGAAACAGTGAGTTGGTCCTGCTATTCTAGATAGTGGTTTGATCTATACCCCAAAAGTCAGTAAAATATACATATGCTTTGACCCAGTGATTCTACTACTAGCCAGTGATTCTACTACTCTTCAAAGAGATCAAAAAAAAGGGGGAAAAATCTATAAGCACAAAATATTTATAACAATTCTTTTTGTTGTAACAAAGAACTAATAGCAAAGGGGATTGGCCATTTGGAGAATGGCTGATCAAATTATGGTATATGAATGTAATAGAATATGCTTGTCCCATAAGACAATAGAGACAATTTTTGAGTAACCAGAGAAAAATTTGTATAAACTGATGTGAAGTCAGCAGAACCAGGACAATCATTTTTACAGTAATAGCAACATTGTAAAGTAAAATTACTTTGAAAAAACTTCAGAACTCTCTTCAATGCAATGACCAAACACAATTCCAGAGGAATAACAATGAGGCATGCTGCCTAATTCCTGATGGAGAAACAGATTCAAAGTGCAGAATGAGACATTCATTTCTGTACATGGCAAATATATGAATTTACTTTGACTATGGTTGTTTCAAGGCTTGCATTTTTTTAGTTGGAGTAAAAAATGGTAGGGAGAAGGAAGTTAGCAATATTTCCAAAAGAAGGAAAAGAAAAGAAAGAAGCAAAGATCATTGTCTTTTTTTTTAATGCACAGAAGACAGAAGGAAATTCAAAAGAAGCCCAAAAACCAGTTTTGAATCTTAACATGTTAATGTGATGTCATTATATACTTTACAAAAGAACAGCAAGCTGCACATTATGAAGATTCATGGTTTCACATATCATATTTTTCTGCTGCATTTTGTTTGTTGAAATGCTCTTTTTCTTTAGTGTTCATTGAATTCTGAATAATAAAGTTTAAAGAAAAACAGAAGAGCAGATCTATAGTTCCTCACCAACTTAATAATAAGCCTCACTGTCACCTTGTTACCTCCAGGACCAAATATAAAGTTTTCTGTTGGACATTCAAAGTTCTTCATGATTTGATTCCCTTCCTACATTTCTACTTTTCTGACACTTTCTTCACTTCCACACAGTCCACTATCCAGTTACAATGACTTATTTGCTACTTCTACGGGAAATTCCATCTTCCACCTCTATCCCTTTGCACTGTCTCTCATGTCTGGACTATTCTTTCTTTTCTCCTACACTTTTAGTTTTCCTCACTTCCTTTAAGATGCAGTTCAATTGCCCCCTTTGATGGGAAATCTTTTCACACCTGCTAGTACTTTCCCTCTGAGACTATCTTCTACTCTGAAGAGAAAAATGTCAATATCTCATTTCTATTTTTGGGCAGCTAAGTGGTGCAGTGGTAACAACACCAGACCTGGAGTCAAGAAGACTTAAATTCAAATGCAGCTTCAGACATTTACTAGCTGTGTAACCCTGGGCAAGTCATTTAACTCTGCCTCAGTTTCCTCATCTGTAAAATGAGCTGGAGCAGGAAATGGCAAACTGCTCCAATATCTTTGCCAAGAAAACCCAAATGGGGTCACAGAGATTCATACACAACTGAACAACGGAGAATAGACACTGACTTTTTTTTAACCTTTCTTTGTATCCCCAGAGCTTAACAGAGTGTGGCACATAGCACGTGCTAAATACATTCTTTTTAACTGACTGCCAACTTTTGTAGTAACCTCTTGATTGTTTTCACTCCCTCAAGTTTCACCTCTTTCCAATTATTTTCTACACAACTGCCAAGACCTTATCATTCCCCTAATCAATAAACCCGAATGGCTCCCTATTACTACTCGGGTAAAATATAAATTCTTCTGGCATTTAAAGCCTTTCAAAACCTGACCCCAACCTACCTTTCCAGGCTTATTACACACACTCTCTTTCATGAGTTCTATGTCGAAGTTAAATCATCTTACTCTTCCTCATGCAAAATATTATATTTCCTACCTTAGTGTCTTTTCATTGACTCTCCCTCCTGTTAACTTGGAAATAAATACAGAACTTCCAAGTAGTCAGAAAATCCACTCTTTAATCGAGAAAGAGGGATAGGCTCATCAATCTGGCCACCACACAGCCATTAATGAAATTCCATACAGAACCAAAGGCTCTGAGACTCTGGGAACCATATCCCTGGGAGAAGACACCATATTAGATGCCAAATCCAAAGAGATACTGAACCCGAGAATCTCTTATACCCTTTTGGGAAGCTTACAAAGACTAACCACAAACAGGTGTGTAGACCTCCGAACATTCAGCAGCTATGGCATTAGAAAATGGTCAGTTGTAACAAATTAAAGACAAGGGTCAAACTCAGGAGCTGGGCTTCGGGAGAGGAAACTTTCATCCAACAGAGAAGCCTCCAAAAAGGTGCTTAACATTCAAATCAAAATAGGTGTGCTTAGTACTGGGGTTTCTCAAAAGTAAGGGTAAACTGAGTCATCCAAAAATCCCTATTGACACTCCCTATGCCTGAAAAGCACTCCCTAGTTTCCTTCAAGATTTACCTCTTGTTATCTTCCATAGGAAACTTAACTTTATCTCTCAAGCTACTAGTACCCTCCCCCATATATTATTTGTATCTGTTTTTATTTTAATGCATTAAATATTATCTACAGTATATACATGTTGCCTCCCAAGATAGATTGTAAACTCCTAGTCAGACACTTTTTTACTTTCTCTTTATATCTCTAGCTCTTAACATAGAGCTTCAAATAGAGCAGGTTTTTTTTTTTCAATCAGTGTTTATTTTTGCCTTGATTGGCAGACCTTAGAATTTGACTCCACTTTTTTGATGCTGGAACCCTCATTCCCAATGCCACCTCTCACATCTTCTACCCATACTTAGGGATGATATATTTCTGATGAAAAAAAAGTTTTTTCTTCAAAGAAACTTTCAGTTGCTTCCCATATCTATAAATTAAGCATATGTATTCTTTAATGTGGCATTCGGGGCCTGAGGTAGTTTTTACACTTACCTTCTAGCTTTGTAACTCCCTTCAAGAGGTATTTTATTCTTCACTCTCTTGCCTTACTGAAGGAACCATTTTGTTCAGTCATGTCCAAAGTGACCATGGGGATACCAAGTGACCCCATAGACTTTTATCAATGGAGTTTTCTTGGCAAACATAATGGAGTGGTTTGCCATTTCCCTCTTCAGTGTGATTGCATTTTATAGATGAGGAGCTGAGGCAAATAAAGACTTGACCAGGGTCAAACAGCTGGCAAATGTGTGAGGCCATATTTGAACTCAGGTCTTCTTGGCTCCTGGTCCAGGACTCTATCTACTATACTACCTAGATGCTCCGGAACTAACCACAGTTCCCTACAAGTAATAAAAATTAAAACAGTAGCAACAACAAAATAACCTGACTTTGTTCATGCTGTTTTCTGGTCTGAAATACCCTCCTTACTACTCCCCAAACTCACACAAAATCCTACCCATCTCCTAAGGCCTATGTCTAATATTATCTTTTTTTTTTTTTTTTAAGATTCACAAATTCTCCACCCACTCTCCCCTTTCCCTGATTGAAAATGGTCTCTTCCTTTGGGTTCCCAGAGTACTTTGTCTTCTCATGATATCAATATATTTTGCTGTGTACAATCCTGAGTCATGTGCCCCTCTTTTCCTATCACCATGAATTATAATAAGTCCAGCCCATGAATTATAATAATATTACAATATTATTATAACAATAATGATCCTTCTATTCATATGACTTGGCAATTTGTCAGGTCATTTTTAGACATTAAATATATACATATATATAGTAAGCTTAAAAATTAGTATATAATATCCTCAAGTATTATATTTAATAAGATTTATTAATAATAACTTGAAGCAAAAGAAAATAAAAAACTAGAGTAAAGAGGGAGCTAACCCAGCTGTGGTCACGAGAGAAGAGAGAGCAGGATTACACAGAACTTATAAACATTACATAAGGATACTACGGAAGGGAAAAGGACTTTGGGAGATGAAGTCCAAGGGTTCAAGATTTTCTAATTACACAATATATATGAGAGAGAGACAAAGAGATGAGACAGAGAGACAGAGAGAATCACTAGCATTTATATAGTACTTGTAAGATTAAAAATTAATATCCAATAACTCCAAGTATTATATTTTATGATTTGTTAATAATCACTTGAAGTAGCAGAAAGTAAAAACTGTCAATAAAGAGCAGTTTCCTGGACTTTGAAAGCAGGAGAAGGTAGGGAGAGGGTGGGGATACCCCAAACTTTATCTACAAAACATAAGGACGTAACATGGGGATGAAAGAGGAATGCTGGGAAATATAGTTCAAGGGTACAAAATTCTAATTGCACATACTTTAAGGCTTCCAAATGCTTTACAAATATTATTGCATTTGATCCTTGTAACAACTCTGGGACGTAGGTACCATCATTATCTCCATTTAATAAATGAGTAAATTAAGGCAAATACAAGTTAACTGATTTGCCCAGAATCACAAAGTTATTGTGTCTGAAACTGGATTTGAACTCATGTCTTCTTCTAATTTCTATACCCTAAGCCAGTCTAGCTGCCTAGCATAGCAATCTTGTTGGGCAGGAATAAAACAAGATTTTTCAGAGACTAAAGGCAACTTCATATTTTGTTATTCCTTACCAGCTAGTGTTACCTTGGACAAGACATTTAATCTCTGTCTCAGTTTCCTTAACTGTAAAATAGGGATAGTAATAAAGTAATGACATTTTGGATTCTATTTTCTCTCCTCTTTCTGGAGAGAATCAATAATCTTCTAATTGAAGAGTTATTGTGAGGATCAAATGAGATAGTTGGTTTTAAAAAACCACTTAGCACAGTGCTTGGTATGCAGTAGGCACTACATAAATGCGTATTCTCTTCCTTCCCCCTTTAGAATTCTGTTTAGGGCCCAGATTCAAGATATTTTCACTAGTTCATTAGTTCAGTTTGCCCCTCTGTAGTGCCAGCCGTCCTCCTCCCTTAACAGTAGCTTAAACTTCATATTGTAAAAGAAGCAAAGTAATGTAATTTGTTTAGGGAAAGGAAGATAAGGTTAAGCTTCAAACACCGACTATCTAAAATGGCAGAGAGCATCAATACCTCATAGGATCCAAATTTCCTCCCCTCTCCCCCCTCCCATGCTGAGTGAAATCTTATCTTCCTCATCACTTTCTTGCCACTCATTGCTGATAGTAGAGAAAAACTGGAAGTTGTCTGCCTTCATTCTACCTTTGGCACAAATATGAAAGGGGAAATAACTAACAGTTATTTATGGCAATGTAAAAAAAGAAAGCTTGGATACATTGCAGAAGTTCATTGAGCCTTATAGGCACAGCTATAAATAACCTCAAGACAAGATGTCTAGAGCTCCCAGATCCACCCACTCTTGTTAATATGTGGATCCTCTGGGGTCTGAAAAGTTTCATCTGTTAGAATCGTTGTTTTTTTTTTTTTTTATAAACCCTTACCTTCCATCTTAGAATCAATACTATGTATTGGTTCCAAGGCAGAAGAGTGGTGAGGGCTAGGCAATGGAGGTTAAGTGACTTGCCCAGGGTCACCCAGCTAGGAAGTGTCTGGGGCCAGATTTAAACCTAGGACCTCCCATCTCTGGGTCTGACTCTTAATCCACTGAGCCACCCAGCTGCCCCCCATCTGTAAGAATCTTATTTCTCACAAGGGTGATGTGTGGACTGGAATTCTGGGGAAGCTTGTACCCCCAGAAATCACTCTAATGAACAACAAGGAGACTTGATAAGATGCTGGCAGAGAAAAGCTGCTTTATTCTGAGAAAACAGTAGACAGCAGGGAAGGGAGGAAACGGGAAGGGAAGAGAAGGAAAAGGGATTCTGCCCACATAAGAGGCTTGCTTGGGGCAAAAATGTCCTCCTTTTTTCTAGGTACATTCACAGACTTTTATAAAAGTTCTGATGCAAGATTCTCCTTCTCCCCTCTGTCCAATCCTAAAGAAGGGAGAGTGTGACGTTCACAGTCTTGAGCATGTGACTTTCAACATTATGTATCCCTAAAGACCTCCATAATCCAGAAAACTCGTGACTCTCATGGGATTCCCAGGCTGGGGACCACTTTTGAAACTCACTGCACTTTCCCTCCTTCAGTTTATCTTAGTTTTGGCTTTTTTCACAGGGTACATACAATGCAGATAAACTCTTCTCAAGGTTTTTGAAAATAGGTCAGGAAAATTAGAAGTTTCATGGGGTGGGACAGGCAGTTTTAGTCAGTTTAAGGAATAGTAACACTACGGGGTCTTGAGAATTGGGGTTACAAGCCAAATACTACTCTGAGAATTACACACTGACTCTCATCCCACACAGGTAAGAATCCAAGGACTGTTCAGTGGCTCAGTGGATTGAGAGCCAGACCCAGAGATGGGAGGTCCTGGGTTCAAATATGACCTCACACATTTCTTAGCTGTGTGACCCTGGCCAAGTCACTTAACCCCCATTGCCTAGCCCTTACTACTCTTCTGCCTTGGAACCAATATGCAGCATTGACTTTCTCCAGAAAGAGAGAAAATAGAATCCAAAATGTCATTAGGAACTAGGTAGTATGGTAGCTAGAATCTAAAATCAATAAGAGCTGAGTTCAAATATGTCCTCCGTTAAGGTAGAAATATCTCCTTTTGGAATGCATACAGTAGGTAACTGCTGCCAAAATAAATCTACCACAACACAGAAATTATAAAGGGAGGGAGCAGGTAGGCAACGCAGTGAATAGAGTACAGGTCTAGAGTCAGGAGGACCTGGGTTTAGACAACTTCCTACCTATATGATCCTGAACAAGCCACTTAACCCTGATTGTCTACTTGCCACTCTTTTATCCTAGAACTGATAAGACAGAAGGTAAGGGTTTAAAAAGAGAAGAAATAAAATTATAGAGGTAAAAGTCTAGATTTTATTATGCATTAACATAGATTCAGAGGGAAAGAAAAATAACCCCTGAACAGACTAGAAATTTTTGATAAACTTTTATAGAGAAATTTATGTCAGAGACAGAGAATTAATTTGTTTATATATTGCAATCTTGTACAAAATCTTGTACATTCTTTTAGATTACAGAAGTTCTTATTTTAAAGATAGATTTATAATCCCTTCCTTCAATGTCACAAAAGTTGAACAAACTTAGTTAAACAGTCATAATTTCATACATTCACTAAAGAAACAAACCTAATTAAGCAGATTCTATAGAAAAACTAAGTCAGATTTTTGATTAAACTACATTTAGCGGGTTCATGCATAAACTGATTGGGGTGGAGGGATACGTATATGCCTATTAAGGTGGAATAAATAGAATCCCTCAAGTCGAACTACCTGGGAAGCCTTGACTCCTTTTGGCTTCTCATCTGAGGAACGTTAAATAGTCTTCTGTTAAAACTATCATACCATGAGTTAGATTTTGGGGAGGTGAGATTAATATTAACAGAAGCTAGGCCTTCAGTTAACCAAAAACTATAGGATTAATGGCCCTGAGCCCTGAACAATAACAATTGGTAAAAGGAAATCAAAGAGGCAAAAATTATTTTCGTAACTCAAACATTTCCTAGTTATGTTACCCTGGGCAAGTCACTTAACTCTGCTTTTTAAAAAACAGGGACAAAATAGCAACCAGCTCACAGGGTTGTTGCAAGGATCAAATAAGATAAACTTATAAAGCTCTTAGCACATTATCTGGCACATAGTAAATGCTTGTTCCCTTTCACCCCCTAGTCTTCCACTGCCTACAACCCTGATGACGAACCTATGACACATGTGTCAGCACTGGCACACATAGCCATTTTCGATGGCACACAGCCACATACAGAGAAGTATATGGGGACGCATGCCAAGGATGAAACATTTGCTGTAGTGTAGTGTAGACACTCTGTGCTGGAGGTCTGTAGGCCAAAACAACAGAACTCTGGCACATAGTATATAGTTCCGAGACTTCTGGGCCATTAGGGGACCTTTGACCTTACTTCTGGCCAGCCTGAAGCAGCAGAATGCAGTGGAGGGACACATCTCTGGAGGCACCGTGATCACCATTGCCAGCAACCACATAAGCTCAGCAACCATCATCCAATCTACTCTTCTGGGGTGTCATGGATTTCTAATTGACCATCATTACTGAGATAAATGAGGAGGAGGCTGGGAGATTTGAGGGCCTATGCTATGGGTATTGTTTTCTGCCATTAGAAGTAATAACAGCCATATTAATTTACATAAGGAACGCCATCTTGCAGCATAGTGCAGACTCCATTTCACCAGTATTTCTGTTGTGAATCCTTATTAACCCCATTTCTGCTTATTAACTCTACCCTTTCCTAAAAGACAGTTACATGTGCCATCTTGTGTTCAGTTAGGCTAGTTAACTCCTAATTGCCTGCAGGGTTAACAGGCTATCTATAATTCTATTTTCTATCTATAATTCTATTGAGAGTCAGGCCTAGAGACAGAAGGTCCTAGGCTCAAATCTGGCCTCAGACATTTCCCAGCGTGTGACCCTGAGCAAGTCACTTGACCCCCATTGCCCACTCTTACCACTCTTCCACCTAGGAGCCAATACACATAAGTTAGGGGTTTAAAAAAAAAGAGACATGGACTGAAATGTATGGCATTATAGAAAAAAATGGCAGATCATTTTGCATTCTATGTACTGAAACGGTAGTAAGCAGAATGTGGAATATAAATAGACCTTTTGAAACTAATCATTCCCAGCTCTTGAAAAAAAGTGAGGAAGAAAGGAAGGAATACATTTCTAGGCAGCTACACCTTTATAAGAGCCAATATAATTCCATCCTTAAATTTGTAAAAGGCTCTACAAATTTAACATCTGCAAGTTTGAGCATTGCTCACTTCATAGCTCAGCATGGAAAAGCACTCAGTGAGGGAGAATTTATTAAAGTAACTCTCCTAAGATGTGCGTCAGTTCTGTTTCACGATATGCAGAATAAAGATGCAATTATTAAGAGAAATATGAGTTACCCCTCAGTAGAAATATCATAAAAGACCAAATAATGAGACTGAACACAAATGTACAATATCTATTAAAGAGAGACATTATTATTATTATTATTATTATTATTTATTATTATTCCTGTTGACTCCTTAGGAGCATAGGGCCGCAACCATCTCAGGCCAGCGGACTCTGTTCTGAGCAACTTCCCCCAGCTGGGCCCATGTCATTCATAAGTAATTGTAAATATTTTTTCCATCTCTCTTGATGAAACTACTGATGCCACATCACTTGCTCAGTTGGCCATTATTGGTCAGTATTCTGATGGTCTCACAATGAGAGAAGAATTGATAGTTAGTATCAGTGCCAATAACTACATCAGGAAGCGAAATATGTAAGGTTGCTATACAAACATTCCTTGACCTAAGCATTGATATCTCTAAAGTTGTGTCAGTGACAACAGATGAGGAACCAAACATGGTGGGGGAAAAAGTTGGATTTATCAAATTGTTTACAGAAGCTGTTGGAAATCTGATTGTGCCTTTATTATCCATCAAGAGGCTTTATGTGCCAAGGCAGGATTCACCAACTTAAATGAATTAATGTCAGTTGTTACAAAAATAGTTAATTTAATAGCTGCTCACCCCCTTCACAAGTGAGAATTTTCTGCACTTTTATTGGAGGTTGATTCCACCTACAGTGGACTGCTGATGTACAGTAATGTAAGATGGCTGAACCAAAGCAAAGTTCTTGAGCATTTTGTGTAATGCTTTGAAGAAATTAAGGTATTTCTTGAGGATAAGGATCTGGGAAACTTTCCTCAGCTCAATGATGATAAATGGGTCAATACCCTGATGTTTTTTATAGATCTCTCTGTTCATTTTAATGAGCTGAATTTAAAGTTACAAGGTTTTGGCAAAAGTATTGACGTTATGTTTGGATACATAAAAGCTTTTGAAAATAAACTTAAAATTTTCAAATGAGATGGAGAAACTAAAACTTACAAGTATTTTCCTCAAGTAACAAAGTATTTTGAGAAGGCCAGTGCAGCTATACAAAATGAAATGGAACCCTTGCATTTAAAGTACCGGCATGTTTTAGACTCATTACTTGACCAGTTCAGTGATAAATTTAATCAAATTAGAAGCCTAGAACAGATCATGAAAATAGTTAAGTATCCTGATGTAGTAGTCTACAGTAGTTTGGAATTAAATAGTTTCCAGTGGATGCAAATTGATGATATGGAGATGCAACTTGCAGAATTTCAAGACAGCATCTGGGCTCAGGTGTTTGTCGACTTGAGGTCAAAGCTTGAGAATATGGAAAGGTGTGGCTTGGAGAAGCAAGAGGAGTGCCACTATGAACAGGAAATTTGGAGTGCCTGGAGCTGATTACCAGATACTTTTAGTACCTTGAAAAATATAGCAATGGTTTTACTCACAATTTTTCCCTCTATGAACTTTTGTGAGACCTTATTTTCAGTTTTAAATATCAAAACCTATAAAAGAAACAGATTGACAATTGAAGTTGTAGCACTTGCTTGGGCTTGAAGTGTACAAAATACCAACCTTCAATTGAAGATTTAATGGGTAAATGAACTTTCATTAGCCAATGAAATTCACAAGCAAAAAAGTCATTAATAGGCAGGTTAGTTAAAGAATTCCCCCTCCCCCTCACTTATCTTAGTTCATGGCACCCCACACAAGTTAAATAATATCAAGACCAACAAAAGAAACAGACTGACAGATGAACAAAGAAGTCACTAAGCAGGTAAGTTAAATAATTAGTTTTTGGTTTGTTAAATACAATTATATATTACAATTACACATTTTTGTTATTTAAACTACAAATATTGCAAAATTATGGGGTTTTTTAAAGTGACACACCACCTGAGTTATGCTTGTTTTTTTGGTGAATTTTGACACACCAAGCTCAAAATGTTGCCCATCTCTGCCCTACAAGCTGAAGCCAAAGTGGACATGACCAACAGATGTCCTCTAGCTCTATTAAACTCCCTGGCACTTCCTGGAGCCAGACCTCCTCATCTTCACCCCAACTATCTTCTTCCCTATGTCTACTGCTGCTCCACACTCCTAAAAGATGACCAGATACCCTATCTAGAGCCTCAGGGGGGCAAAGGGGAATGTTTCTTTAGCTGGTGTGTGTATTAGACAGAAAAACCTCAGAATTCATCACCCACACACACACTTGCCATCTGGCAGAAATGTATTAGCCAATATTGGCCAATCAGACTTCCCTCTTCTCAGCAGAGAAGTGTACACCCAGAGGGGTTAGGAAATGAAGTCACATTTGCAGATGTCCAATGTGATGATGTGCTTTGAATAAAAATATTCCTTTGTTGGGAGGGGAAATTCTATAGTGTGGGAGGGGGGAAGTCACTAGAAAGTGACATGTTTTTTTAAAAAGCAAAATCTATAAGACATATTTAATTTAAAAAAGCAATATCAATTATGTGTGTGTGTATATATATATATGTATATATATATATATATATATATATTTCTGAGGGGAAGGAGATAGAGGAAAGTGTAGGGGAAAGGAGGGGGTGTATTTCCAGTGATCTACAATCTCCTGCTATCTCATTCTGAGGGAATCTTATCCTTTTTTTCCAGCAAATCCTCTTCGGAAGTCCACCCACTATCCTGATGGCCTTCCTTCATATGCTGTGACATTACTAGTAGAGTATGTGAGGTAGCTGGGTGGTACAGTGGAGAGTACACAAGGTCCAGAGTCAGGAAGACCTGTGTTCAAGTCTGACCTCAGACACTTGCTGACCAGGTGACCACAGGCAGGTAACTTAACCTTTGTTTACTTCCTTTTCTTCAACTATATAGGGAGAACAGCACCTCCTTCTCAGGGTTGTTGTGAGGATAAATACTTAGTACAGTGCCTGGAAAATAATAAATACTAGTTGTTGTTATTATTATTATTACCCAATGATCAGTTTTTTT
>NC_058133.1:271993799-272029365 GCF_016433145.1 Gracilinanus agilis | reverse complement strand
AGGAAGGAAGGAAGGAAGGAAGGAAGGAAGGAAAGGATAATGATGAAACCACCCACAGTTTCCTGAGACCCAGCTAAATGAGTCTTCAGGAGAAAATGTATATTCTTTAAAACAAACAAACAAACAAACAAACAAACAACCTTTTATTTTCCATCTTAGGATCAATACTATATATTCGTTCCAAAGCAGGAGAGCAGTAAGTGCTATGCAATGGGGGCTAAGTGACTTGCCTGGGCGTTGTACAGCTAGGTAGTGTCTAAGGTCAGATTTGAACCCAGGACCTCCTGTCTCTAGCCTGGCTTTCAATCCATTGAGCCACCTAGCTCCCTCAAGAAAAAGTATATTCTGGAAAAATTTACATGACCCAAATAGGAAAAAAAGAGTTCCAATTAAGTGAAGTAAATATGCAATTTAAAAATTAGAAAGTCGATAAAGTAACATATCCTAAGTAAAAAAAACAAAGGAAATAGCCTGAAAAATTAAGGAACAAATAGATAAAATTAATAAAACTAAATGGTTATAGAAATAATCAAAATGGTTCTTTAAAAAAAATTTCTGAAAAGATTACTTTCTAAAGAGGAGGCAGTCTATGTAGTTCCACTATGTAGCTCCATTTTCTACCAAAACCATGAAGCTTGAACTAGACCAAATAATGAGCAAGAAATCCAATGAGAAATATTAGTAAGCAAAATGAATTCTTCTATCAGAGCTGCACAAGAGCTCAAGCAAAAAGAACACCAAGGCCAACAAAAAAGGGTACCAGCAGCAAAGCTAATGCTGGGACAGAATAGTTTTGTGGGATGCCAGATACAAAATTCTGTATCTGGAGGCAACTAGCAGAGATGATTCCCCAACAAAAGTCCCAGGGTGACTTTGGAACCCTTGAGGAGCAGCAGCTAACAGTGAGCAATGACCCTATACCACTATTGTTAGGCCTGGAAGCTAATTGGGTATAAGAACTGATAAAAATAGCAACACCTAATGAATGGCAGGAAAAAAACCCCAACTGGTAACATCTGGTAAATGACAGAAAAGACCCCCGACCAGTAAACATCTGGTGAGTGGATGATAGGAAACATATGTTAACACCCAGCCCCCAAGTTCCTGCTCAAACTATATAAGCCAGCTAGGGCTCTCATTCAAATGTTCTGTTTGCAAGCTCAAGCTTGCAATAAAACAGTACCTCTTGCTTTTACATTATCTGGTGTGCCTCCTAATTTGGGAAATCAGAACCTGGCTGAACACTATGTCCAGAGATACCAGATAGGTCCAGGAAGATCCCTAGCTCTGAAACTCAAAGAGGAGGTTCAGTCCTAGGAGAGAGAGGTCAACACAGAAAACTAGAAGATCTAACATGAGACCAAGAAAGGTCAACCACTTTACCTGAACCCAGCCTAGTACAACTAACTCAGAAATTAATACTAATGAATTGAGTAAATCAAAGAAGACACCAGCCAAATATCTTGCAAATCTGGAGATTACTCTTCTCCCTGTAAAAGAAAATAGTTATTCTAGAAGAATGGCAATCAGAGAAATGGATTTGCTACAAGAACTATTTTTTAAAAAAGAACTATTCAAATACTTGAAGAAGGTAAAAATACTAAAATCAAGGTATAAGAAATGAGGAAAATGATGGAAGAAAAAATAGAAGGGAAATAAATAGCTTAGAAAAGAATGTTATAAGCCTTACCCAAGAAGTGGACTCTCTAAAAACTAGCATAGATCAAACAAAAATCAAAGACTCCATGAATATTAGAACAAAATCAAAAGGCTGAAAAAAATAGAAGAAAGTGGAAGATATTTTATTTTAAAAGCTGACCTGAAAAATAGGTCACGGTAAAGTAATTTAAGAATCTGTGGACTCCCTGAAAGCCATAAAATTTTAAAAGGCACCAAATATCCCATTTTAAGAAAGCATAAATGAAAATAGCTTAGATTTATGCATTAAAGGTAGGAAGAATTCACTGTTCATCTCCTGAAAGGAACTCTAAAAAAAGAAGTGTCTGGGAACGCCATGGCCAAAATCCAAAGCTTCCAGACTGCTTCACTATGAATAAGATATGGGCTTGCTACCTATAATAACTTGCTCTGAAAAGCTACATTTATAATCCTACTTGGAGGGAGGAATGGGGAGGGGAGGGTGGACTTTTGATGGAATAGATATTTTTAATCATTTCTGATGAAAAGACCAGAGACGAGTAGGAATTTTGAAATACAAACACAAGAACCAAGAGAAACCTAGAAGGGTATGTTGGAGCAATCGCAAGGAGCTGTATAATGATTTAATATTAATATTCTAATAGAAAAACAAATGTCCAGAACTTCAGTGACTTCAAGAGTACTGATGGAGTTAAATTAGAAAAATGGAAGTCCTGAAGGGAGGGCATACTGGTTTTCTTCTGAAGAAAAAAAGGAATACATTAATGCAAAATTGAGGAATAAGAGGTTGCCCAAAAAGAATATTCAACCTTGGAGGAAGGGGCAGGGAGAGTGGGAAGCAGATTCTAACACAAATAGACACAAGCAAACAGTTTGTTGTAGAAATACGGGGAAATGGGGGGGGGGGGAGGAGAGGGTAGAGAAATGACTGATGGGGAGGTAAAGAGAGAATAATACTAGGGTGAGAATAGTCACAAATAACACAACCCTTTTTTACCCCAAAGGGGGATTAAATGGTCAAAGGTGGAGGTGGGGATGACAAAGGACTAGACTTGATGGTGGTACTTTAGATCACCTCTTAGACAGTTGAGGGATGGCTGACCAAACTGTATAATATATAAATGGAATGGAATATTATTATGATATAAGAAAAAATAAAAGAAACTTTTCCAGAGAAACCTAGGTAATTGTGAATGGATGCAAAATAAATTGAACAGAATCAGTTTATACAAGGATGACAATACTGAAAAAAAGAATCTTTGAAAGATGTAAGAACTCTGATCAATGCACTGACCAGTCAGGTCACCTGAGGACCTGTGTACATAGTATCCACCTCCTAACAGAGAGGTGATGGGCACAGGTGCAAAAAAGAGAAATACATTTTATAGAAATGACCCCTGCATGGATTTATTTTGCTTGCACCTGCTTATTTATTACAAAGATTTTTCTTTCTGTTTTTATTTGGAGGTGAGAGTGATTCAGGGAACTTTAAAATAGTGATAAAAAAGGACCACTGTAACATTTTTTAAAAATGCATAAAGGGGGTGGGCAGCTGGGTAGCTCAGTGGATTGAGAGTCAGGCCTAGAGACAGGAGGTCCTAGGTTCAAATCCAGCCTCAGGCACTTCCCAGCTGTGTGTCCCTGGGCAAGTCACTTGACCCCCATTGCCCACCCTTACCACTCTTCTACCTAGGAGCCAATACACAGAAGTTAAGGGTTTAAAAAAAATGCATAAAGGACATAAGGATATATAAGCATAATAGACTGGAAAATGTATAAAATGTATCATATGCCTTTTTTTTTCATAAAGCAAGCAGTATGAAATAGAGATTCATGTTTTATGTAAAATCATGTTTTTGTGTTTTGTTCTGCAAATGGAAATGCTCTTTTTGATATTTCAGTTCAAATATTAAATATTTTAAATAATTTTAATAATTTTAAATCACTGGACAATAACAAAAAAAAGGTATTTGATGAAATTACATGGAAAAGTTATGGTACAGTAAGCTTGAACACTTGCCTAAAAATACATACATTATTAATCGATACATTATTAATAGATACAGTGGGAAAAGCACTGGCTTAGAGGACCTGGATTCAAATCCTGCCTCCACCATGCACTATCTATATGCCCTTAGGCAATTCAGTTAACCATTCTGTGCCTCAGTTCCCCACATGTAAAATTAGGAGGGATGGATCAGATGTCATATAAGATTCTTTCAGCTCTAAATCTATATTCTCCAGTGACATTGATAGGGATAGTACATAGGGTACATGGGCCGGTTATACATATGAAGGACATTTGTTGAGATCATACATGAAGTATGTGCATAGGTTACACATATAAAGGACATTCCTAGAGATTGCACAAGGGAGCATATACATAGGAAGCACACATGGTCAGGGTACACACATATGGAGGACATTCATAGAGATCAAACTTGGAGTCACATAGAAAAGGTACTCATATGGCAGATCAACTCATGCCTTCAAGTCTGTAAAAACCACTAATATCAATAATATGGAAATAGATCTTGATCAAAAACTCATGTAAAACCCAGTGGAATTGCTCATTGGCTATGGGAGGAGGTTGGGAGGAGGGGAGAGAAAGAACATGAATTATGGAACCGTGGAAAAATATTCTAAATTAATTGATTAAATAAATAAACTTAATTTTAAAACCCACTAATATCTTTTGTTCAGGTACCTGGATTGTCCATTTTTCCTCTCCTTCATTCATCTTTCCCTCAGTCGTATCCCTTTCCTGATGCTGAACAGATAAAACTTGATGAGGACATAGCAGTAACAAGAGGAAGATCCCTGCCTGCTCTGCCATCTGTATGATTATAGACAAGTCACTTAACCCTTTCTGAGTGTTTCCACATCCATATCAGAGACAGTAGAGTGCGAGAAGAAAAAGCCAATAGAAAAGGATATGCTAAGTATCAACCACATCCTTTAAAGACTCAGACTAGTGCAGTAGAGCAACACTGGCCAAGACTCAGGCTCAGAGACCAGACAAATGAAGATTGTCCACTAGGAGCTCTTCTTCCCTTCCTCTTCCCTCATAGCTCTCTATTCTTCTACTCCCTCTACTTCCTCTGACTATCCATAAAGACTCTTCCTATTAACTTAGTTCTTCCCTCTCAGCGACTCAGGAGGAACAAGAGAAGATTCAGGGTCCTACCCACTGCACATGCAGAAGTTCCAAACTGAGGAGGTGAGGTGAGGTCTTCTCATCCCCCAAGAGCCCAAATTGGTCCAAGATGGTCAGAGAAGCCCCACTGCTGCTATTTTTGCTGTTTCTGGAGATCTCAGGTGAGGAGGAGAGGCATGGAGGAGGAGGAAGAGGGAATGAGAAGAGAGTAAAATCAGGGGATTGTGTAGACTGGTGTGGGGCAGAGAGAAGCTCTCTGAGGAGCCTGGACTGCTTTCTTTGGAGCATGCTCTGGATGAGGGAAACCTTCTGAGAAGACCAGGTTTCCTCCTACCCTTTATCCCCAAGTCAAGCCAGGGAAAGGGTCTTGAGCCATAACCAAAATTCCTACTGACCTAAAGCTGTGCTCTCCAGGTTCCAAGAAACCAGAAGCTATTGAGGAGTACACAAGACAGGAGGGGCAGATGTTGAATGTAAACTGCTCATACCAGGACCCTGAGATCAAGGACAAAATCTGGTGTAAACTTCAAGAGAATGGAAAGGATTGTAACAAATTTGTGTTCATAAGAGAAAACTTCATTTTCACTAAAGAGGGTAAACTCTTCTTTAACATGTTTGATGCACCTACATCTCGCAAAATCATCATCATCATGTCGGGGCTTAGGGTAAAGGACTCGGGACATTACTGGTGCATGGCCATAAAGCAAGGTGCTGTTACTATCCTCAAGAAAATTTACCTAGAAGTGACTCCAGGTAAGTTCATTTCAGCTCGATCCAAAAAAATTCAGAAAACTATTAATCATAGCCTTCTAAAAGCAATGGGGTGTGTGTGTGTGTGTGTGTGTGTGTGTGTGTGTGTGTGTGTTTCTACTTCTCTGGGACAAATTTCTGGTCCTTTATTATGCTGAACTCTATCCTATGCCCCTCACTTCCCGGTGCTCTCCACATTCTGTGACTAGAAAGAATTGAGCTACCTGTCCTGGAAGTGTCACTTCTATATTTCTCTGAAAGAAAAAATTTCTATGGGGCTCACTTGGACACACACACACACACACACACACACACACACACACACATTCTCTTTCTCTCTCTCTCTCTCTCTCTCTCTCTCTCTCTCTCTCTCTCTCTCTCTCTCTCTTTCTCTCTCTCTCTCTCTCTTTCTCTCTCTCTCTCTCTCTCTCTCTCTCTCTCTCTCTCTCTCTGTCTCATATTTCTATGTTAGTAAACATGGCTCAGCAAATCTGTGAAAGCTGTATTGCATATACTAGCTTAAAGGGAGAAATTTTACTTTTTAAACACAAAGGATAAACAAACTTTTTAAAAAGCAAGGATGAATTCCTCCCACATTTCAAGAAAGCATTAGGTTTAAATGAGAGACAGACAGACAGACAAAGAGAAGAGGAAACGAAATTGAGGAATTGATTCACAAAAGATCTGCCCCCATGCAGTCTGTGCTTGCTTCATCCACATTGTCTTGGCTCTGGAGTTTTGATCACTAAAAATTTCTGTTCCTAATAGCAGCAGCTCCTTCATGCTGCTTACTTTCCTGGCTCCAAGCCCTTTTTAAAAAGAGTGAGCTAGGGGCAGTTGAGTGGTTCAGTGGATTGAGAGCCAGGTCCAGAGATAGGAGGTCCTGGATTCAAATCTGGCCTCAAACACTTCCTAGTTGTGACCCTGGGCAAGTCACTTAAATCACCATTACCTAGCCCTTACTGTTCTTCTGCCTTAGAATCAATACAGAGTATAAGGCAGAAGGTAAGAGTTTAAAAAAAGAAAAGAAAAAAATATACATAAAAAGAGTGAGCTAGTGAGTCACGGTTATGTCCTCTGCCAACCCTAAGGTAAGGACAAAACTCTTCAGGTTGAAGAAGCTAGCAAATTTTTGTTCAAACTACACATGCATACTTTGTATTCTCTGACCCCTCTTTCTAGGGAGCAATGGGGACACAGCTAGAGCTACCACCGTCATGACCTCAGCTTCATCTACCTGCTGAGGATAGGAAGAGTATCATCTGTGATTGGTTAAACCAGTGATGGGCAAACTTTTTAAAGAGGGGCCAAAGGAAAGGAAATGCTCATCTGTCAGTCTCTTTCTAAGGCAACTCTTTCGAAGTTTCATTGTATTGTATCCTACTCACTGCATTCATCAGAATAAGAATAATATCGTGGGGCAAGCTGGATAGAGCATTTCAGAGGGTCCCATCTGACCCGTGGGCCGTAGTTTGCCCATCACTGGGTTAAACCATCAATGAGCTTTAGGATAGCAGAGTATGATGAAAAGAAGAACAAAATAATAAAATATTAGAAAATACATAAGGAATGAATATAATATGAAATGTCATACAATGCATTTCTATCGTCCATTGTGTTTTTTCAAAGAACCCTGTATCCATGTGCCAATAGTTCTGATAAAGGGTAGATGGAGGGGGGCAGCTGGGTAGCTCAGTGGAGTGAGAGTCAGGCCTAGAGACAGGAGGTTCCTAGGTTCAAACCTGGCCTCAGCCACTTCCCAGCTGTGTGACCCTGGGCAAGTCACTTGACCCCCATTGCCCACCCTTACCAATCTTCCACCTATGAGACAATACACCGAAGTACAAGGGTTTAAAAAAAAAAAAAAGGGTAGATGGAGGGTGGAGAGGTGAGTGTCTCTCCTTCATATTTCTCTCATTGTCTTTGTAGTCCAGATGACCACGAAAGGTGTTTCAACTACTTCTAAGATTCCTGAGACTAATCTGACCACCAACAGGTACAACCACTTTCCAGAAATCTCCTGGGACCCATAAGCCCCCTGCCAAGTGTTCCATGCATTTCCCCAAACTGAATTTATCTAAACCCTTTTGTTTACTGGCCTGTTCTCAGTCTTATTGACTCTCTTCTCCATGGGTATCCTAGGTAAGCCTGGGGAAATTGTATTTAATATTTCTACCACATTTACCTTTCCTGAATTCTTATTATTTCTGGTGCAAATAGTTCTTCTCTCTATTTTCCCTCTGTTCAGTCCCCAATCATCTGCTTATCACATCTGTCTAATAATGAGATTGTAGACAAACCAGGGTTAGCTGAGTGGGCCACCAGTTTGCAAACAAGAGCAAAGAAGTGGCCCTCCTAGCTAAGCAGAGGAGCTCTGTAGATTTCCAACCCGAAGTTTGGTTCCTGTAGGAAAGAAATACTTTTAAAATGCTGTAGTCTGGAAAATACAAGGTAGCCTGAGGTTTCTAAAAGCATTTTCATCTCTATTTCAATGTTCCCTTCAGAATTGTATCCTATAGGATGTAGACTCTATACAATTACTCTAGTGCAAATATCAATAACGTGGAAATAGTTCCTGAACAATGACACATGTAAAATCCAGTGGAATTGTGATTGGCTATGGGAGGGGGGTGGAAGGAGGGGAGGGAAAGAACATAAATCATGTAACCATGGGAAATTTTTCATAATTAATCAAGAAAAAATCACCGAATTGTACCTTATAGTGTGCCTATCTGGCATTCAGTGCCTTTTGATTTCCCCTTGGCTGCCTGGCTCATTGCCACCTAGGCTAGAAAACTTCAGCATCTACCAATTCCATGGCATCTGGCAGAGGACCTAGATTAGAATCTCTTCTCTTTTTCACATTGCCTATGTGACCTTGAGCAAGTCACCTCAGTGGCTTTCAATTTAGTCTTCTAAAAAAGGGGTTGGGGGTTAGAATTGATGACCATTAGAGCCCTGTCCACTATAAATCCTTGGCTCCATAGAACCAAGTGGGCAGATCTAATCCACGGCCACCCTTGAGAAATTGTTCCAGATTCTCTCCATCAATCGCCAACAGCAGCCCAAAGTCCTGTGAGACAGTTAAATTTGGGCTTCTTGACCTTTATTTGTGTCAATGATTCAAGTCTGGAGTTCAGTGCTGAATATGTAAATATGTGAGTCATCTGCATAGAGATGACACTTGAATCTGTGAAAGTTGATGTCCTAACCAGGAAGGTCCAGGACAGAACCTTGGAGTATTCTCATAGTTTGGGGGCATGATACAGATAATAAGCTAGCAAAGGAGTCTGGAGAGAAACAGACAGAAAGAAGGAGAACTGGGAGATAATATTTTCACAAAAACCCAGAAAGGGGGAAGGATTAAATAGGGTCAAATATAGCAGACAGGTTAAGAAGGATGAGGCCTCTGAAAATATCATCAGCTGGCAATTAAGAGATCATTATAGGGCAGGTAGGTGGCTCAATGGATTGAGAGTCAGGCCTAGAGATAGCAGGTCCCACGTTCAAATCTGTCCTGAGACACTTCCTAGTGGTGTGACCTTGGGCAAGTCACTTAAGCCCAATTGCCTAACCCTTATTGCTCTTCTGCCTTAGAACCAATCCATAGTAAGACAAAAGTTAAGAGTTTAAAAGGATAGAGAGGTCATTTGTAACTTTAGAGAGATCAGTTTTAGAAACTGATGCTTCTGATCAAGTTAGAAGCCGGATCATAAAGGAATAAGAGAAAAGGAGAGGAAGTGGAGGCAATAAGTATGGATAGCTTTCTCTGGGAATTTGACAGAGGAAGAGAGAGGAGTTATAAGATGAAAAATTGAAGATGGCAAGTTCTAAAGAAGGATTTTTAAAGGTGGAGGAACTTGAATATGTCTGAAGGCAGTAGGGAAGTAAGAAGGTTAGGAAAAAAGAGAGGGAGATTAAGAGAACAATCCTCTGCAGATGATGGGAAAGAACAGATGAAGAGCACATCTAGAGGGGTTGTCCTTAGCATCAAAAATTCATCAAGAAATTGGAAAAGGAGAACCTGGATGATGATGTCAAGGAAATTTGAGAAGAGATGATAAGTAAAGGGAGCTTTGGGAGAATGACCCCAGTTTTTTCATTAAAGTAAGGGACTAAAGCCTTAGCTGAAAATGAAATGGAGATGGCACTGTGGGAGGATTCAGGAGAGAAGAGGTTTACAGTAGTTACTGCAGAAAGAGGCTCCTGCCTTGCTTCATTGAGGACCCAGATGGGGTTAAATAAGATAAATTTGTAATATAGCAAATCAATTGAGTTTTGTGACTTCTTCCAGTTCCTTTCATTGGCCTGGGAATAGGGAAGGAAGAGGTTAAAAAGTGGCAGTAACCTAGGGTTGGGATGTAGAAAGAATTGAACAATGTGAGGCATAAGATTCATGGGAAGTCACGGTGAAGTCAACCTAGGTCAGCTGGGTTGAAATTCTGAAAGAAGAGAAGTGATGTCAGAATAGGATAATATCAAAGATTTCTTTTTTTTTTCTTTTTTTGGTTAGTTTTATTCAAGTGGAATACTTGTGAGTAATGAGATCCAGGATGGGGCCATCACAGTGTGTGGTTGAAATGGAGTGGAGGAGTAAATCAGAAGATTCGAATAGACAGAAGAACTAAGAAGTTAGAGTTGAGAAAGCATCAACATAAATGTTGAAATTTAGTATAAAAGGCAAGAGTTGGGGAGGAAAGGAAGACAGTAGACCAAATACTGAACCCCTCAAGAAAAGAGAGAGAATGACCAAGGGGTTGGTAGACAACAGCCACTGTGATCAGTATTGGGAGAAAATTTTTAATCCGGTGAAACACAAAGGAGAGGAATTTGCTGAGTAATGGTGGCAAAAGGAGACTCTGGAAGTGACTGTAGATAACATGAGTGACTCACCTCCAAAGGTGAGTGTGATTAGTAAGATTGGGGGGGGGGGGCAGGAAAAGGTGCTGGAGAAGATGGTCACGTATACTGTATCATTAGGAGTAGCCATGACTAGCAGGAAAGTTTATTCATTATGGAATAGGAATTCCAAAGGTGAAGTGATAAGGGGAGGTCAGAGTTGGAGTGGGAGGGGAAGGGTTAAAGAAGGGACTGAGGAAAGGATATGAGTCAAAGCCATTTACTTCTAAGTCAGGTAGCAATTTACAAAGATAAAAAAAGTAAAGAGAATTTGCAGGGCATAAAGTTAGCAGAAGGTGGAAGATGAACTAGAAATCTCAGTCTCTGGGGTCTACAGTGAAGACCTAAAAGGCCCCTTCCATCTCTAAACCTATGATTTTATGACAGGACAGTTACGTTTTGGAGAGAGAAGGACACTGAAAAAGGTCTAGAATAAGAAACAATTCTTTGAACTAGGAGCTAGAATCAAAATAAAGGGCTTCTGGCAGCCAAGGCAAAGAGAAGAGGGGGAATTTGAGATCCATGGGTACCAGTGGAAAGGAAAATCAATGACAGGAGGCCCTTAAAGCCAAAATTCACCCATTTTTGTGTATCAGATGGAGAGTTCTCTCTCTCTCTCTCTCTCTCTCTCTCTCTCTCTCTCTCTCTCTCTCTCTCTCTNGATCCATGGGTACCAGTGGAAAGGAAAATCAATGACAGGAGGCCCTTAAAGCCAAAATTCACCCATTTTTGTGTATCAGATGGAGAGTTCTCTCTCTCTCTCTCTCTCTCTCTCTCTCTCTCTCTCTCTCTCTCTCTCTCTCTGGTCTCTCCCTCCCTCCCTTTCTTTCTTCCTCTCTCTTTCCTTCCCCCTCTCTCTCCCCTTCTCCCCTCCACTTTTTTTCTTCTTCATGTCTAACCTACCTCTTTCTCCATAAGTTTTTCAGAAAAAGAGAAATTCATTATTTTGGGTA
Source organism: Gracilinanus agilis (assembly GCF_016433145.1). NCBI lineage: Eukaryota > Metazoa > Chordata > Mammalia > Didelphimorphia > Didelphidae > Gracilinanus > Gracilinanus agilis. Next base: position 272,017,947 of record NC_058133.1, on the reverse strand, counting down.
TGGCCCTGCCCTTCTTGCTTTTATTGGGAGTCCTCATTATAGGAATTGTGTATATCAAGAAACTGCACCAGAAAGTCAGAAAAGGTAAGAGAGATAAAATGCTGACCTGCCTCTCACTGCTCTGATGCTACATCTTTCTAGCATTTCAGTCCCACGGGCTGGGGAAGGATGACCCAGGGTGGGTCCTGTAGAACCATCCCTCTGCCAGTCACCTTATATTTCCCTCCCTTAGGACACACATCTCATTCTGCTTTATATTATGGTTAGAGTTTGTTTATCCCCTTGGTAAACTGTGAGCTTCCTAGAGTTCAGGGACCCCATTCATCTTTGTAACTTCTTCAGGGCTTGGCAACACACACCTTTCACACATGGGTGTTCATAAATGTATCTTTTTTTAAAAAATTAAACCCTTATCTTCTGTTTTAGAAGAGTGGTGAGGGGGAGGCAATTGAGGTTAAGTGACTTGCCCAGGGTCACACAGCTAGAAAGTGTCTGAGGGAGGCCACATTCTAATGTCCAGTTCTGCCTCTCTATCCACTGAGCTGCCTAGCTGCTCCCATAAACATATCTTGAATGAACACAAAGAGATCTCAGATCCAAAAAGGTTTCCTCTATAATTCACCAAGTATGTTACATATATTTGCATGGATGTATAAAATATGGGATCGTTCCCTCCCTACAACCCCGACCCCATTTTCTCCAGGCCACTGCCCACAATTCAAATAAATTCAATTCCATTTAATTCCATTCAGTTTCTCAAACATTAATTAAATGCCTCCTGGGAAGACTGTGATGGGCGCTGGGGCACATGAAAAGATGCAGCAGAGGCCCTACTTTCAGAGAACTTACATTAGAAGGGAAAAATGGGTACATGAATAACTATCATACAAGGACAAGTAGGGATTATATCCTCAGTGTCTGGCATACTACTGGCTCCCTCTACCTGCAAAAGTATTCTCCAGATCCAGGTCCATCTGTGTTACTTAATAAATATTTATTCATTATATTTGTTTGCACATTGTCTCTGCTATTAGATCATAAGCTCCCTGAGGCCAAGGACTGTTTTTTGCCTCTTGTTCCCTGGTGCTTAGCATAAGTGCCTAATAAATGTTTGTGAATTGATGGATTGATTGTTGATCAACAAAAGGGAAAGTGATATGAGGCAAAAGAATGGGCTGAGGAAATGAAGAGAAGGGAATGTACCTTTCAGCTGGGTCTGGGGAGAGTGCAAGTTTGAGGGGGGGAGGGTTGGGGTGGTGGTGGAGAAGGACAGAAAGCTGCATGGAGGAGAGGACTTGGACTCTGGAAGAAAGGAGAGACTTCAACAGAGATGGGCCTGGATCTGGAGAATACTTTTGCAGGTAGAGGGAGCAGAATGAGCAAAGGCTCCAAAAATGGAATCAGAAGGAGGGATTTAAAAAAAAAAGGAAAATATCTGAGGTTGTTTGAAATAGAATATATGAAAAGCAGTACTAGACTGTATTCAGCTGGTGGAGAACTTTAAATGTCAAGTTAACACATTATTCAATGATACTAGAGATCTATGAAGGTTTTCAAGGAGGAAGAATGACATAATTGCCCACAGATACTCTTATCGATATTAATATTCTATCCTTTTAATAGGTTATAGATAATTTAATTAATTTTAATATTAGTTACTCTTAATAGATAACCTATTTGGTTTTTTTAAATTTATTTTAAATCCTTACCTTCCATCTTAGAATCAATACTATATGTTGGTTCTAAGGCAGAAGAGTGGTAAGGGCCAGGCAATGGGGGTTAAGTGACTTGCCCAGGGTCACACAGTTAGGAAGTTCTATTGTTGTTGATAGTTTTATCCGCCTCTTTGTGACACCGTTTGGAATTTTCCTGGCAAAGACACTGCAATGGTTTGCCATTTCATTCTCCAGTTCTTTTTACAGATGGGGAAACTAAGGAAAAGAGAGTTAAATGACTCCCCTGGGATCACATAGCTACTAAGTGTCTGAGGACAAATTTTAACTCAAGATGAGTCTTCCTAACTCTATCCATTCTACTGCCTAGCTACTCAGATAACCTAACCCAATTGGGTCTTCCTCAGTCCTCTTGTACTTAAAAATTTCAGAGAACGAAACAAAGAAAAGTAAAGTTTTGAAAGGATTGGAGGCAATAATGAAAAGCAAAAGAAGGAAATAAGTATTTATTAAGTATCTATGGCCGGACATTGTGCTAACCTCTTAAAAAATATCTCATTAAAAAATAGACATATCTCATTTAATCTGCACAACAACCCTAAGAAATGGGCACTCTTATTATCCCCATTTTATAGGTAAGGAGTTTGAGACAGACAGTCAGTGTTTGAGGCCAGATTTGGACTTGTGTTTTCCTGGCTCTAGGTCTGGCTCTCTATCCACTGCACCACCTACCATTGAAAGCATACATCTAGCAATTAATAAACATTTATTGAGCACCGATGATGTGCCAGGTACTGTGCTAAATCATTGTCTATGGCATATTGCCTCAAGATGAGGAGAAAAGCAGACCTGGGTAAGGGTTGGGAAGGGGTAAGATATCTCCCCATAACTTCCCAGTAAGGAGTCAGGATGCTAAAAGTGTATGTTTTTGCAGGTGATGACATGAGTGATAACATTGAGTACAAGATACAGAAACCTCAGGTAAGTACAGTTAACCATCTTTTAAATGTAGCCACCTCTCATTATGAGTAAAGGATGAAATGACTGAGCAAACAGAGGTTCTATCCTCTGACCCTATTGATTTATTAAGCAGTATATTCCAATTATCAATAAATCAGAACCAAGTCCTCTCCTCAGCTTAGGGCTGGACCCTGAACACAAGGGGAGATAGACTATTATACATTAAAAACAATTATTTAGATAAGACCAATTAATTAAAAGGAAACAATATATTAATTCATCTGATTTCTAATTGGATGAAAGATAAGGGATTTTCCAAGTTGGACATTGGAGGTGGGAAAGTGAATTCAGGAAGTGTCCCGTTCCTCCCAAGTATCCATAAACAATCAAAGGAACGTGGAAACAATAACTGATCCGTATGGGGCCAGTTTTCAGGTAAGATATATGGGCTGCTTGAAATGTACCATTTTGAGAAAACTCTTTACAACAATCTTTGGATCTGATCATCGTAGCCTAAGCCCTTAGTTAAGGGTCTCTCAGTGGCAGGTAAAGGTGGTGTGAAGATTAAAAATGAATATATAATACCTCCAAGTATTATATTTAATAAGATTTATTAATAACTAAAATAAAAAGCTAGAGTAAAAAAGAGTGCTAACCCAGCCACCCACGTGGGAAAAGAGAGACGAGAGGGAGTTATACCAACTATACACAAACAACATAAGCACAAAACTTGGGGATATAAAGGAAAGGAATTCTGGGAGATGAAGTCCAAGGGTTCAAGATGTTTTAATTATACAGTGGTCCAGTTTCCCAGCCACACAGGATTAGATTCAAATAATGCAATAAGGCTTTCTCCCAATTTTCACAACTGAATAAAGTTTTCTCACTAGACAGAATTTGGAGTAGACCCATAATTGAATAGAAAGGGAAGTAAACTAGCTCCAGAATTGAGGCATAAATTGGAGTCCATATGGTTCACTCAATTTCCACAATTAACCACTGGTTTCCCTAATCCCCTCAATTTCTCACACTGTACAGGATTTCCTTCATTTCACTGATGTTATATCATCTGACTGACCTTAGAGCCATGTTCTTCAGGCAGGATGGGATTTATTATGACCATTTCTCAGAGAAGATGCTAGGATTTTAGGATTTAGAAGTAGAAGGGAACAGAGAGATTTATATAGTTCAATTCATTCATTTTAGAAGGAAGAACCTAAGGGGAGCTGCTGGGTAACTCAGTGGATCGAGAGCCAGGCCTAGAGATGAGAGATCCTAGGTTCAAATTTGGCCTCATACACTTCCTAGCTGTGTGACCCTGGGCAAGTAACTTAACCCTCACTCCCTAGCCCTTACCACTCTATTGCCTTAGAACGAACACATAGTATTGATTCTAAGATGGAAGGTAAGGGTTTTTAAAAAAGGGGGGGGGAGGAAGAACCTAAGACTCAGAGATGTGAATAGATTTAATCAAAATCCCATAAAAAGTTAGCGGCAGGATAAGGATTTCAATCCACATTTTCTAACTCTCAATATTGCACTCTTTTGGCTACCATAGCCTCTGTCCAGAGTTAAAAACAAAACTCAATCTATTTATAAAAAAAATCATCTTACTCATTCTTTAATCTCTAATTAAAGTGATTCTTCTCCCTTCCTAGTTCAAAGGACCCAATTGGAGATAGATCTATCATTTTAAAAAATCATCTAAAAGATTTCCCCATATAGTAAAAAGTATTTATGTCCCAGGAATAAAGCTTATGTTGCAAATGAGAAACTACAGTTTCAAGTGTTTATGCATTAGTCATCTTGTACACAGAACCAAAATGAAGTACCTGATGTGCAAGAAAAAGTTGGAAAGTGTTAGGGATGAGTGGGAAAGGAGTATAAGAAAGAGAAAGCACCTAGGAAGGTACAAATTGGGAGGTGGGTCAGCCATCTCATTGGATAGTCCTAGAGAGGGCGGGAGGAAGGGGGAGAAAAGAGAGATGTAGAAGAGTTTCCTCTAGTTGGGTGCAGTCTGATTGGGAAGGAGAATACTCTCTTAGTGGTTCAGAGAGTCAGAAAGTAGCAGAAGGGGTTGCAGTGGTTCTTAGAAAAAGTGGCATATGTTTGTGGCAGAAGGTGATCCCCAAGATCCCATGTTATAATTGCGAGGGGCACAGAAGATAGTTGATTGCATTGGTTGAACTTTACAAACAACCCCTGGGAAGAGAACAGGAAGAAGTACAAGAGGCAAAAAATAATGGAGATCAGCAATGGAACAGCCCACAGAAATACTTACAAAATATTGGCATAGGGAAGGGAAAAGATTATGCCCACATCCCCCTTGAAAAGTGGACATCCAGGGGAAAAGTTCCAATCATCCATAAGATTAAAAAAAAAGATAAAAAAAAAAGATAAAAGCTCTAGAGCTGGAAGATACTTTAGAGGTCATTTAGTCTAACCCTTTCATTTTACAAATTGGGAACTGATGCTTAATTAAGTGATTTGTCCAAGGTCACACAGGTAGTATGCTACAGAGCTAGCATCCAAATTCAGATTTATATGACTCCAAATTCAGCGCTCTAAATATGAGTACTCTTTCCATTGTACTACTCTTTGTGTGTGTGTGTAAATTTGTTTCATGGGTCTCCTAGAAGCAACTAGGTGGTGTGGTGTAAAGATCACAGAGCATGTAATTAGGAAGTCCTGAGTTTGAATCTTCTGCTTCAGACACTAGCTAGTCAAAACCCATTTAACCCAAAGCAAAAGCCCAAAAAGAGCCCTGTTGATCTCATTCCTCATCAGTAATTGGCTCCTGCATCACAGGTTGTGGTCAGAATTAAATGAGACAAAATATGTAAAGCGCTTTGCAAACCTTAAAGCATTATATAAATATTAGTGCCATTATAATTGTTATTGTTATTATCCGCAGCCAAAGAATTCATTGCCTAGTAGATAATTTGCTGGCCAAGAGCATCTGCAGATCTAAACTGGTACTTGCCTTGTTTTCAGACCCATGCTAAAGGTCTTCCTGAATTGGAAGAAGTGGCCAGAGCTTGCTCTCCACTGGCATAGCCCAGGCGAGAATTACCTCCATACCACCAGGAGGCATCAGAGGAAGATTTTCAAGAAGGCTTAGTTTACTGCAAGAATGAGACAACAGCTACTCTAGAGTCCTCCTCTATCCAAGAATGTCAGATCTGTAACACCTACGTCAAAAAATACTGTTAAATAGAGGATTTGGAACCAATCATCAATGAACAAAGAATTTTGATTTTCAAAAAAGCCTTAGGCTCTTGAGTTCAGGATTGCATAGTAGAAAGAGAACTGGAAGGGAAAGTAAGAGGGCTGAGTTGTTCAACCCCACTGGAATTATATTACCCTTTGGAGCTTCAAATTCATCATCTTTAAAACTAGTATAATTCTTGTACTACCTGTCTCATATAGTTGTTCTCTGGAATAGTGAGAGTAAAATTTAATAAATATTCCAAGTATTTTAATTTATAGGATTTAATAGAGCCAAAGACCCACACCTGCCAGGCTTTGTCAAAGCAAAAGCCCAAAAAGAGCCCCACTGATTGGGTTTCAGCAAAATTTATCTCTCAAACATAACGACGTAAAGTGAGCATGTAACTTAAAAAGGATGCTGGGTAAATGCAGCTCAGGTGCATCAAATTTCCACCTACCCAGAATATACCACTTAAATCTTAAAGTGCTATTGAAATGTGAGTTATCAGTCTAAGGAAAGTTGATCCATAGTGGAGATCCATGTGCAAGTGATGAGCTCTCCAATTATCCTATTGAGTTCACAGGGCACTAGGCTTTTGGAGAATACAATAGGAATCTCCCCATGGAGATTGTGGTACCCCATCAGTCCCTTGTTGAGAAGATAAGGATTGGTTTCTGATAGAGTGCTGAACATTAGAGGATGTTTCCAAGTTGATGAGTCTCTAAGACTCTGAGGCAGCATCGCTCCACTAATCTATGAAAGTGAACTGACAGACCTGATCAAAACTCTTGAAGCTGCTTGGTACCTTGCCCAGAAGATGGGTAGAGGACTACTTTGTTGTGTGGTGATCTGTCTTCTGAACAGGAAAAAGATGTACACAACAGATACAACAATTCATTTTTGATTCCTTAATATAGCTTTTAATCTATGACTAGTGCTGTTTTTTTTTTTTTATTTTAAACCCTTAACTTCTGTGTATTGACTTATAGGTGGAAGAGTGGTAAGGATAGGCAATGGGGGTCAAGTGACTTGCCCAGGGTCACACAGCTGGGAAGTGTCTGAGGCCAGATTTGAACCTAGGACCTCCCGCCTCCAGGCCCGGCTCTCAATCCACTGAGCTACCCAGCTGCCCCCTATGACTAGTGCTGTTTTAAATTTATCAGATACTAAGCTGTGGTACATCATAAGTGAAAATTAATAAGTTATAGTCACAGAAATTTATAAGTATTATCTCATCTGATCCTCATAACCACTCTGGAAAGTAGGTATTATTATTATTCCCATTTGTACAGATGAGGAAACTGAGACATAGGTGACTTATTCAGAATCACTGAGTTAGTAAATGTCTGAGGCTAGATTTGAACTCAGGTCTTCTTGACTTAAATTCCACTGTACTACCTAGCTGTCTTTGGAATACATTATGAGATCTCCTTCTAGATCCAGCTCTTTAACCCATGATCATTCAAGACACTAGTCATCCTTCAATATTTTGCTAATTACCATGCACCATGAACTCTAAGGAAGCAAGAGAGTGACTAGGAATCTAGATATTTCTGATATCTACCTACAGATGACTAACTCTCCCTGCCTGCAGCTTCTAGATAGAGACCAAGAAGCAGCTTTGCATTGACTTCACTTATGATCTTAGCGAGTGACTTCTTTTCTTCCAGGTCCAGTTTCCTAAACTCTTAAATGAGAATGTTGCTGTTGATCAGTAATTCTTAACCTTTTTTTGTGCCATGGACTCTTTTGGAAATCTGGGGAAACCAACGGATCCCTTCTCTTCTGACTGGTGTTTGTTGCCTACATTTTTGATTATAGGAAATACTAAATTTCAGTTAGTGGTTAGTGCAAATAAAGATGTCACTTTTGTCCTATTCAAGGGGTCCACAGCTTCCTGTTTTAGATAATCTCTAAGGGAACTTCTAGGTGCCACATATATGTAAATCCATGACATTCTAGGAGATGCTTCCTAGGCATGTTGCCTTTTGCAATTGTAGCATTTCAAAGCCTCCTAAAATGGGCACCAAAGCTGGCAATGGCCATTTCTCCTATCCTCAATCTCTAATTTCTAGTTATATTTCCTCTACTAGGATTCCAACATGGAGATGGACAATGAAGAGGACCCTGGAGACATCCACTATGCCTCACTGAACTATACTGGCCCCACAGAATCAATGTACACCAACATCCCGAAAGGCTACAACTCTAAGACTAAGCAGACCCCTCTTGAGTCTGTGGAATATGCCAGTATCTCAAGAACTGGTTTTCAGCATCCCAAATCAAGTGCCCTGTATAAGCCAGTGGGCAGGGAGAGTTAGTCATCTGTAGGTACTTAATAAAAAAAGTTCATTGTTAATGTGGAAATATGTTTTGCAAGATTTCACATGTATAATTGAAATCATATTGCTTGCCTTCTCAATGGGTGGGGGAGGAACTGGAAGGAGGGAGAGAATTTGGAACTCAACAATTTTTAAGTAATATTAAAAATAATCAGTTTTGTTAATTAATCAGAAATGTTTCAGGGATCTCCTTTGTTCTGAGCATCAAAATAGGCCCTGAAGGAGCAGGAAATTTGTAGGAGATGCAGGGAGACTGAAAAACTGACAGTCGACAATCCAGTCAGTCCTCATCTTACATTTTCACTAGGGATATAGGACAAAGAACTATTTGAGAATAATTTCAAAAATGATATATTCATGAGCTTATTTCCCTTGATACATATTTATGGTATACCACCACCACTGGGTTCCCACTGCTGCTCTGTAATCCTGTTCTCCTCAACCCACCTCTTCTTCCCTACTTGAGGGATTCTTGATCAGTAAGTAGCCTTAATATCACAATTACATCTCCTGTTTCATTTGAATCCACATGATGCATAATAAATATTCAGAAAAAACAGAACTGTGAAATATTTAGCAAAATAAGTAAAGATACAATAAAACATACATAATGTCAATATATGGTTTTTAAAATCGGTATGTGCCCCTGGAGATCCTTATGTACAGTTTAGTGGCCTCTGTTTCTATTTGAGTTTGACACCACTGTTCTATCTCATTCATCCCAATGGTTCTTCTAAATTTCCTCTTCTCTTTTCAAATCTCCTACAGGATTCTCTTTGGCCACTAGAAAGAAAATTGAGTCTATTCCTTGTCATCACATTTTCCCTTTTTCAGTCAGGTAAATCAATCAACAAGCATCTTTGAAGTTGCTGGGCATACAAATATTATCTATGAAATGATTCCTACTCATGAGGAGCTGATATTCTAATTGAGTGAGACCAGAAGGACTTCTAGAAATACATGCAGAATAAATGTAAAGAGAATGGTGTAGTAGTTAATTGGGATATAGTTTGTGGGGGAAGGCAATAGTAGTTGAAAGAATCAAGAAAGGTTTCATGAAGAAGGTCATACTAGAAGGGGCAGTGAGGTGGCACAGTTTCAGTTTGAAGGAAGAGGAGGATTCTGTGAGTTGGAGGATGAGGGAGGAGTGCGTTACTGGCTGGCATCTGGGACCTCCTTCTCACAGCCTTCTGCCATCACCCCCTCCCCACATCTAGCTATTTCTCCTCTACCCTTCTCTTTGACAAGCCAAGCCCCTATCTCATCCCCTCCCGAGTCTTTCAACAGATTATTGCATCTATCCTCCTCTTTCTCTTTCTAATCTTTTTTATCGTTCACTTATTTCAGTCTTGTTTCTTTTCGACCCCATTCAGGGTTTATTTGGTAAAGCTACTGAAGTTGGCTTATCATTTCCTTCTCCAACTCATTTTACAGATAAGGAAACTGAGGCAAATGGTTAAAATGACTTGCCCAGAGTTATATTGGCTAGGAAGTATCTGAAGCTAAACTTGAATTCAGGTCTTACTGACGCTAAGCCTGGTACTCCAGTCACACCTCTAGCTTACATGAAATAGGAAGACATAGTCTTTAAAAATCCCCCACCCCACTGAAAAGATAAAGCCTGTATTTTTTCCCTATCTGCTGCTGTTGATATGGGAGGGAAGTCCCCTTGGGATGGACAGTGCCTGAGGGTCCAGGTGAGTATCATTTGTCTTGATTAGGGAAACTGCCCACAGACCAATTAGCCTTACAGCTGTATATAATATGTCTTCTCTTGGAGGGAAGGGGACACACTCCCAGGAAGGAGAAAAGCATGCACCTACTTCTAGAGGAGAAGAACCCACAGGGTGTATTGTCCCCAGATACACCATAGAGTCCTGTTTTACTCCCTATGGAAAAGGTCTGAAGCTGAATTCTTTCAAGATCAACGCTGACAAACACTTCACTGGCATCTCTTTGATGGCCCATACGGGGACTGTCGTTTCTGGCACAGACTTTCTTCATTTTGAGGAGAAGAAACCTTCTGCCTTCTTTTTTCTTTCTTCTAGCAACTGGAACTTCACCATACTTAGGAGGAAAGAACTAGCTTATCCAACTGGCAAGTTCCTCAAGATGGCGGATGCTCTAGGAGCATCTTGTGTGTTCTTCCATGGTATGCCATAACATAATATTAGTCCTGAGAAAGGACATAGTGATGTGGGCAAAGCTGATTGGAATCTTGAAGTTTCATCCAAAGAATTGATTGACTGCTCAGACAGACTCCCTTGTGAGGAAAAGACAGCTTAACCAGTATAGTAAATAAGGTAAGGAAAAGAGGTATGGTAAACAAAATGTAAAAAGGTGTTTTTCAAGTGAGGTTTTCAAGTTTTCAGGAATGCCTTGATCAAGGCATCTTGGACTAAAGAAGGGATCATTTGTTTGGGCAGGTGTTGCCCTGTTGTTTCCAAAGAATGATGTCACTTTACCCATGGTCTACTTTAGTCTGCTTGGCTTTGCCCATGATTCATTCTGTCCACTGTGGGGGGGAAACAAATAGCCAAGTAAATGGGAAGATAATGATATGTTAAATACACCAGGGCAACTTTCAGTCAAATTTTGCTCTTTTATGTGCAGACTCTAAAGAAGATTGGGTTGAAATCGAGCATTGTTTGAACCTCATCCTGTGTAACTGGGAAACGGAACCATCTATAGAGACTCTAACCAAGGACCTAGGTTATGCCTAAAGATTGGTGTAAGGAATTTTCTCATAATTATAATTCTAAGCAACTCCTATATCTTACCTGAAAAGTTAGCCCCATTTTATTGTTTCTGTTCTTTTGATTGTTTGTAGTTACTTGGTAGGGTTTGTGAGACATTTCAGCCCACATCCTTAGGAATCTAAGGCTTCATTGGCTTTCTCCATCTTGAAATAAACCTTCTTCCTTTATTCTCCTCTTGCGACTAGCACCTCCCAATACCTGGGAACATTGGGGAAGAAGAATTGGTTTCCATGGCTGGCAAGTTCCTCAACACAGGGGGAACCCTTTGAGAAACCTTATATTTTAATAGCCTGGAATAAAGAGAAATCCAGGCTTCCGTTGGCTTTACTATGGGTCTCTCCTATAGAAATGTGTTTAGCTGTCTCTGAGTTTTTTTATTATAAAAATATTTTATTTTACCAATTACATGTAATAACACATTTCCACATAAGTTTTCCAAAGTTATATGATCCAAATTGTCTCCCTCCCTCCTCTCTCTGCTCCCTCCCAGAGGGGAAGCAAGCAATTTTATCTGGGTTTATACAAGTATCATGCAAAACTCATTTCCATATTCATTTTTGTAAGAGAATAATCATCTAAAACAAAACCCCAAATAAACAAGTGAAAAACTGAATGCTTTGATCTGCATTCCAACTGCCCTCTTCCAAGGAAGACTGATGGAAGGAAGAGAAAAACATATTAACTGAGAATCTAAATCCTCTGAATGTATTGTTAGCCTGGGCATGCACTTTATTGACCAATCTGCCTCGGACATCAGAAAACTCCAAAAGTTGGCTATCAGGCCCCAGACTCTCCAGTCTCAACTTGTGGAGACCACTTTTGGGGTATTTAATAAAAGAGATGAAGGCTTGGCAAAGGAAAAGGAACCCAGAGGTGGGGAAAAGGAGCAAAGAACAGGCTCAAGTCCTAGCTGCCACCATATCCAATACCCAAAAGGGCTGGGGACCAAGACAGTTCTTGCCATGACAGCTTTAAATGCCACAAGAAAGGCTATTGGTCTAAAGAGTGCCCTCAGAGGAGGAAGTCTCCAGGCTTCTGTCTAGCATGTAGTTGAGATTGGCATTGGAGGAGAGAGTGCCCCAAGAATCGCTGAGCCTCAGCCTCCCTGCTCTTCAGTCATGTAATGGCCCCGCTCCCCTCTTTTCCATCTCATTGGTGGAACCCTGGATTGTCTTGACTGTGGCAAATAAGAATAGTCATTTTCTAATGGACTCTGTTCTTTCTGAAGCATTCCAGCCTCACTCCCATCTTATTGGTGGTATCAAAAGGAAATCTAAGAAATGTCTTGAAACTCCCTTTAGCTTGCCAATATGAGGATCTGTTCTAATATTCCTCATCCTTTTATATCCAGCTCCCTTATTGGAAAGAGATTTTATGAATTTTGAGAAGAGAGCTTAAAGTAGACTCTCTCCTATTCCTTAAGACACTTAGCTCATTTTGTATTCAAGTTTCTAAAGCACACTTTTGTTTTAAAAATGTGGCCAGTTGACCTTCCTTAGGAAGAGATCCAAGGTATCCTCAAAGTGGGTGTAGATACTTTCTTCCTAGAGGGATGGACATCCTGGAATATCAGTGATGGTAGAAGTTGGTGTTATTGTTATGTCCAGATTTTAGGGGAGGGAAGGGAGTCTATCTTTTAAAAGCTATTCTCAAATCTTTGGTAACATACTGATTTATAATACTTTGGCTTACAAAAAGAAACATTGCACCCTTCTTTTCAGTATTCCACTTTGTAGTTATGTTTATGACATTTTATTCTCCATTCTTAAGGAGCTTAAATTCTACAACTTTCTGGGTTTTAAAAAATTAGTTTATAATTTACAACTTAATGTATTATAACTTCAGTATTTAAATTATGGTTATAATTTAAACATATTTATTATTTAATCCTATAAACTTTAGAGCAATGGGGGGTTGGGAGTTTGGCTTCCAGGAAAGTAGGATTTTGCAAGGAGAGGATTTGCACTGAGGCTCAATGACTCTTGAGAAAGGATTTATATTTACTACCTTGCTGAAACAATGGCACCACTGCTCAGAAATTGGATCTAAGCAAAATAGCTGATTGTAAATTATGTTTTATACCTTGTGTTTTCAAATAGTATAGTCAAGCTTTAAAAATTTAACTCTTTGACATACATTAGTCATTGGGCAGAGTTACATTCTAGGGGTACATTGTAAGCCTGATTACCCTACTTTGGATATTACAGAATGGCTGTCATGTAAAGTACTTGCTGAATTTTTGAGTTATGCATGTATTAAGCCCTAACCCTAGACCTAAATTCATGTTTGTAAAAAGGAAATTGGAAGAAACCATCTAAAAATGTATATATTTCTATGGACAAGGGAAATGTATCAAAACTACATTTCCCGTGATCCAACATGGTCCAACTGGTTTCCGTTTCCGACGTCTTGACGCAGGGGAGCGCTTAAATCTCGTGGGTTAGGAGGGAGTGGTCTCTCTCTTTTTTTTTGGCGAGTAGGGCTTGGCTAGGAGGCAGTATGGAGGCGGCAGTTTTGAATGCTTACAAGCGCGTGGTCTAATGATTTTATCTATCAACATGGCTTTAATTAAAATACTAATTTATATTATTATAGCAGCCTTTATCATTTTTCATATTTACATGTTGATGTCAAATGTAAACATGAAGATTGCTTCCCCTACCCAATATCTTCTTTTAAATAAAAAATGAATGTATTCATCTGTTATGATTTACATGATGTGGATGTCTTGTAAGCAATTTTCTATTTAACTGTTTCAGAGAAGATGAAATTGCCCTTTTGTGTAGTTTTAAGCTGAGTCATCAATTGGTTTGTATATTCTAACACCTGGGGGCTGTTACCTCTTTAAATTGGCCTCCAGAGAAGTGGTCAAACTTGGCCCATTTGAGTTGCTTGGGATGTTCTTGAAGACTCAGAACAATTCCTTGTAACCCAATATACCATCTATTTGTGGATATATGCAGAAGGCCTTACATAATTATGCTGATGTACACTTCCCCAGGTCTTTTGCAGAGAAGGAGTCCTTGGCTGCCCCAGTGCATTCAAGGGATCTAGTCTGTCTAAGAACCTGGAAGGTTGAGGATACAGAACTGCTTAGTCCAGGGTGGAAAGGATCCGATCAGGTCATTCTGACCATTCCCACTGCACTTAAGCTTGAGGGACACCCTGGCTGAATCCATTTTTTCTGTGTTGAACCTTTACTCCCTCCAGAGTTGTGGTCCTGGACTTACACATCTGAAAGGACCTTAATAAATACCACTTTTCGAAAACCCTGAGGGACTCCCTGGGTGAGTCATGAAGACACTCCTTGGGTTTGTCTCTTCCAGGTTCAAAAACTTTAATCTTCAGATGATGGTTCAAGAAGAATATCTGCCTAGCCAGTCTCCTTATCTGCTGGACATTGCTTCTCCTCATCGAGCCTTTGAGACTCTGCCCATCTCAGGCAGAGGCAGCTCTGTGCACCTTGTTAGCCTAAAGTAGTTATGGAAGATGAGACTTTCATCCCTGATCCCTTCAAAATGGATTTGGGGTCCAAATTGTTTGAGAGAGAAATGATGAGAGAGGGTGATCCCACTGGAGTGACTATTGCCTGAGGGCCCTGGTGAGCATCATTTGTCTTGATTAGGGAGAATGCCCCAAAGCTAATTAGCCCTACAACTGTATATAATATGCCTTTTCCCCACAGGGAAAGGGTGCACACTCCTACCCCAGGAAGGAGAAAAGCACACCTACTCCCTAGAGGAGAGGAACCCACAGAGTGTGTTGCCCCCAGGCCCACAATAAAGTCCTATTTTACTTTCTATGGAGAAGGTCTAAGGCTGAATTCTTTCAAGAACAACACCAAACGACACTGCCCACATCACTCTCCTGAGAATCCCACTATACAAATCCAGTTTTGAGAACCATGGTTGCTTAGACAGTACAAAGTATTCTGAACTTATGACATGAGGTACTAATCCATATCAGTTCTCTTATTCAAAGTTCCATAGTCCAAACACATTCATCTTCCCTATCTTCATCCATACTATCACTTTTGTCAAGTTCTATAGGGACCTTATGACGTCACTGAACTTGTTGAGGTAGTTCCTCAAATTCTCCATCTCAAAGAGTGACTTTCTGGGATTGCCTTTTGTCTCTTTTGTTCATCCTTTTCAGTTTTAAGTGTAGAGAGGAATCTCTATCTTGAACTCAAGCCATGGAGATGTGGGAGTCTGGGAATCCAGGACAGGTGTTGTCAGCCCAGCAGGGAAGTCCTAAGGAATGAGTCTAGGATATTCTCTGAGTGGGGCTTTAGACTTGAATTTGATGGAATTAATGCTATATGGGAACTGTTGAATTGTAAATTTAATTGCCTCTCCTCCCCCAAGATAGAAGTGGTATAGATAGAATGATGCCCTCCTAAGCATTGGGTGAAAATGTTTGTATGTTTGCTCTCACTATGTATTTGAAGTAAATATTTCTTTGTAAAAGCTCATTTGACTCATAGTAGTGAAAAATAGAATCAGAACTCTTGGACCCCTAAAATTGGGAAGACTGTGTTTCTTGGTTTCACTTTTTGCTGAAGCCTAGCTTGTAGAATCTGAAGCTTAATCTTGTTGGGGTGTGAAATGAGTTCAGTTGTTTGGTAATTCGGATGTTCCTTGGTGTTGCCATTCTCTAGGATTGGCATTTAAATTCACCCTTTCTAATCCTGTGAAGATTATCAAGTTTTCCAAATTGGCTGGCATATCAAGGATAGCATTGTAATAGCATCATCTTTTAGGATTTTAATAGCTCAGCTGAAATTCATCACCTTCACTTGCCTTATAGTTAGCAATGCTTCCTAATGTAGTTTTAATTTTTATTTTTTACTTTTTTAAACTGTTATCTTCCATCTTAGAATCAATGCCTTGTATTGGTTCCAAGGCAATTCATAGGTAAGGGCTAGGCAATCAGGGTTAAGTAACTTCTCCAGGGTCACATAGCTAGAAAATGTCTGAGGTCAAATTTGAACCCAGGACCTCCCATCTCTAGGCCTGGCTTTCAATCCACTGAGCAAGCACATACTTCCCCCCTGCCCATGGAGCTTTTAGATTACGCCATCTTCTGTTTTTAAAAACTGAACAATATTTGCCCACCTCCAGTCCTGTGGCAGGCTTTCCTCCAACTATTCAAAGATAAACTATTATGTGCTTTCTTAGGATTCTTTTTTTTTTTTCAAGGAAAATATTCCCAACTACTCAGGTAGAAACTTCTTTCCTACTATTATTTGGTAATTCTTCACTTCTTTCCTCATTGATTTATTTTTTATAACATTTATCACATGTTCCATAGTATCAGACCCCCCCTATACCATTTCCTCATGTTCCCTTCCTCCCTACTTTATTGAGAAAATAGAAATTATTTATCTCTCTCCTTCCCATTCTCATACCTTAAAACCCAGCTTCATCCTGCTTCATTTCTCCATTGATCCAGTCTCTGATAAAGAAGTGGACCATTTTGTTGTGGAGACCAATCTTCCATCTTTGTTTTTTATTCCATCCAGTGATGGAAATTGGCCTCTGGAAATATGCCTCCCCTATCAATACCTCCCTATCTCTTATCTTTAATTTCTCCTAATCACACTTTTTCCTTCCCTTCCACTTGCAAATGTGCTCCTCCTTCCTTGGGAGGAAAAAAAACCCCCAAAACCAGTCCAGTGCTTACTTAGGCAGGTATCCTGTCACGTAACTGTAGTGCTTCCTCCCAGGAAAGGGAAGCAAAAGCTATCTGATCTTTTCAGCTCAGATACAATCAGTGGGGTTAAGCTTTTAGATGTCCACACTGAGAATTACATTAACTGTTGTTCATTCATGTCTGATCCTTTGTAGCCCCATTTGAGGTTTTCTTGGCAAAGATAATCGAGTAGTTTTCCATTTTCTTCTCCAGCTCATTTTCCAGATGAGGAAACTGAGACAGATTTAAGTGACTTGCCCAGGGTCATAGAGCTACGATTGTCTGAGACCAGATTTGAACTCAGGAAGATGAGTCTTCCTACCTTCAGGTCTGGCACTCTATCCACTGTACCACTTAGCTGCTATATGATGAGTCAAATGATAGTCAAAGGATAAAGATGGGAACCTTGGTCCAGGTCAGGAATTAAATAGCTCAGAACCTGTGCTAATCAGATCAGGCCATAAGAGGCTTCCACATTTCCAGCCTGGTCAAGAGAGGGCGACCCAGTCTTAGTTTTCATCTTTTTATTTCTCTTTTCTATCACTTTTGATCTTTGCCATTCTACCAAGTTATCTTTCTATATCTCTTCTTTTCACAACCAGAGTTATAGGAGAGATAGTCTATACTTATTTTGTCCATTTTTTCACCTTCCACTCACTTCTCAATCCTTGCGAGCTGATTTCTCACCATTCTTCAGAAACTGCTCTCTTAAGTTACTGATGATCTCTTAACAGCTAAATGCAATGCCCTTTTCCCAGTCTAATTATTCTCAACTTCTTTACAGTTTTTGACTCTGCTGACTCCTCCCCTTCTCCTGAGGGAAAACCATCTTTGTTCTTTATCAGACCATCCCTTTAGGCATCCAGGTAGGCTTATATCCTTGGAGTCACTGGTGGTTCTTCTCTTTCCCTCATCCCATACAGCCAACCAATTGCCAAGGCTTGTTCATTCTATCTCCACAACACCTCATATCCTCTCACCTAGCCTCTATCCTGTGTCTTCATCTTTTACTACAACATTTTTTTTACATTAGTCTTTATTGTAATAGACTCCATATTGCTTTCCCATAAAATGGAACCAAGGTTTCCTAATTCCCAGAAGCATATCACTTCTCGTAAGGTAAATTTTAGAGGTGATTTGTTGGGAGTAAATGAAAAAAAAGATTCGAGTCAGAACCAGTCCTAGCTACAGCTTCCGCTCTCTTCTTCCATGACACTTAAGTTTTGGGAGGAAGGGAAGCAACACATACTTATTAAACACCTACTATGTGCCAGGCACTTTACAAATATATCAATTTGCTCCTCACAAAAATCTTGGGAGGTAGATGCTATTAGTATTTCCCAATTTATAATTGAGGAAACTGAGACAGACAGAGGTAATATGATTTGCCCGGAGTCAGTGAGCAAGTGTCTGAGATCAGTAAGGGTAAGTAGTCAGTACCGATTCGAGATATTTGAACACAGGTCTTCTCAAGACCAAAACTCTACTATAACCATCTTCCAGGAAGACAGGCAAGAAAGAATGTTTCTAGACTCCAGCTTTGCCACTAACTTGCTATGTGGCCTTGCCTGAGTTACTACCTGAACTTTCCCACCTATAAAATAAATGGGTTTTACTGGATGGACTCTAAGGACTCAAAGTCTGATTCCATTCCTTGATCAAGGTTCTATTAGGGTCTAGCTTTGCTGTATGCCTGTGTGATGGTGTAGTGATGATTCAGGACTGACCCTTAAACATAGACCTATGGCTATTCATCTCAAAGAAAGGAAGCCCGAGAAGGAAATAGAATAATCTATCAAGTCTAGAGAGTCCTGAGGGGTAACTAGGTGGCCCAGTGGATAGAGTGCTAGATCTGGAGTCAGGAAAAAAGCATCTTCCTAAGAACAAATCAGACACTTAGATGTTACCCTCAGCAAGTCACTTCACCATGTTTGCCACTATAGAGAGCCAGCTCTATATATTTTGGGGGTCCTGAGTGGCGTATAGTGGCATCAGATTAAGACAGGAAAAGAAAATGAGAACAACCAGACTAGTGATTAGCCCATACTGATCTAACCTCCATGGGCTTAGGAGTTTATTTTATACTGGTTTCAAACAAAGAACACAAAGAGAGTCACAGCTGTGAAGGGGTTACGAATCATACATAACCCATTAAAGTCTAAAAAGTAGAGAGATAGGTACAAGGGCAAGGGCCAAATTCCAACCACCAATTAGTAGGTTAATCCTGGGAGCAGAAATATATTTCATGGAGATTTTTACTAATTGAGTCCTGTCTTCCTGGAGCTGACCAGGATAAAGTCTGGACTTGATTGTCCTGCTCCACCTTATCTAAGTAATATTTTTTAGGATTCAGGCTTCTTAATTATCAAGGAGAAAAATTGTTAACTCGGTAGCTGCTGGTCTGCTAAGGACTCAAAACTTTTTCAATAAGTCTATAATGTTTTTCCAATAAGAAAAGGTATGGATCATAAAAGGGGTCAAAAGAGGGGTCTCAGATTTTTATCTAATCTCTTATTGGCTTCCCACATGCCACAGTTTCCTTATCTGTAAAATGACCTGAAAAAAAAATGAATGGAAAACCACTCCAGTCTTTACGAAGGAAACCTTGAATGAGGTCATGAAGAATCAGACGTGATTGAATGACAACAAAAGGAAGACCCTAAGTAGTTATTCTCGATTTCCAGAAAGAACAAATATAGTATCTCAGGAGCTTAAACTGCAGGAAGAGGAGGAACTGAGACTAGACAAGTTTTGACACAGTTGTTGAATACTAGACTAGACTTCTCCTTGAAGCCATCAATTGTCTCATTGTCTTGATATCTTTAACAATATAGTGCCCACGGTCATCATATGTCTGGCTTCTACAGGTTCGTTCTTCTTTTGTTGTTTAAGTGTCTGATTCTTTGTGGTCCCATTTGGGGTTTTCTTGGAAAGGTATTGGAGCAGTTTGCCATTTCCTTCACTAGCTAATTTTACAGATGAGAAGCTGAAGCAAACAAGGTTAAATGACTTACCCAGGATCACACAGCTAGTATCTGAGGCCAGATTTAAAGTCAGGTCTTCCCAACTTCAGGCCCACTACTTTATTTTACCACCTAGTTGCCCTCATAGCTCTTTAGGATCCATCATCTCCTCATATTCAGAGCTGTGAGTCAGATGTTTTCATAGCATCCCTACCCACCAAAGTCCAAGTGAAACAACTGATAGAAACAAGCAAAAAAGAAAAGAACAGTGGAATTGCTCATTGGCTACAGGAGGGGAGTGGGAGGAGAGGAGGGAAAGAACATGATTCACATAACTATGGAAAAATATTCTAAATTAAATAAATAAACTTTTAAAAAAAGAAACAAGCAAAGGAGAGATTACTTGAGAGTTTTTTACCAGGCTGATGATTTCAACAGTTAGGGAGTGATTAGTGAAGAATTCCTTCTACCAGTAAAGAAATTCTCCTTTGCAATTTGTAGTCTTAGAAAGTAGCTTGGGGTATTGAGAGGCTAAGTGATTTACCCAGAGTCTTGCCGGTATTCAGAGGCAGGACTTGAACCCAGGTTGTCCTATCTCTGAGGGCTCTTTATCTACTTTCTCTTATTAAGAGAGAATATCAAGATAAATAAGAAGGAAAATCCCCTCATAAACTTAGGGCATGATTTCCCACAGATTCCCACCCTACTGTTAGAGAGAAATTTTCAACACTTTCATATTTCTACTTCACTCAAATACTTCTACTACTTTGACTGATATCATCTACTGATGTCATCTGATGAGCAGCTTTCTTCCCTGAGTGTCAGCTGTTCATTTTCTGCCTAATTGCTACTCTTATCTGCTGAATCAGCTCTTTGGCAAGTCTAGTGTATAACCTCAAGGCTTTTTTCTTTTCTTTTAAAGCTCTTTTGTGGCCACAGCTTCAAGACCTCACTTTCCACATCAGTTAAATAAAAAGGTAGAATGAGATGGCCTCTGAGGTCCCTTCCAGATCTAAATCTATATTCCTATGAATGAGTCTGCACAGAAAAAAATCTCTTAGATCAAATCTATCATTGGAATTACTTTGGACAACTAAGTAGAGCAGACCAGTTGGTCCTAGAATAAGAAAGACTTGAGTTCAAATCCAACCCTAAAACTATTTATGAAGTTGGTCCTAGAATAAGAAAGGCCTGAGTTCAAAACCAACCACTAGCTAAGTGACCCTGAACAGGCACATAATCTTTGTCTGCTTCACTTTTCTCATCTATAAAATAGAGGTAGTAATGATATCTCCATCTCGGAGTTGTTGTGTACATCAGATGAGATAATATTTATTTGTGAAGCACCTCACACTGAAGAGGACAAGGTGGAGCTATCCCACTTTTATCCCACATTTCTGTAGCTGCACTTAAATCATTGTTTTCCCTACACACAGCTATCTAGACTACTGGGACCAGCCTCCCTTAGGCAGAAAATGGGATGGAATGTCCTCCAAAGCAGTCTGAAATTCTGGGATCTTCCAGTCAGGATTTGACTATACTTATCCTGCGGATTTCCCTCTACCTTATACATCCTTATACATCCTTTTAATCCATTTTTCTCCTTCTACTCTCCTTCCCCTCCCTTCTCTCTCCCAGGTCCCTTCATCCCCTTCATGTGTAACACCGCCCCCCCTTCCCAATTGTCTCACAGAGTCCTGTTTGGACTCTGTTGCCCAATCCTTGGGCAGCCCATTTCCTGTTCATGTGCCTGACTCTTCTCTTTCCTGCAGAGCAAAGGGAAAATTGTCCTTTATGCACGTTGCTCCTGCTGCTGGCTGACTTTCTCCTTTTTCAAATCTTGAACAAGGAGATATGTGGCTTCCCAGTCTCCTCATCCTGCTCTCTCTCACAGGTAAGAATAGTGCCAAGTACATTTTTCTCTCCCTTCTTTATCTCTATTACTCTTTCTCCCTCTCCTTCAATGGCAGTGAGAGTAGGTGAGAACCCAGGGGTTGGGGGAGGCAAGATTCAGCTAACCTGTGAAATAGATGGGAATTTGGTCATGCACAAACTTCTGTTATTCAACTTTCCCCTCTCTATAGCAGCCTATCCCCACTCTCTCTGTTCTTCATATTTTTACCTTCCCCTACCTTCTGGCCAAATATGCCTTCATCATGAAGTCATGAGTTGAGTGTTAGGATATTTGGATTCTAGTCCTGCTATCACTCAAACTCATTTCTCTTCTTGGTTTCTTCTGCTGCAAAATGGCAGCATTGGTAGAGTGGGAAAAGCACTGACTCTGGAGTCAGAGATCTTGGGTTCAAATCTTACCTCTGCTACTTATTTGTTTTGAGATTATGACCTTGGACAAGTCAGACCCCTCCTGGGCCTCCATTTTCTCATCTGTAAAATGAAGGTGTTGGATTAGGTGGTCTTTGAGGTTTCTTGCAGCTCTAGATCCCTGTTCCTCTGATTAGATGAGCTCCACAATCCCTTCCAGATACAACGGACTAGGATTTGGGGTTCTTTATTCACTCCAAAGAGTAGAGACTTAAAGTTACACCCTCCCTGGTGGTCCCTTTTGATTTTAACAGGGATGAAATATTAAGGATGGGGTCTTAGATATCAGTTGACAGGTAAGTGAGGGATCTTTTCAAGCATTCATAATGCTTCCCTCAACATACATTGTGTGCTATACACATATACACACACATTTTTCCTTTGTATTAGTTGTCTTAATAGAGGGAAGTGTATAACAGATGCCAATACCAGAGCTGCTTGGCAGTCTCCTGCCCTTTGAGCAGGTACCCCTGCCCTTGAGACTTGGTAAGAGGAAAAAATAATGGATGAATTTTTAAAAAATGTTCTTTGAGAAAGGATGGTTCTAGCTCCTGAATTTTGGACCTAGCCCCAACATAGAGGTCAATATTGACTTCTCTAGCCATGAGGTATTGCCAGAATTTGAGTTAAGTGAGTCTTGCCTTAGAAAATTGAATCTCAGTTTCTTCAGATCATCCAGAATGGCACAAAACAACTCTCTGGGTTGAGACTATGAGTTGGGCTATAGCTACAGTAAAGTATGTTGTACATACACTTTTCTCAAAATTTAGTTGTTACACATTTACCAGTACACTCCTAAATTGGAGTTTTGAATGTAGTTTTTCAGCAGCCTCTTTCTTATTGCTCCCTCAGCCAAAAAGAGGAGCTCCAAAATTAGAATTATATTTGTTGCCTAAAATAGCCCTGAAAAAACTCAGAAAGAAAAAGAGAACAATCTATGGAAAATGAGGAAGCAGAAAAAGGCAGGAAAGAGTAGGATGCTGAAAGATCCAGTGAGACCCTGGAAGGGCAGCAGGGAAAGAGTTTGCCACTGAAAACCTCTCACACTGGGAAAGGATCTCAGAAGGCATCACTCATTCCAACCTATACTGAACAACTATCCTTTCCCCATCATCCATTGGTAGCCAGACACTGCCTGAAAACCTCCAGCCTTGTCTAAGCCCTATATCCCCTGTTGTTTTTGTGCTGTTCACTTTTTTCAGTTGTGTCAACTGACTTCATTTGGGATTTTCTTGGCAAAGACACTGGAGTGGTTTGTCATTTCCTTCTCCAGCTCATTTTACAGATGAGGAAACTGAGGCAAACAGGATGAAGTGACTTGCCTAGAATTGCATCACTAGTATGAATCTGAGGCTGGATACTCAAGTCTCCTAACTCCAAGCTTGACACTTGGTGTCACCTACCTATCTCACTTACATCCTCTATCTTCACCCCTAATCAGGTCTCAGGATTTTAAGTCAATCCAGATTGCCCTTCTATCTTCAAGTCTTAAAGTCTAGAACCTGAGGAAATGACTTACCTCACATTAGATGGGAAAAATATTTCCACTATCTGAGTTCCTAAATGGGCAAGACTGGTACAGACAGAGCAAACTTGATAATAAACAAGAATTGGCATTATCTGGGCATATCGTCAAAATAATATACCTCCTTATTCCCTCCCCAAATGCCCTCCAGTCTCCTCTTCCAGACCCCTTCTTAAGTATCTACTATCTTCCTCCTCGTTCAGTGCCTCTCAGTTCCCTCTCCTTCTCCCTTTTCTGGGTCCTTCCAGTTCCTCTTAGGTTAAGTTTCATTCCCAGAGTCTCACGTTATTGTTTTTTTTTTCTCCCTTGAATATTTCTATTCCTTTAAAAAATTGTCATAGTTTGTATTGATGATTTAAAAAAAAATGTCATTCCTCTCAAATTGCCGCCACGGATACGGTAACCCCTCCTTTGTTAAAGAGGTGAGAGGGAAAAGGAGGGGGGGAGAGGGAGAGGAGAGAAAGGAAGAAAGAGAGGTAAGAAAGAAGGGAGAAGAGGAGAGAAAAGGAAGAATAGAGAGAGAAGAGAAGAATGAAGAGAGAAAAAGGCGAGGGAGAGAGAGGTGAGAGAAGAAAGGAAAGAAGAGAGGAGAGAGGGAGAGAAGAGAGAGGTAAGAGAGGGGAGAGAGAAGAGAGAGGAAGAAAGAGAGAGGGGAGAGAGAAAGGAGAAGAGAAGAGAGAAGGGAGAAGAGAGAGAGGA
>NC_058133.1:271963847-271993418 GCF_016433145.1 Gracilinanus agilis | reverse complement strand
GAGAGAGGAGAGAGAGAGGAGAGAGAGAGGAGAGAGAGAGGAGAGAGAGAGAGAGGGGGAGAGAGAGAGGGAGAAGGGAGGGAACAGAGAACCACACACTCAGAGTACAATTATTTTAAAAAATCAATAAGCTAGGGCAGTGAAGGGCAAACTTTTTTAAAGAGGGGGCCAAAGGAAAGGAAATGCTCATCTGTCAATCTGTTTCTAAGGCAACTTTTTCGAAGTTTCATTGTATTGTATTATTCAGATTAGGAATAATGTCCCGTGGCCTGATAGAACATTTCAGGAGGCCACATCTGGCCTGCAAGCCGTAGTTTGCCCATCACACATAATAGCGTATGAACATTTGAGCATTTCTTTTTCATAAACTATTCTCTTTCTCCTGAGTTTCTGGAGAGCTGTGACTATCTTTTTGTCCTTTCTTTGTATCCTCAGGGCCTAGTGCCTGGTATATAGTAGGTGCTTAATAAATGCTTATTGATTGACTATTTAATCAACAATTCCCCAGGTCTTTATTGCAGTTAATGAGTTCTACTACCTTTTAGAGTTATTTCCATTCCCCCTCTGGTCATGATTATGCATATTGTCCTCTGAGTATTACTGATTTCATTCTACAATCCGTTCCTACAAGCTGTCCTATTGTGCTTCTAATGGTTTATTTACTCTCCTCAAAAGTGCTGCGGAGGATACTTGAGTGGACTTTCTTTTCTGTCTTGGAATTCCTTGGGGCTAAGTCCTGGGATGGTCTCCTGCACTCTCTCCCACAGAGCTCTCCCCTGCCCAGAACACCACGGTAGTGCAGGCGGTGGAGGGCCAGACCCTGTCTATCTCCTGCCCTTATGACCGTGTGAAGTATTGGGGGCAGCTGAAGTCCTGGTGCCGGCACCACGAGCAGGAGGAGCATTGCCAGCATGTGGTCAGCGCCCGGCGCTCTTGGCTGCTAGCCTTCTTAAAGAAGTGGAATGGGAGCACGGCCATCACGGATGATGCCCTGGCGGGCAGGCTGACCATTACCCTTAAAGATCTCCGCCCCCAGGACACTGGACTCTATCAGTGCCAGGGCCACCAGGATGGGGTAGCAGACACCCTGAAGAAGGTGATGGTGGAGGTGCTGGAGGGTGAGTGAACTCATCACTAGATTTTTTTTTTCATAATCATAGAACAAAAGAACTGAAAGGAAACTTGAGTTGTTTGTCATTTGTGTCTGCCTTTTTTTTTTTTTTTTTTAAATAAACCCTTATCTGGCTTAGAATCAGTACTAAGTACTAGTTCCTAGGCAGAAGAGCAACTGGGGTTAAATGACTTGCCCAGGGTCACATGGCTAGGAAGTATCCAAGGCTGGATTTGAACCCAGACTTCCCATCATCTCTGAGCCACTAGCTGTCCCTGGATCTAAACCCACTGGGGGTTTTCTTGGCAAAGATATTGGAGAGGCTTGCCAATTTCTTCCCCTGCTTGTTTTATAGACAAGGAACTGAGACAAACAAGGTAAAGTAACTTGCCCAGTTAATGTGTCTGAGATTGGATTTGAATTCAGAAAGAGGAGAATTCCTGACTCCAGGC
The DNA here is from genome assembly GCF_016433145.1 of Gracilinanus agilis. NCBI lineage: Eukaryota > Metazoa > Chordata > Mammalia > Didelphimorphia > Didelphidae > Gracilinanus > Gracilinanus agilis. Next base: position 271,991,855 of record NC_058133.1, on the reverse strand, counting down.
CCAGTATCCTATCCACTGGGCCACCTAGCCACCCATAAGGAAACCGTAGAGATCACCTAGCCCAATCCTCTCTATAGATTCAGAAACTGAGGCCCAGACAAGTTTAGTGAATTGCCTCTATCACACAGTGATCCAGTGGCAGAGGCAGGACTTAAACTAAGTTCTCCTGATTCCAGGTCCGTGACTCTTTCCAGTGCACAATCCTACCTGGTTTCAGTTCAAATGAATGCCCCTATCTCTCTGGTGTTTGCAGGCAGGAGCTGCATCCCCTATCTTTTCCCATCCCTACCCCTAAACATACACACCCTAATTCAATTACAAGCTAAATTCTTTATCCAGGTGAAGACTGATTTAAAAAAAAATCCAGAGTAGCTTAGAAAAGGGAAAAGTAAAAGAGGTGGTATCACAAAGGAAATATACAACTTGAGGGGCATGAGAAAGGGCAATAAATTATTGCTAATGGTCAGCCCCAGTCCTGCAGGAGTTTAGGAGCCATGATGGAGACAGGGAAGTTCTGGAGTGTTATGGGGGTAATTTGAGGAAAGGTGTTTGGGATAAGGGAATTGAAAGGAGGATGTTGGAGACTTGGTAAATGGATAAATTAGGCTACAGGTAGGCTGGGATTAAAGGAGATTCAGGGTATAATAGGACTGAAGTCAGGAGTATAACACAGAAGGGAAACAGAAATCTTGGGAGAAAGAAGTTAAACTAAACAGGTTAACACAGCAGGCTTACAGACCGGGACTTAGACTCAAACACAAGCTGAGGGTAATAGACTAGATTGAAATTAACAAACAGGCTTTAGTTAATTTCACAGGAAAGGGACCTATTTTGAAGTAACACCTTCCTTCAAGATGGATGCCCCAGCTTCCCTCTAAACCCAGAGTATGTTTCTCTTTCCCTCTTCTTCCCTCTTGTTAACTAACAGACAAATTACACTAAATAGAACTATTGAAACACAAAAGGTTTAATTGTTTGAAGAATGTTTGTTAGGAAGGTGGATTAAAGGAAAGCCCTATCAGTTATCTCAGGAACCTCAGGTGGGGGAAGGGAAGTAAAGATGGAATCTGAGTAAGGACCTGTCTCACTCAGTTTTACAAAATGCTATCTAAAAGAGAATAAATGATGATTTGATTAAATTATAAATAATGCTGTCAATTAAATAACTCTTCACAGATTTAACTCCTCTCTAATTTCTCTCCTTATAAACTCCACAGCCACTAAGGTAAGGGAGGGAAGGCAGGGTGGTATTGGGAAAGGAAGATATAAAGGGTCTATCTAAAATAATAATTTCTTAAGTAAATCTATCAATGCTAGGCTAAATTTCAATATTGAAGCTAGATAATCTAAGAGCTCGCTCATTGACTTCCTCCCTTCACGGAAGATCCAGTCAACTCCCTCTCTCAAGATTCTAAAACCTCTAACAGCTTTTTGGAACTCAGCCTATGCTAGAAAAAAACTATAACCCCAAATTCTGTATACTACAGGAGCCAGCCTGAACCTGCTCTAGAGAGCTGATTGTTAAATTTTCAGTGTGAGCATTTATACCTTGGAAATCAGCAAATGCTATAAATCAGGGCTTGATTTGTCATTTTGCAGAATGTCTAGAATAAAGAAAGTAGTAGAAAAATATTAATATAGATTAAATTTAAAAGGGTGTACATTTCTTCCCCTTGGTGACCAATGGCACATGATGTCAATGTTAGAAGAGAATGGAACCGGGGGCAGCTGGGTAGCTCAGTGGATAGCCAGGCCTAGAGATGGGAGGTTCCTAGGTTCAAATCTGGCCCCACTTCCCAGCTGTGTGACCCTGGGCAAGTCACTTGACCCCCATTGCCCACCCTTACCACTCTTCTACCTATGAGCCAATACACAGAAGTTATGGGTTAAAAAAAAAAAAGAGAGAGAAGAGAATGGTACCATCTATCACTGTAGAGCAGAGAGAGAAGCTAACTGGTCCATGAGAGGATGAGGCTTGAGGTAATGGTCTCAAGAGCTCCTATTATATATTGTTCAAACTCCTCTGTTGAACCACAGGGTCCTCTCTAAATACTTCATTCAATCCCACACAAATTCCCTCCATCACATTACTTGAGTTTACCCAAATCAGACTCCAGGGAACCAAGATAATCTGATCTTTCCCACTCCAGAAACACTGCAATACAGACACTTATTTCTTTGAAATTCCTCTCCATTCAACAATGGAGGAAAAGGCAAATGGGAATGAATCAACTCCTTTTTACAGTCCTTCCACCTCTATTTCTGAACCCTGGTAAAAAGAAGCATCATGCTGGATGGTTGATGATATCTGTGAGGGAAAAGGGGTTTGCAAGGGGAAATTAGAAAGAGGAGAGAAGAGGAACCTTGGAGGAAAGCATTGCTTAGAGAGAGGGACTAGTTAAGGATCTTAAAGACACTCAGCCTTGATGCCTGCCTGCCTGATGAGGAGGAAATGGGGCCTGGAGGATCAATAAAGCTTTTTTTCCATAGATCCCTTTGAACCCCAAAGCTCAGAAGATTCCTGGATCCCTGAAGAGACTCAGATCTTAGAGGAGACCCAGAACCCTGAAGAACCTAAAGTCCAATCCAGCATCTCCAGGTACAGATTTCCTAATCCTAACCTACTTTCCAGGAAATCCTGAGTTAGACACCAGAAAGTGAGCTAATTAATGCTGATTCCCACCCAGCCCCTGGAGGAGAAGCAAACTCCATCTACCCTGTGCCCTCAATACAAATCCCTTCACCAAGATTCCCCACTTTGTTTTAACGTAAGGACATTTTTATTAAAAATTATTTTCCAAAAGTGGAAAGAGCTACCCTGGGTGAAGAAGATATTGGACTCCCCCTCATGAGATATTGCTAAGAAAAGGCTAGAGGACCACTTCCTGGATATTTTGTAGAAGGGATTCTTGTTGGGGTAAGGATTGAACCATATGTCCTTGAGGTCCTTTCCAGCTCCATAACTCTGTGGTATTTGTCTTCCCAAAGGAGCCTCTCAGAAACTGGACACTCTCTCTCCTCCACTGTCTTCATCTTCTTTGTTGCTGGACTCTTGCTCATCAAACTCCTGGCTATAGTGATTCTCTGGTTTGTAACCTGGCAGAGAAGGAGGCAGAAGATGAAACCAGAGAGTAGACACAATCATGGATACCAGCTCCAACCCCTGCCAGGTGAGTGGGAAGAGGAGTCTGACAATAAAGGAATGGAGAAGATGTGAGGAGGTGATTTGGGGCTGGGAAGAGAGAATGTAGTGGAGTTTAGTGGGAAGAGCATTGGTCAGAAGACTTGGGTTCAAATTAGGACTTTCCTACTTAATACTTATGTTGCCTGAGGCAAATTGCTTCCTTTCTTTGAACCTTAATTTTCTTACCTATAGAATAAAGGGTTTAGACTGGCTGATAATAATAACTCGCAATTATATGATGCACTAAGGTTTGCAAAGCACTATATATGCTTTATCTCATATGATCCTCACAATGACCCTGGGAAGTGTTTTTTTATCCTCATTTTACAGAGGAGGAAACTGAGGCAGATAGCTTAAATGACTAGGCCAGGGTCACATACCTTCTAAGTGTCTGAGGCAGGATTTTAACTTAGTTTAACAACTTCTTGAGCCAAAGTCTAGCACCTTATCCACTATGCCACCTATTTACCTCTGTAAAACTACCTTCGTCTTTAAGGAGGAAAGCTGGAAAGGTAGGTATTAATGATTATTCTATATTTTTCAGGGCAAGATGAAGTCTGAAAGAAAATTCCACTCTTGGGTGCTGGAGGAAAGAGAAAAAGAGCACCCATGGATGCCAGTCAACTTTTCCACACATTCTTCCAGCCTACGACACCCTCCATGTCAATCTCTGAGCCTCCTGAGGCACCTCACACTAGTCTAACTACTAATATGTCCATTCAGTGATTCCTATGGGTCAACACATGGTTTCTGCCTTGGTGGAGAATACATAGGTCTGCTGCTTGCTTTGTGAAGCAGATCTCTCTTCCCTGAGACCCCTCACCACTCCTAGATACAGCTAAGGGAGATGGGCAGGGACTTGGAGGTAGAGGCAAACAGAATCCTATATAATGGGGTATTAAGAGAATTTGTTGATAAAAATCAGCATTTTAAAAAAATGTTTAAAGTTAGAATAGTCTGGATTAAGAGCTAAGAGGAGGAAGGAATGTGTTGAGTGGGAATGGAAGGAAGAGAATTTCTTTTCCCTTGAGGCACTAAGGGCCATGGCTGACAATTCAGTGGCACTACCATTCTCTCCCAGTTCCCCCAAACTAGAATCCTTAGAGTCATCTTCGATTCCTCCTACCATGATCCCCTTTATTTAATCAGATATGCTGTCAAATATATATTAGTCAAACTATAAGAGATTTATGTCCACATGGATTATCTAAATGTACAGATTGTAATTTGTGGATGGCAAGGGATAGATTTCTCTGGAATTTGGCACACCCTATTCCAAGGATTACTTCAATTTCCACCTTGGGGGAACAGGAGAAGGGTGATGGTTAGATGCTTACTCTTTTTCTCACCTATGTGAACGAGTATAGGGCTAGAAGTTTATCTATCTGCCCTCCTCAAATATTGGTCATCCACAGGGGCTACTAGTGTGAGTCAGAAGAAAAGCCATTTCTCTGGTCATGATTTTTTCCATTTAAAAATTTGAAACACTTTTTCCAAAAAAAAGGATATTTCCATATATTCAGCAATACAAAAGGAGTTCTTACTATGAAACTATAGATCTTCATTTCATAGATTTGTTTTTTTAAATAGATAATAAATTCCACACATTACTTTTAAAACTATCCTACTTATTTGTACTTCTTTCTGAACTTTCTCTGTTCTTTTCTTTGTGTTTTAAAAAATCTTTCAATGATCTTCCCTCTTTTTTTTTTTTTGGTCAGTATTGTTAGCCTTCTTCCTTCAATCCCACACTATTCAAAAACTGGGGGGAAAAACAAGGAAACAAAATTAAGAAAAACAAACTCTCATGCCCATAACCAAAAACATGTGTTTGTATACTTTGAGTCCATCACCTCTCTGTGAATATGTGGATAATTTACTTCATCATATTGAGGTCCTTGACTCATATGTCATTTCTGACTCTCCGTGACCTTATTTGGGGTTTTCTTGGCAGAGAAACTGGAGTGATTTGCCATTTCCTCCTCAAGGTGAAATGACTTGCCCAGGATCACACAGTTAGGAAGTGTCTGAGGCTGGATTTAAATTTAGAAAGCAGAGCCTTCCTGACTCCAGTCCTGGAACTCTATCCACTGCACCTCTAACTACTCCCATACTTTTATCATCGATCCTCTAGAAGCAATTGTTTTTTGCATTGATCTGAATTTTCAATTCTGTCAAAGTTTTGTTGTTGTTTTTTTACAATATTGCTATCCTTGATAGTGTCATAGAAACAGAAGGATGAGAGAGAATCATTGTTTTAAAACAAAGATATTGCCTAGGAGATACTTGTCTCATACTGGCAAAATGAAGCAATAAAGACATGTCAATATAATTATATTTACATGTACATAGCACAATCCTGTTTAAATTTACGAATTTAATATATCCTTTGTTAATAGTAAATAAAAAGAAAAAAAACAATGTTGCTATCTTTGTAAAACTTGTTCTGGTTTTGTTCACTTTATTTTGTATCTTACTACCCAGAATTCTCTGCAAACCTCTTTTTCAAAATTTCTTTTGGTTCCATTACACTTGTATATCACAGCTTATTCAGACATTGAATAACCTAATTGATGGGGACTCAGATCCTAGTTCTTTTTGTTTCTTTTTTCTTCCCTTAAGATCTCCTCTTCAGGATCAGGAAGTTCGTTCTGTTGGTAGCTATTCCATTTCATGTTATCTTCTCCCCATTCCTGCTAGTTTCTATGTTGAGTTTGTATTTTTACACTAAAATGTCTGTGGGTGGATGTTCTCAACCCTTTGTCCATTTCAGATAAGAGTGAGGCTCATTTTATCCCTGCTCCCACCACCTCTCCTTCCATATTTGCATACTCTTTAACTTACCACAATTAGGAGAAATAGCAAATTCTACCAGCTTCTTCCTTTCTGCAACAGTGGCTACCTTTTACTGTTCCTTCTCTTCCCCTCCTAAAATCCTCAGAACAGAACTAATCTATCCCCAGCTTTTCATATTTAAGTCCTCATTATCCTTTGAAAACATTAAGGTTCCAATCTAACACGTTTCTTTTCTCCCTATTAAAATTTAGCCTTACCTTATCATATCCAATGCTCAAATTAATTTTTCTAGGCTTCCCTTAAGTTTCGTGTTTGCAGTTCAAAGTTCCTATTCATCCCTGTTGTTTTTTTGCCAGACATTCTTCAAATTTCCCTCTTCCATTATTCATTTTCCCCCTTTCGGATCATTCTTGGTTTTGCATGGTAAGTTATTCTTGGTTGTAAATCTATTTTACTATTCAGTCATTTCAGTCATGTTTGACTCTTTGTGATCAGATTTGGGGTTTTCTTGGCAAAGGTACCAGAGTGGTTTGCCACTTCCTTCTCCAGCTCATTTATTTATTTAGCCACCTGTCCATCCATTTATTTATTTTTCTCACCATTTATGGGTGAGAAATGGAGAGAAATAGTGTTAAGTGACTTGCCCAGGGTCACAGAGCTAATAAATGTGTAAATCTCTGAGGTTGGACTTGAACTTGCATTTTCCTGATTTTAAGCCCAGCACTTTGTCCACTGTGCCACCTCACTGCCTCCCCTACAAACTAGAGGACTAAGACTCTGGAGAAGGAAGTGACTTGCCTAAGACCATAAAACTATTCATGACTAAAGCCCCAAATTCATATTCCTTAATCTGGTGTTCATGGTCCTCTACTTTTGAACAATTTTGTTTGGAAATTTTTCCTTAAGTGGGGTCAAAGTCTTACTCTCCATAGCCTTCTCCCAATTCTCACTCCAGAGCCAGGAAGAACGCATTTAATTTCTTTTTCTATATGATATTTGAAGACATCTATTGTGATCCTTCTAAGACTTTTCTCCTTTAAGTGAAACATCTCCAGTTCTTTGGACTTGGTGGCTTTGTCTTTCTACCCTTTTCACCATCTTGGGCACACTCCTACTGAACTTATCGATGGCTTTACTCCAATGTGGTGTTCAGAACAGAACATGCCATAGTAAAGTGATATTATCAATTTCTTCATTGCAGACACTGTGCCTTTTTTTCATCCATCTTCTGGGTTATATTAACTCCAACAGCCCATTCTTTGGTGTAGCCGGAGTTTTGGTGCCACCTAACTAAAGGCTATGAGCTCAAACACTTCTGGTTTTAAGAACTTAGGGAAAGAATAGCCACAGGAAGCTGAAGCCTCCCTTGCCCCCCAAAACCCCATTACCCAAACCGTGACTCCCTTATACTTTCAAATCTAAACCACAGGTCCCCCAGCTTTTCTTTTCCCCTCTACTTCTTTGTCTGCTTCCTACTCTTCTCTTCAGATCCCTAATGCCCTTCCCTGACTTTGAACAGCTCCCCCTAGACCTTCTAATGTAAACAGATTTCTAATGTTGATTCTCTCCTCTGAGACCTCTCCAATCCCTCAATTGCCTCCTACTTTTTACTTCTTTTTTTTCCTTCTTTTACTGAACTCTTTCTTTTTACTTCTCCCTGCCACCCCCTGATTTCCTTCATTTCTTCCCAGATTCTAGCCCTATCTCCCTTTCTTCCTGAATTCTCTACCGTCATTCCTCTCAAGATTTTGACCCTTAAGTCTTCTTCTCATGGCAATCTTGGTCTGGATCTGTCTCTGTTCTGATGATTCAGGAGCATGTGGAGTTGACTCATCAGAGCCAAAGGACAAGTTGCTTTCCTCTCATAAAATAGGGTAAGGGGGGGAGGCGGGCAGAGCTGGGGCCTGGGCCTGGCTCTAAAAGATCCATTACTTGCTGGAATTCAGTTTCCTTATCAGTAAAGAGATTGGATCTAGTGGCCTTTGAGGTCCCTTCTACTTCTAAATTTAAGGTCCTATGACCTCCTAACTTTATTTCATTTTTCTAAGATTTATTCTTGAATATACACAGACCCCCTCTACCTCTTGCTAGGCTTACATGAAAGCACATACATTGGGTATTTTGTCTTCCTTTCTCTACCCCTACACATGTCCCTTTCACTGGCCCTTTTACCTCCACCTCTACCCCTATCCCCAAAAATTAAAATTTATAAATGTTAACTTTAAGTGAAATTTTTTAAAATTATATTTTATTTATTTTTTGCTACATTTTAAGTTCCAAGTTGCCTCCCTTCTTTCCTCCCAACCCCACATTAGAGAAGGTCAACATTTGATATAAATACATATGTAGAAACATTATATGTCCATCCTTTCCCTGGAGGTGGAGAGCATCTTCCTTCATTAGTCCTCCATAGTTGATTTGAATGTTCATGTTGCTCAGAAGAGCTCAGTCATTCACAGTTATTCTTCAAACAATATTGCTATTGCTGTACAAAACTCTTGGTTCTGCTTGTTTCACTCTGCATTAGTTCATGTTTTAAATGAAAACATTTCAAAATAATGATCTTATAAATCAGACATTCTGAAAGCTTTTCAGCGCTGTTTTCCTTTACATTATTATTGCGTATGAGTTGTTTGCTTTCTTCTGCTTGCAGCATTTCATGTCAGTTCATACAAGTATTTCTCTGAATTCTTCAGAAAGGCAAGAAGGTGGATAGAGGGCTGGATTTGAGTAAGACCTGGGTTCAAATCTGGGTTGATGATTATTTTCAATGTGACCCTGAGCAAGTTAATTAGCTTTATTGGGTTTTAGTCTTCTCATCTTTTAAGTGAGGGGTAGAGGAGGCTAGATGCTTAGTAGATAGAGTGCCAGGCCTGGAGACATGGGCTCTTGGGTTCAAATGTGATCTCAGATACTCACTGGCCATGTTAGACCTTGGGCAAGTCATTTAACCCCAATCGACTAGCCCAGAGGTTCCCAAACTTTTTTGGCCTACCGCCCCCTTTCCAGAAAAAATATTACTTATTGCCCCCTGTCACTTACTATCAATGCCCCCTTCCAGTTATTCACTGCCCCCAAATGCACCTGTGGCCATCATCACCCCACTGGATCGCTACAGCACCCACCAGGGGGCGGTGGCACCCACTTTGGGAATCACTGGTCTAACCCTTACAACTCTTTTGTCTTGGAACCAATACTTTGAATCTATTCTATTCAGACAGAAGGGAAGATAATTTAAGTAAAAAAAAAATTGGGGGCAGCTGGGTAGCTCAGTGGAGTGAGAGTCAGGCCTAGAGATGGGAGGTCCTAGGTTCAAACCCAGCCTCAGCCACTTCCCAGCTGTGTGACCCTGGGCAAGTAACTTGACCCCCATTGCCCACCCTTACCACTCTTCCACCTATGAGACAATACACCGAAGTACAAGGGTTAAAATAATAATAATAATAATAAAATGAAGAGAAAATAGACTATAACTCCCAAAACCCATTCTAACTTTAAGGCTATGATTTCTATTAATTCTCAAGGTATTATAATATTCCTTACATTCATATACCACAGTTTGTTCTACCATTCTTCCATCAATGAACAGTGAATTTTCTTCAAATTCTCTGCTGCTATAAAAAAGTGATGCTATAAATATTAATTTTTGTATGCATAGGAACTTTTCCTCTGTTTCCATCTACACAGAGGTCACCACTACCACTTTCCGAGTTACCCAAGTTCAAGATAAATGGAAGATAAACAATAAAGGACAGATACTAGGATTAAGGAGGGTCAAGAAAGGCTTCTTATTGAAGATGAGATTTTGGCTGAGACTTGAAGGAAAGCAGGGAAGGGAGCCTGGCAGGAGGCAGAGATGAGGAGGAAGCAAAATGCCTGGATTTGAGAAATGGAGTTTCTTATGCGGGGAACTTCAAGGAAACCAGTGGAATATTACTGGATCACATAGAACACAAGGGGCAGGGAGTAGAAGAGGAAGTAAGACATAAAAATACCAGAAAGGTGGAAGGGGGCTAGGTTGTAAATATCTTTTTTTCTACAATGGCTGGACCCATTTTCAGCTTCTCCATCAGAGCATTAGCATCTCTGTATTCTCACAGCCCTTCCAACATTTACCATTTTGTAACTATGCTTTTCAGAAAAACCTTGAGGAAGCTGGGGGTGAGAGAAGACCATAGGTCTGGTATATGTTAGGGGTAGGGAATGGATGTGGAATGCTAGGGACTCTGAAGGGAACAATGACACATAGTAGGTGCTATATATAAATGTTAACTACTAGGATGTTAGAAGTTAGATTTGAATCCTGACTTTCCTGGGAAGTCTATCCATTATACTACTTAACCAACTCTAACTAGTTTTGATGAGGAGGAATAAATCACATCTCCTTTCTTTGTCTACGTTTCATTCTCTGTAAAACCAAGAGTTTGGATGTGGTCCCTAATGTGCTGATGTTTTAGAAGTCTGTGATTCTAAGACCCCAAAGAGTCTATTTCCCTCTTCTTCCATTTTCAAGTTGCCAAAAGCCTCTCTTCACTTACTTGACTAGGTTCCAGCTTGATAGAGTACCAGGATTTCCCAGAGATCCTGTGCCCTATGTCTGGGCGATAGTGTAAAGAATATTAAAATTAAGTGAGGGTGAAGGATCAGAAGATCTGGGTTCTTATCTCAGTTTTGCCACTAATTCATTGAAGTGGCTAAAGGGACCAACTTTATTTCAGTCCTTTCCCTTCTCTGAGGTGTGTGTGTGTGTGACTGGAGGAAGGGTAGCATTAGATTATCTTTAATACTTTTAACTCCAATATTTTAGGATTTTTTCATTATTCCAGAAAGATGTGTACTTAGAAGAACTCTTGATCAACCAAAAAAGCAATTATTAGTTCTATACTATGCTTCACTCAACATGCTAGGCACTGGAGGTCCAAAGACAAAAGCTAGGTAGTCTGGAGTTCTTAAGAAACTTCCATTTGACTGTTGGGAGGATTGGATGAGGAGTGTGGGGCTACAGTAATTAGGAGATGGAAATCAAGAAGACCTCATGGAGGAGGTGACCCTTGAGCTGAATTCTGAAGAGCAATAACAGTTCCAAAAGCTGGAGGTGAAAAAAGAATTTTTACCATAGAATATGCAATCCCCAAGGTCAGAAATGAAATGCAATATAGTATAGGAAGAGTAGTTGGGCCAATTTGTTTGGAATATGGAAAGGAGTAATTGTTGTTTAGTCGTGTCTCAACTCTTTGTGACTCTGTGGACTATAGTTTTCTTGCCATTTCTTGCAATTTCCTTCTCCAGTGGATTAAAGCGAATGATTTGGTAGTTAAAAGTTGTCCAGTCAAACAGCTAAGTGTCTGAGGTCAAATTTGAACTCAGATCTTCCTGAGCTCAGACCTAGCACTCTATCCACTGAGCCACCTACTTGAAGGAGAACTATGTGCAACCAATAGCCTAGAAGGATAGATTGGAGCTAGACTGTGAAGAGCTTTTTTTTTTTTAAACCCTTGTACTTCGGTGTATTGTCTCATAGGTGGAAGAGTGGTAAGGGTGGACAATGGGGGTCACGTGACTTGCCCAGGGTCACACAGCTGGGAAGTGTCTGAGGCCGGATTTGAACCTAGGACCTCCTGTCTCTAGGCCTGGCTCTCACTCCACTGAGCTACCCAGCTGCCCCTTGTGAAGAGCTTTAAATGCCAAATGGAGGAGTTTGTGTTTGATCCTAGAATAACAGGGAGTCTCTAGGGCTTCTTGAGAAAGGGAGGAACACCATCAGACTTGTGCTTTAAGAATATCAATTCGACAGGAAGGATTGGCAGAAAGACCAGTTGGAGGCTTCTGTAATAGTCTGTAGGGGGCAGCTAGGTAGTTCAGTGGATTGGGAGTCAGGCCCAGAGATGGGAGGTCCTGGGTTCAAATCTGACCTCAGACATTTCCTAGCTATGTGATCCTGACTTTACCCCTATTCCCTAGCCCAGTGGTTCCCAAACTTTTTTGGTCTACCACCCCCTTTCCAGAAAAAAAATTTTACTTAGCACCCCTGGAAATTAATTGTTTTTAAATTTTAATAGCAATTCATAGGAAAGATAAATGCACCTGTGGCCATCACTGCTTCCCTGGATCCCTGCAGCACCCACTAGGGGGCAGTGGAGCCCACTTTGGGAATCACTGGGCTAGCCCTTAATACTCTTCTGCCTTAGAACCAGTATACAATATTGATTCCAAGATGGAAGGTAAGGGTTTAAAAAAAAATTAGTCTGGATCTAGTGTAGTCTCAGAAATGTTTTGAGATAGAATTAATGTGAGTTGGCAACTGGCATTCAATATGGCACCTTCTCCACTTCTGCCCCATCTCTACTCAATGGAAATGCCTATCGGCCTCTTGCCTCTTCACTCCCTCAGCCATATTCTACAGAGCCATCTCTGCTTGGGTTACTGAGAGACCCACGTGACTATATCCTGAGAAAGCATTTCCTGCATCTGGGAGGGCCCCCTATCATTCCAGACTGAGTCTCTGAGCTGCGCTGCTCCCTGGACAGTGGAACCTCCAGCTTGTCCCACTATGGGCTTCCTCCCACTCTTGCTCTTTCTCCTGGGTATTACAGGTAAGACCTAATGGGAGCTGGTCACTCTCTCAATGGAAGGCTGCCTTTTAAGTCCACCTTCTTGAGTCTGCTTGGCACACTGATGACCAAGGCAGCCTCTCCTTCCCTTCATTTCCTCAGATCAGGGGTTCTAAACCTAGGATCTATGAAGCAGATTTTATGTTGTCCAAATAATTGGATGGGGAAAAAAATGACCTCTTCAGTTTAATTGGCTTCCTTTGTGATCCTCTGTATTTTATTTCATGCATTTAAAAAGTTTTTTAAAACATTATTTTTAAAAATAATTTAAAAATTTTAAAACATTATTCTGAGAAGGGATCGAAACACACACACACACACACACACAAACACAGAGATAGAGAGAGAGAGAGAGAGAGAGAGAGAGAGAGAGAGAGAGAGAGAGAGAGAGAGAGAGAATTCTTGCCTTAGACATCTCTAAGGATACCTCCTAGCTAGATAGCCTATGATCCAGCCAACATCCTTTGTCAGAGAGGGCAGGATAGACCAGGCTTTTATATTCTCCTGTTACCATAGTGCCTGTCAGTACCACCTGCCACACCATGTCCTCTTTCTTTCTCAGGTTGCATTGTCGAAGGTGTCCATGAAGTGCTGGAGACCATAGCTGGTAGCTCGATATCCCTACAATGTCGCTATGAACCAAAAGATAGCCGGGGCCGGAAGGTGTGGTGTCGAATCGTGTCCACGGGGTGCCGTTCCCTCGTCACTTCCATGGTGGACAGGAGAGCCGTAGGTAGTGGGAAAGCCCACCTCACGGACCTGGGTGAAGGCTTACTCGAAGTAGTGATGGATGACGTGCAGCTGGAGGATGCTGGCGAGTATAACTGCATGATGGATACGGCCACTGGACCCCAGGTCATGCAAACGTTCATTCTGAAAGTATCCCTGCCAGGTGAGTATCGTGTAGAAACTTGAGTTCAGTAAGTAACCAGGACTCTTGGATCCTAGTGAAGTCCCTCCCTGAGGGTGCCTCCCAATGGCAAACTATGGAAAGAAGACATTAATATCCTTTCCTGTCTCTCTAAGGGGAGGAAGCCACTCTGGGTGGTGAGGCCAAGATAAGTTGTCTATCTCCCAATAATAGCCCTTCCATCCCTAACTCCTTGCTGGTTTCCTAGTCATCTGGACACAAGACAATGTGCTTTCTTCTCCTACCCCACCGCCCTCTTCATAGCCTTCGTTTCAATCATTATTTTCAACATAGTACAACTCATCATTTTTTTAAATCAGTAAGAAAGCAGCATTATGTAGTGTACCAAGCATCTAAAATGGAATTAGACGACCTGAGTTTAAGTCCTTTTTGTTCTGTGTGACCCTGGGCAAGTCACTTAACCCCAATTGCCCACCCTTACCACTCTTCCACCTATGAGCCAATACACAGAAGTTAAGGGTTTAAAAAAAAAAAACTAAAAAAAAATCCTTTTTGTTCAATTGCTTTCCAGTCATTTGGCTTTTCGTGACTTTATTTTTGGTTTTCTTGACAAAGATACTAGAGTGATTTGCCATTTCTTTCTCCAGTTCATTTTATAATTGAGGAAACTGAGGCACACAGGGTGAAGAGACTTGCCCAAGATCACACAGCCTGAGAATGGATTTGAATTCAGGAAGAAGAGTCTTTCTGACTCCCAGTCCAGAATTCTATTCATTGCACCATCTAGCTGCCAAATTCTTGCTTTATTTACTGTCTTGAAGTCATTTTATTTTTCTAGGCCTCAGTTTCCTTATTTGCAAAATAGAGGGATAGGTTTGGATTACATAACTTTTAAAGTCCCTTTAACTCTTGATCCCCAAACCCACCTTTTAATGAAAAAAAAAAAAACTTAGGTGGTCTTGATAGTGGTTTTGAGAGAAAACTGTTTTGGAAACTAGGAAAAACTAAGTTCAAGTCTTGCCTTTGACATATGCTGACTGTGTGACTTCTGGGCAAGTCAAATGTCTCAGTGCTCTAGGCCAGAGGTATCAAACTCAGAGAGTTAGTTGTTGTTATTATCCTCATTTTATATTTGAGGAAACTGAGGGAAATAGAGGCTAAGTTATAAAATTGCAGTTTCCCTACCTTCATTGGTAGAGGAAGGGAGCTCCTGTTCCCAATGATTTCCTAGGTCAAGTCCTTGTCCTTTATCTTATTTTATTGATACCATGGAATAAAGACTAGATTTCATTTTATTGATATCTTTGGTTTTCCTGTCCTCTCTTAATCAGGAAGCCATTCCTTATGACAAAGAAAAATAAAGATAAATAGCACAAATCAGCAAAACCAAAGACCATTTCAGGCATGTCTGACAGTATTTTCAGTAGTCCACATCTATAGGACAGCTAAATAGATGAAACACGGGTGTGAAAACAGGAAGACTCATCTTCATGAGTTCAAATCTGGCCTCAGATACTTACTAGATGTGTGACTCTGGGAAAGTCACTTAACCCTGTTTGCCTCAGTTCCTCATCTGTAAAATGAGTGGAGAAGGAAATGGCAAAACCTTCCAGTATCTTTGCCAAGAAAATCCCAAATTTGGACACAAAAAATTAGATGTGAAAGCCTGAGTGACAACAAAGGTCTCCCACCTCTTCAAAGAAAGGAAGGACATGAATTTCCTCAACTCTTCATTAGAGCCAAGCTTGAGACACTAGGTTTAATTGGTTTTTGTTTGTTGAAACTATATCATTTTACCTTTTGGACGTGGATTTCAGTGTATGCCGGCAGGACCTACACGTATATATGCAGGTCAGGATGAATTTAGCGGTTTAGAAAATGTTCAATTGGTAAATCCTTAAATCAGTTGTCATTGGGACCTGCTAAAGAAGTGTCCCTCCTATGGTCAGGAAATGTTGAAATCACATATGCACTTTAATGGCGGAATCAGGATGGGTCAAGAACCAGGTGGATGAGGTCTGGAGGTTAGGTCACTATTGGGTAGGTTCATTGGGCCCTCCATTCTGGGTGGGCGGGGGTGCAGCAGTGTAGAGTGGAAACAGATATGATATGTTTCATAGGACTGGAGATAAATAGAATTTGGGAGCCTGAAAGAGAAGATGTGGGATAATGGGTGTGGAATCCATAAAGGTGGAGAATGAGAAACAGGTTGATTGAAACTTTAGGAAAAGAAAAAACTACGAATGCTTTGAGCTCATATCAATGTTCTTGCAGATTTTTCAAATCTTCTCTGCTGTCCTTTTTGCTAAATGGAAAAAAGGAAAATATCCAGATTATTAGCACACAATTAAATCTATGATCCTCAAAAAAAAACAGTTTGATACAATGGAAATGGCAATGGTTCAAGAACTGGAGGACTTGAGTTAAAATCCTGTCACTTTAACCACCCTAGAGCTCTGTTTCCTCACATGTAAATGAAAGGATTGAACTAACTAGACTCTGAGGTAGGTATTCTTAAAAAAAAATCCCAGGGGCAGCTAGGTGTCTCAGTGGATTGAGAGCCAGGCCCAGAGACAGGAGGTCCTGGGTTCAAATCTGGCTTCAAACACATCCTAATTGTGTGACCCTGGATAAGTCACTTAACTCCCATTGCCTAGCCTTTATCACTCTTCTGCCTTGGAACCAATCAATACATAGTATTCATTCCAAGAGAGAAGTAGGCGTTTACAAAAAATCCTTTTACCTTCTGTCTTAAAATCGATACTGGGTATTAATTCCAAGGCAGAAAAATGGTAAGAGGTAGGCAACTGGAGGTATGACTTGCCCAGCATCACACAGCTAGAAAGTGTCTGAGGCCAGATTTGAACCCATCTTCAGACCTGGTGCAATTTCCACCATGCAGAGGTATTTTATAACTCTAAATCTACCATCCTTAGAACAGAGATATAATTATAGAGGAAGGCTGGAGAGAAAGTGGGCAGTTCTTTAGAGAATCTGGTCCATGAATGGACCGGTTTTAGTCACAAGATTCTCTAGAACTAATGCTATGGGAATGGGAAGAGTGTCTTGTATTTTTTTAAAAGCTCTTAGAAGTAAAGTAACCATGTTATTCGGTTGTATCTGACTCTCTGTGACCCATGGACCCTTCCATTCATGGAGTTTTCTTGGTAAAGATACTGGAGTGGTTGGCCACATCCTTCTCCAGTGGGTTAAAGCAAACAGAGGTTAAGTAACTTGTCCAGGGTCACTCACAGAATAGGGAATATCTGAGGCCGGATTTGAATTCAGGTCTGCTATCCACTGATCCACCTATCCATCCAGCTGCCCCTAAAATAAATATAACCACACCATAAAAATGTTGGTATACTATAGGGAATCAGGAGAGCAAACCATTTCCCCTTCTCTGGGTCTTAGTTTCTTCAACTTCAAAAAGAGGAAGTTAGACTTAGGTGATATCTAAGGTTTGAGCATTCTGGGATCCTCTTATTACCTGATTACTTCACTGTCATAAATTTGTGTAGTTTCCATTCTTGCCTTATCCATCCCTCTTCCTTAATATTCTAGGGTTTGGGTCCTCAGTCTCCTGAAGACACCACGTCTCTCCTCCCCTGAGTTCACAGTTTCTTTTCTGATTCTGGGAAGAGATAGCAGGACGGTGGGCAAGGATCATGGATTTAGAACAGAATTTCAACTCCTCATTTTACATATAAGGAAACTGAGGCCAGAGAGGGCCTCTAGGCTGGAAGTGACAAAGTTGGAGTTTTCTCTGACTCTTCATCCAACACTTTTCTTCCTGAACCAATAATAACATAAATCCAAGCCAGGCTGAACCTCTCTGGGGCAGGGGGAGGGACAGATGAGAGATAAGAGGAAGAGCAGCCTAGAGTAACCTCAATGAGCTTCTAACACCCAGAGCAGAGATGGGGCTGGCCCTTAGAAAAAAGTATTTTCAACTTCTTTGAGTAGTGTGTGTGTGTGTGTGTGTATCCTTTATGTGTATATATAAGGGTAAACACAGTATGCTAAGAGGTAACAATACTTTCATTAAAGGGCTGGCCCCATCTCTACTCTGCATGTCAGAAACCAATTGAGGCTGTATGTATGGGTGTATACAGGCTGCTAGGTGGCACAGTGGATAGAGTTCCAGGCCTGGAATCAGAAAGACTCACCTTCCTGAGTTCAAATCCAACCTCAGACACATACTAGCTGTATGACTCTAGGCAAGTCATTTAACCCTATTTGCCTCAGTTTCCTTATCTGTAAAATGAGCTGGAGAAGAAAGCAGCTAACCCCTTCAGTATCTTTGTTCAGAATACTCCAAATGGGGTCATGAATTGCCAGACATGACTGAAAACAACTAAACAATGACAACAACAATGGATGGGGTAATTTCCATAGGCATTTAAAACCTCAGTGAAATCACAGACACATTTAATAAGAGAGCTTTATTATATTCAGCGAAAGACCTTGTTTGCAGTTTTTATTCAATTAAACTTTAAATGGTAATTTTTTCATAAACCTTTTATTTTCATTGGACACAATGCCAACCATGCTTAAGGATAATTCAGCCCTGCTCAACCTATCCCCATCTGCTGTTCTGGCTTCCTCACCTCTGGATTTACTATCTCTCCATCTGCCTACCTCTGTCCACCATCTTTTCCATTTTATCACAGTCATACTTGGGACGGGGCAGCTGGAGCTTTGCCCTAGGGCACAATAATTTAAAGTACTTTGGTATCATTTGCCATCTACCAGCAATGCATAAAAACTGAGCTTAGCATTTGGCTAATGTAATTATGTATTAAAATAGGAATGCAGCACATTTCGAGTTTAGGCTTCCTTCCCACCCCACATCCCCATCCTGTCCTCCTCAGTAGCCTGATATATCCTCAGCATCCTATGGACACTTATACACCTGCATCTCTCTCTACCTACTCAATTGGTTTTAAAAAGTCAATTTGAGAATGTTTCAAACATCTCACCTCAAGCACAAAACCTGCTAGTTATAGCTCTGTACCTTCTGACCTTAAATCCTAATACCTCCTCAACTCTGAATTCCCTACCTTCTCATTTACAGCCTCACTACCTCCTTATTTCCCCACCATTGGCCCTTCAGGCCTGTTTGGGTTCCATGAATCTTTCTAACTAGCTAACTAATTTCCTCTCTCTTTTTTTCGGGGGTGGGGGGTTGTCTCTTCAGTGTCAAGGCAGGAGGAAGAGGAGGAAGAGGAGGGGAAGAAGGAAGACTACGAGGAAGAAACTTTGACTTTAGCTCCTATGGAATATCCTACAAGCAGCCCAAGCTTCAGCCCCGTGGAGCCCAACCGAGAAGCCTGGAGGTACTAGGTCAATCAACTCAATCAACAATTATTTGTGAAAATATCAACAAGTGCCAGGCACTATGGTATAAACCCTGGGTCAAACCAAGACAACAATTTGTTTTTAGGTATGTACTCTGTACCAGGCTAGATCCTTGGGATGCAATGACAAAGAATATGACAACTGGTGCCCTCAAGGAGCTTATGTTCTGTAAGAGGTCATATTCTATTCTGTTCTAAAACATACAGACTTAAGTATAGCCAGAATTATTAGTAATTCAATATAAGGCATTTAAGGAGAGATTGTACTAGCTGGGATGGGGATGAGGAGGGGGAATCAGAAAAGGTGTCTCTATAGAAGGTAGTATTTGAACTGCATCCTGAAGGAAGAGAGGGATTCTGTAAGGAGAGAGGACATTCCAAGCATAGAGGACAGCCAATCAAAGGGACAGAGAAAAGAGATGGAGTATTGTTTGTGGGGAGAAAGCCCCTAGAGCTGAATAATAGAGAGTGGAAAGGGGAGTAATTTATAATAATAATAGACTAGTATAATAATACAAAAAACTTCCTATCATGAGTCAGGCACTTTACAATTTTAACTGCACTCTATTACAACAATCCTGTGAGAAAGGTGCTATTATGAAGTCCATTTTACAGATGATGAAACGAGGCAAAGAGTGGTTAATTGGCTTGCCCAGGCTAGTGTCTGAGGCTGAATTAGAAAACTCAGATCTTTCTGACTCCAGGCCCACTCTTTCTCCCATTGTATCACCTAGCTACTTAATATAATAATATATATTAAAGTTGGAAAGATAGGTGAGAATTAGGTTGTGAAGGGCTTTAAATGAGAAGTGCATTTTATCTGAGAGGCAAGAGGAAGTGAGTCAATGAAGAGTAGGGGAATGGCATGGTTGGATCTACACTTAAGGAAATATGTTTTAGCAGCTAAGTATAGGAAATTAGAGTGATGAGAGATTCCAAGTAAGGAGACCAATTAGGAGGCCACCACAATCAGAGAGAATCAGTTATTAGATTTTCAGTATGAACATCTGGGCCTTTGAAATTAGCAAATGCTACAAATCTGGGTTCGATTTTATTATTTTGTTAGTTGTCTTTTTGTTATTGCTATTCAGTCATTTCACTTGTATCTAACACTCCATGACTCCATTTGGGGTTTTCTTGGCAAAGATATTGGAGTAGTTGGCCATTTACTTCTTCAACTCATTTTACAGATAAGGAAACTGAGACAGAGTTAAGTGACTTGCCAAGGGTCACACAGCTAGAAAGGTATATGAAGCTAAATTTGAACTCTGGAAGAAGAGTCTTCCTGACTTCAGGCTTGGATTCTATCCACTACTGCTCATCTAAACTTTTTAAAAATGGAGAAAATGTTATGATTCAGATTAAACTTAAAAGTCTGGTATTTCCAACTATTTTTCTTTCTTGAGAACTGGTTAATAAATATTTACCAGCAGACCATTGATTATACTAGTCTAAACAAAAGGGTTCGGGGCTTGAATTATACGGTGGCTAGGGGAGTAGAAAGATAATGAGTTCAAACAAATTGCATTCAGGGTGTCTTGAGTTTGAAATGCCCAGACTATGCAATATTCAATCTGAGCTAGTGCCCAGGGAGTCGAGTTTGCTAAAACGCTGGCATGGGAGAGGGTGTGCAAGGGCTGGATCTTCCAGTGTCCCTCGCCTCCTAAGGACCAAATAAAACAGAAAAAGACATTGTTCTCTCCCCATGGCTAACTCTGGTAGCTCACACTGAGGCAGATGACCCCTCTTCAAGTTGATTAATGAATACAGTGAAGCGATAATCAAGTCAATTATTCAGTCAGGAAACATTGAAAAAGTTCCTCCTGTTTGCCAGGCTCTGTCCGAAGTGCTGAGAATATAAATAGTCCCTATTCTCATTGAGTCCAACGGGGGACACAACATGCAAACAACTATATACAGAAACTCTATATCAGGCTCTATTGGAAAGAATCAACAGAAGGAAGCCACTAGAATTAAAGGGAGTGGAGAAAGACTTCCTGTGGGAAAGTGGCATTTGGGGTAAGACTTGAAAAACACCAGGGAGCTCAAGAGGCCGAGATAAAGAAAAAATGCCAGGAGTTGGGAGGTGGAGCTTCTTGTTTGAGAAATAGCAAAGAGACCAGTGTCACTGGATCACAAAGTATGTAGGAGCTAGAAAGTAGAGGCCTCAAAAACCCTTCATCCTGGAGACCCCGTGAGTGCCTTAGACACACAGCCTTCCTTCTTACCCATTTCTTTGTTGAATTCTAAGCTGCTACTAAGAGCCATCCCTCTGAGGATTCCCCTACTATTGTTCTATATAGAAATCTCTACTGGCAGAGGGTTCCCCTGAGCTCCCACCCACCACCAGCCATCTTTTAACACCTTTAGGCTTAGAGGCTGAACTTCGAACATTCTTGTCCTTTAGCATTCCCTTGGTCTGGGGTTCTGTGCTTCTCCTGGGTCTGCTACTCGTGGCTGCTGTGGTATTGGCTGTGATAGCTGGCAGGATGGGTAAGTGATTGCCATCATCTCTTTCATTTTGACCTTACTAATGTAGTATTCATTAGCTATCTCTCACAGAAAAATATAGACCAGGCTTCTGGGATGGCCTTTGCTCCTCTCTATAACACCAGAGAACTACCCCACTGGGCTTTTCCTTTATTTCCCCAACCTCACAATGTACGTGACTTTGGAAAGGGGTAGCAAAATGGAGAGGGGGGCGTGATAGGGATAAAGGTGGATCAGCAAGTGGAGGTGGGAAGGTCATAGGTGGGGGACGGAAAAGGGGCTGAGAGGAAAGTTGGAAGAGAATGGTTGGTGGATCTGAAGACAGGGAAGATGAGAAAAAGCCAAATGGGGTAGTTAGTGGCACAGGCTTTGAGAAAGTTTGTCAGGTAAGGGGATCAGGGTTTGAAGGATTTGAAAAAAAAGGGCTAAGGGTCCAAGGTAAAGAGAAGAATGTGCTCTCTGTCTTGCCAGGGGGCAAACTGGACATTTGTGGGCGATCTCAAAGCAGTGAAACATCAGCCTGGGTAAGAGGTCCCCGTGGTCACAGCACTATGTGCTGCTCCCTATAGTCCCATCACTGAAACCAGGAGCCAGGAGGGGAAAGAAGGGACCTGAGATGCAGGTCCCATGCCAACTCCACAGGTCTGGGCAGCAATTGTTATTTGTTCCCATTCATTCCGTGCCCCCTCACCTCCCACAAAGATCTTATGCACCCTCTGCCATCCCCATGCCCTGCTCCTAAAAAGATTATTCTCAAGACCTGGAAGGGGTACTATGCTATGCTATTCGATTGATCAGAGGACAAGAGAAAGCCCTGGTTATGAAGGTATTCTATATTTTTAAGACAGATCCAGTCTGGGCATCCCCTTTCACTCTCTCCTGTGGGATAGTGAAAAGGCTGCATCATTTTTCTATTTGTCTACTGCCATTTTAGGATACCAGGATGTCTGCTGAAGAGCCATCCAGTGTGCCTTATGAGAAGCTGGGGACTCCTCCCTCGTTAGATGACACTACTTACACCAACCCACCTCTAGGTCCCCCGTCAGGAAAACCACCACCTCCACCTCCTCCAACAACCAAATCAGAGCCCCAGGTCCATTTCAGCACTAAGCCTGTAACATATGCAACTGTTGTCTTCCCCTCCGGGGCTGAGGATGGAGAGACCCCCAGTCAACCTACTTAGGTGCAAATTGGCCTTCAGTTCCCCACGAATTCATTTTCCACCTCAACTCCACCTTGAAGTATGCACATTAGGAGTGTCATTCCTGTGATCTGGGTCTGTCTACCTTATATCATAGAACCAAAGAATATTTAGATTTTAGAGATCTTGCCTCCTTGTTGGAATGTAAGCTCCCTGAGGGGAGGGTATGTCTTTGTATTCCCAGGCCATGGCACGATGCCTGGCATATAGTAGAAGCTTAATAAATTCTTGCTGATTATCTATTCCAATCTTCTCATTTTAGAAAAGGGAAAATTCAGGCCTAGAGATGACTGTTGACCCATAGCAATGATGATGCTAACAACTTGCATTACAATCCTTTGATTCCAAAAACTCTTTCTTCACAAAAAATTCTGTGAAAGAGGAAGCACAGTCATTTCTTATTATTAGACATAGAAATGAAATCTGGGAGCTCAGAACTTTGAGTGGAAACCCCTATTTGATTCCTACTTAAATGGTTTACCTTGAATAGCATAACTAACCAGTGTCTGTGCTGGAGATCAAACACAAGTCTCCTATTTACAAGTCTAAAGGGAATTACCCTGCACAATTCTAGGGCTACTACAATTTTATTATCCAAATATGAACTCAATAAACCCTAATCAGTCTCAATGAAGTGCCTAGATAGCGTACCTGAAGCTGGTGGGAAGGAGTTTGATCAAATGCCTTTTCTATTGGACTAAGAGACAGGGCTCTTGGTACTCCTCCCCATAGTCCTGTGAGACACCTTTCTTAATTCCCTGCTCTGTGTGTGTGTGTGTGTGTGTGTGTGTGTTTCTGTACATGTACACCGGTAGGGGCAAACACTCAGAAGACAGATGACTCAGTGGTAGAGTATAGAACATAGCAGACACTGCAAGAAGATTTCCTCTCAGAGGCAGGTAGGTAGCACAGTGGACAGAGCACCAGGCCTGGAGTCAGGTAGATCTGGATTCAAATCTGACTTCAAACACTTCCTAGCTGTGTGATTCTAGGCAAGTCACTTAATCCCCATTGCCTAGTCCTCCCTGCTCTTCAAATTGATACTAAAACAGAATATAAGAGTTTATTTTTTTAAAAATAGTTCCTACTAATAGGGCCAAAGGATCAAGGCTACCTTAAGAGTAGGAGGTTGCCAGCTAGGGTCTCAGTGTCCCATATTTGGTTATTATTCAGTTGTTTTCAGTTCTCTTCATGACCCCATTTGGGGTTTTCTTGTCAGATATTGGAGTGGTTTGCCATTTCCTTATCATTTTGCAGATGAGGAAACTGAGGCAGAGGGTATTAAGTAGCTTGCCCAGGGTCAAATAGTTAGTCTGACATTTGTCTCAAATTTGACATTGGAACTCAAGAAGATTCACCTTCCTGGCTCCAGGCCTGGCACTCTATTCATTGTACTCTATACCTGCCTCTCTCTCCCTACACATAAACATACATACATATACACAGACACACATATATGCATATGTACCTGTGTATATATTAAGGTATATATGTGTGTGTGTGTAGATATATAATCATCTGTATCATATACCTTCAGGCATCTGTCATGGTGCCAGAAATTCTATTTAGAGATTTGGGGTCTGAGTGGCTTTTCACTTTGGTAGAGTTCCTCATCAGAATGAAAATGGAGTCCAAGTGCTGAGAACAAAAGTATTTAGGAATATAGTCCACCCACAGGCCCAGAAATCCTTATCCAATTCAGTCCAACACAAAAAGAAGTTAAGAACCTACTATGTGCAAAGCAGCAGGCTAAATGAAACAAAAGCAATTCTTTTTTAATTTTAATTTTATTTTCTAAATATTTTTCCATGTTTCCATGATTCATTTTCTCTCCCTCCCTTCTCTCCCTGCTCCCAGAGCTGATAAGCAATTCCACTGGGTTATATAAATGTTACAACTTGATACCTATTTCCATATTATTCATTTTTGCAATAGAGCTATCTTTTGAAACCCAAACCTCAAATCATGTACCCATATAAACAAGTGATGTCATATGTTTTTCTTCTGTGTTTCTACTCCCACAGTTCTTTCCCTTGATGAGGATAGCGTTCTTTCTTATAAGTCTCTTGGGAATGTCCTGGGTCATCGTACTGCCACTAATAGCAAAGTCCGTTACATTGGATGGTTCCACAATGTTTCATTTTCTGTGTACAATGTTCTCCTGGTTCTACAAACAAAAACAATTCTTGCCCTCAATCAGTTTACATTCTATTGGGGCAAGGCACTTGGAAAGAGAAGTCTCCACCATTTCAAATTAGGGAAAACCTTATTCAGTACACTCTTCTAGTGCTATTAGTTTTTATGTATTGGATGCTTTAGGTTCCTCTGATAAGACACCAGTCATAAATGGTTTTGACAAAACAGAGTACACTTCCTTGAGAGAAGAAGAAATCTGCCAACCCCCAACAGCCTCAGGCAATCAAAGAGAAAACTAATCTGACTGGCTAAACAAGCCAAATCTAGACAAGAGGACACTTGGAGGGTTGTGGGGAAGGAAACAGGGATGTCTCATTTCACCTCCCATTCTGCTTTAGAGTTTTCCCTAAGATGAGTTCCCTACTGATTTGCTTATAGTAAACTAAAAATAGGCCTCGGGAGGTAGAGAAGGTCAAGATTGTTTTGTTGTTGGCACACACTTATAAGTGGATCTCCCACTGACATTTCGAATCCCAAACTGGTCTCCTTATATGCTTTCTTGTTTCCCTTCCCCCAATACACACATTCTCTTTCTTGTGATGTGTGCTCAAAGAAATTGCTGATCTAAGACAGAGTATAATATAGTGAGTGTAAATCCTAAAACCACTTGGCATGTACCCAAAACATATATGAATGACTTTTTGAAATATCTGCTACTCTAGATAATTTCTTCCCATTAGTAGGAGTTGGACAATCTCAAAGTAGGACAAGCAAATCCTCATATTGTTAGGACATCTGCTTATTTTAAGTTCTTATGTCCTTATGTCCCTGATTTGGTGACCATCATCATGGCAATTGTTTTTGGTAGCTTTTTGTAGAAATAGTTATCTACTATATAGTGGTGAGGGGGCTAAGAACTGAAAGGCCTCCTTATCCAAAAATCTCTCCCCTCATTAACTTGGAATGCCAATTAAAGTCATTCATGAGCTTTACTAGAAAAGAGAACAGTATCCTAGAAGACCACATATTGACTGAGCAGATGTGTCAGCTGACTTCATGGTTCTGGGGCTAAAACAAAGGCAAATAAATATCAGGGAAGAGAACATGGTAGCCATCAAGCCCTGGATACCAGGTGCTAGCATGAACAAAAGGTTTGAGGCATATAGCTAAATTGAGGCAGCTGAAGAGGGAGGCAGGGGGACCCACTTCACTGTACTCAGTTTGTTTCTGCTGGCTGATGGTCTGTTACTAGGACCAGATCTTTATTCCTGGTAAAATTAAGAATGGGTTGTCAAAGGGAAAGAATCCATACTTTTGTGAACCCTTGGAAATGAGGTGACTACTAAAAGCCAGTAAAGGCTGATTTTTAAATGATTTTAAAAATGATGCCAGCCTAAACTACTTTCCTTTTTAAAGAGAGTAACCTACATTAACTGATTGTGGAACTCAGTTAAACTATGAGCCTAATTGCCTCCCATTCCCCAGACACTGATTCAGGGAGGATTAGGTCTCCATGTATTAAGGTAATAAGTTTGTATATTTCTGATTATGTCTCCTGAAGTAAATATTTCTGTGTAAAAGCCAATTCATTGGTGCCTAAATGGAATAGGGGTACAATGGAACTATTCCCTACAGCTGAGGGAACACCATCAGTAGGGGCCAGAGCCATTTGCAGAGGGTCTTACAGACACTCTTTCCTTTAAGGGTGTGAGGGAATTCTTTGGGAGGAATAGAAGTTAACATACCTGACCTTCAGGCAGTAGGGGCCAGCTAGGGTGATCTGTGTTACATAAGGAGGCTTCTGGGTGTGTAACCCTGGGCTTCTCTGAGTGGGAGTGCCCATATCACCCAAGATACTAGTCAAAGAAAACAAAAGATTCCCTTTTCACAAGTGTGAACTCAAAGATAACCAAGAATTCCCTTTTACATAATAAAGAGAACACAAAAACATGAAGAGAATAGAGATTTTGACCCTTCTCTTCTTTCTTGAGTTCAAACTTCTCAATTTATCTCCCTGGAGACTAAAAAATCATCCCTTAGTACTTCAGAGTTCCTTGTCACTCAGTGAATAGACAGTCTCCATTTCCTCTAAGACAAAGGGCAAAGCAATATAAAAATTATTTTACTGACTTCCAGTTAAGATGGCGGCAGAGTAAGGAGCAGCTGCTCGATCTCTCCTAACCTAAGCATACAGAACTCCTCAAGGGGACATAAAAACGAACATAGACTAACGAAGGAACCCCATAACAGGGCGCAGCATTGAAGGTATGCAGAATTGGGGCACTTCCATGCTATAAAGAGGTGAAACAGCTCTCACTAAAATGCGAGAGGAAGAAGCCCCTCCACCCCACACACACACACCATGCACAGCACCAAGGCCAACGCACAAGAGTGAAAACAGGATTGGGGCAACCAGTAAATCACTAGCAGCCCCAGGGCTTGTACCTGCAAGATGCCAGATGTGGGACCCCAAGTGGCTGAGGGGCGTGCATGGACTTTCCCAAGCATATACACAGGTGAAGGCTCTGCACCTACACAAAGAAAGATCACTAATGCAGGGACTTCCCCCAAGCGTCTAAGCAGGGGAAGGCTCTGCCCCGGGGGAATAAAGAACCCTAAAGCAGGGACTTTCCCCGGAGCATATGGGGGTGGGGGGTGTGAAGGCAGTGCCCCGGAGCGGAAAAAAGATTTCCAGCACAGGTTAGGACATCCAGTGAGGACCCGGGGCAGACAGGAGTATGGCGGTGGAAGCAGCCCCCCCAGAGACCGCTGAAGGAGCCTCGGGCAGAGGGTTAGACCAGGGACTACCAGGAGGCCTAACCCCGAGGACAAGAAGACTGGAGCCATCAGAAGCTTAGAAAGCGCAAGCAGACCCTGAGTGTGAAGACAAAGCTGAAAAGGGGTGGGGCTAACAATGGCAAGCAATAGGGAAGCCCAGAAGAAAAAGGTTACGAAGAAAAACTCTGGAACACTCAACAACTTCTACACAGAGAAAATCCAGACAACAGAGGAGGAAAAACAAAAATTCAAACCTCCCCCCAAAAATAAAAGCTGGTCACAAGCTATTGAAGAGTTCAAAAATGAAATGTTGAGGAAGTTGGAAGAAATCTGGCAAGAAAATGACAGTTTAAAAGGCAGAATTTCGCAATTGGAAAGTGAGGCAAGTCAATTGAAGACCAGAAATGACCAGATTGAAAAGGAAAACCAAAAGATTATAGCCAAAAACCAAAAGATTATAGCCAAAAACAGTCCTTAAAGGCTAGAATTGAAAAATTAAAACATAATGATCTCTCAAGACAACAAGAACAAATAAAACAAAGTCAAAAGACTGATAAAATAGAAGGAAACATGAAATATCT